>NC_091141.1:25798827-26398827 GCF_041381155.1 Argopecten irradians
AAACATGGAGATTCTTAGTTGATAGACAGCATCATTAAATGAATATGGCCTACTTTATTCCCGTCAACCCGTCTAATTGCGACTCTAAGAAGTAATCATCTAAATCAGGTCATGGCAAGATCCACATTCTGTACTAAACATCAGTCACGAACATTCAAAGTTTTCAGTAAAACGTTTAGAAAAATATATAATTAATGCTTAACCAAATCACTTTGACATACCGTACTTCAATTTTGCATCTGTTTTCTGAACTAAATTAGCAAAGTCGTGATTGAAAGCAAAACATCAACTTTCACCTTTGACCTATAATCTCTGCAATTCCATGTTTTCACTAGCGTACGCTATGCAGCTGCACCTAAGCTAACTTCATGTAAATATTTTGCCTATCACCAATTCGCCGTAAAACGGCCCAGCGTGATATACCTCCTTTGCTTCTTAAGTGCTATCAATACATAAATACAAACCAAATGTGTTCACTTACTATAAATTAATGTTTAATTAGTCCTATCAGCACTTCAAACAATAAATCCCCTTTTAATTAAGCCATTTTACCAGTCGTCCAGTGACTTCATCGGCAAATTATTATAAAATGTACGGTTTGTCTCCGCGTTTTAAATAATTTACAAGTTTATATACATGTGATGAGATCAGTGGATGGATCTACACGTTTTCGGTCCGCTCCGGGTAACATCCAGGTAGATACTAAATCCATATCACGTGACACATATAACGTCACCAGCAGACAGAAACTAACCAATCAAAATAGTTATCTACAGTAGTCTACATCACACCTGGATTTAGTTTTCTTAATATCACGTTTATATAAGGTTTGCGGATTCCAAGACATCATGGACAGTTTATAATTTCACAGAAACTAGAGACATAGCATTTGACAATAATTAGTTATAAATTTTGTGTTTGGGTGATTATTACGGAATGATACAGTGTTTTAACAGTAATTTAAAGCTAGCATATTGTATTGAAGTGTGACGTTATACTTACATGATATACAAATAACAGCAAGACCGACGACATATCTGACCGACAGATGGCGTTGTGAGTAGCATGTACAGTGTCCTCGTCAGATTTTTCAAATTTATAAACAACGACACAAGGCAAGGTAATGTAAAATATTTACACTTAATTTCACGTATTCATTGTATTTCATTCACATTTTGACATCTCTTAATTTTTTTTTTGAAAACAAAAATCAAAAGAAGATCTGAAAAGATTCCATCGATATGTTTTGCACAGAAATGTTACTTATAAGAAATCAGATGACGCCATCGTGGCAACCTGTTAGGGAATTTGAAATATTCGGGAAGGCGGACAAGATATTTATGTATTTGCATAACAAGGCTTGTTATAAAAGATATACTTCCTTATGAATTTCTAACAAATAAATGTTTGGTTAATTAGTTATTTAAAAATCATTTTAAATCGGTAATTGAGTGATTCGATTTCTTTATTGTTTATATTTCATTTATATCAACTTGAAGAGATGAAGTGAAGTTTAATAGTGAATCTAGTGATGAATTACAAGGCAAAAGGCATATATTATTGACAGCTTAATGTGTCACAGTTATAGATAGCCCGAGATACTCTGGCCCTGACACCAGACTTAAACATCATGATAGATAGATGTCTTGTTTAGGGCCAGAGCGCAGTGCTATATCAAAACGTGGAATAAGCCGTCACCGTTTGGTATCGGACCAGGTCATCTCCGATTCAGACTGACCACTGAGAAGCAACACTAACCTTTGTCTATTCAACAAATGGATAATTTATCTTGCCAAATATAGTAATCGGTCGAGATTAAAGGCGATTTGCATACTTTTAGAAAATGGCAACGACAACGAGGGAAATTTAAAGTTGCTGAAAAGAATTATTGTGCTGACACAAAAGAAAGTGCATGTATGATGAAATGGATGACTGTGAGTAGATAAATTATTTATTTGTTGAAAAGACCAAGCTAAGTGGCGATTCTCGGTGGTAATATTTTGTAAGCAATCTGAATAGGAGATGACCTGGCCCAATACCAAACAGCATCTGCTTATTCCACGTTTTGATACAGTAGTGCGTTCTGGTCCTAAACCAGACATCTATCTGTCATAATGTCTAAGTCTGGTGTCAGGGCCAGAGTATCTCGGGCTAAGTTATAGACTGACAATTTATTCAAGGATTAACTTGAATAGATTTGTTATGTTATGGAGATATACCACAAAAATTTAAGTATACTCTAAATAAACCGCGAAGCGGTTTATGATGAGAGTACACTCAGAGTTTTGTGTTATATCTCCATAACATAAAAAAATATTCAAATTAATCCATATAATTCAATTTACTAAAGATTTTTGGACTCTTTTGTCTATGAAATCATAACGACGTCATCTCAGCCAATCAGAAGCAACGTCACAAACGGCGACGCCATTTTATCCTTATGGGCTGATAAAGTGAATTTTTAAGCCAATGAAAACGCTCGTAACAAGCAAACTTGAATTATATAAATATAAAATGGTTTATATGTTAAACGTGATTCATAGAGAATTCAGTTTGTTTTACAGTGAATCTTTTGATTGTTTGTGTATAATTCAACCGAAATGAATCATTTCCATCATATCTGATCATATCTTAATTACATTTTAATATAAGTAGATGTTAAACATTTGACATAACATTGTATTGCAGACTAGTTATATAGTTCATTCCTAGCTTTAGAGAGGTTCTAGAACAATTCAAGACTTTTCCCTGGTGATAGAATATCTAGACATGGGACACGTGCTTTTTTGTGTTTTACGTACATAATTCGATTACATGTGAAAAATGCAAGAAAAAAGATTTACATATAACTTAATTTACATGCGTATCTCACATGATTTTCATATGTGGCTACGCATGCTTTAATCATGTTGAATTTTACGCATGGGGCACATAAGTATCTCGCTAGTCAGCTACAGTATCTCGCATGATTCTCATATGTGGTTACACATGATTTACGCATATGCAAATTCAAGCAATATCTCGCTTGATTCTCATGTGAATCTCACGCATGATGTACGAGTCTGCTCTTTACAGCTCATCCACGCATGAGATTCCGCATGGAAAACATGTGTTTCACACCCATTTACTTCATGCATGGTACTTTTTGCCTGTGTAATGTAATTCTTAATATGTTGGTGACTTTTGATGGCAAATATCATTTAAAAGCTCTTCCTGATTCGAGAAAATGAAAATTACGTCACATATAATTTTAAATTTAGAAGAAACAACGCCTTTTGTGAAATAGTGGAGATAATTAGTTCGAGTCCCGTAAGAACCGAAAATTATTTATTGTCTTGACTATTCCACTGTTTGAGATGCTTATAACATGTGTATTATTATTCTATTTCACAGCTCCATGTAAACCATTACTTCATTTTCATTTATTTATATACATATATTCATGATGCAATTTATTGTCTCGCTAAGAGAAAACTATCTCTTTTTCTTTTCTTTTCAACAGGATAATGAATATCTTAGAATTCTGGATTTATACTGCCAAATGTATACCTACATGATCCATCCCTCCTTTTTCTTGATTCAATAAAGTTGAGTTTTCTTATGGTTTACACTGTATGTACATACTGTTCATTCGATGTTAATGCTGAATCAAAACTATTACCTCATCTACAATGTTTGTTCGCCAGTGGAATAGTAACTTTTCCCGTGGAATAGTTAGTTACAAACTATTCCACAGGAGGATTGTGTAACAACTACATAAAAATGGTACGGTATAACTATAGAATACACCCAGCCATGTTTTAGTAGCACTAAATGCCATTACACAATATGAATTATTTGTAAATACGACCTGTAAAAGATCGCTTTGTTGTCTATAGTGTAAATTAGCGCAGCAATAAATTCTAACATATTGCAATATCGATACGGAAAAGTATAGAACAGTTCGGAGATTAAATATTGATATCAGTTAATTGTGTTGCACTTAAAAACCTTTGTTTCGCGGTTACTAAATTTCGCGATTGTCATTTCAAAACAAAATTGCAAAAATAAAGATTAAATGGAAATGCCTTTGAATAAATGTGCTGTAGATAGTAATTTACGGAGATACACTTTGCGAATTTATTTGAATCGTGAAAGTCGCGAAAGAAAACTAGTTAACAGTACCTGTGTGATTAGATATACAATAACCGTTAGTCTGCGTTATGAATTAACTACAAAACGTATTAACAAAATATATATTTACACTGTTTTATTGTTTATGCGTTACGTTTCTGGACATTTGGCACCAAAAGTTGCTTCCTGTCTTTATCTGTTAATTGTTTAATTGTTTCCCCATCAAACCACTGTATCATGTCGTGCAGATGGTAATTCTCAAGAGATATATTATCACGTTTTTCCAGTATATTGGTATTATTGTGAAAATTTTGTCCATACAATAGTGAATTGATAATAATTGGGTTAACCACATATTTGTATTAGTTTTAACGTTAATTTATATCATCATTTACTTCTAGTCCACTATGTACATGTATTTGCAACGTGGATATCGCGAAAGTGATGCGGTATCAGTGATGGTCGTGTTATTTTTGGATATTTGACAACATATCTTGTATGTCGACCATGATTCCACCATAACAACTCTGAGTGGTTGGCATTTTGTTAACATTTCAACTACAAGGTTTTGTTTTTTTTTTTGGTTTTTTTTTAAATAAAATCGGAAGCAATGGCGATTGGCTGCCGTTTATTCGACTAAATGTGTAATCCGTTGCCATTACAAAAGTGTTAAATAGAAGCATATACATAAAGAGCGTGCTGCCATCATTAAGCGGTTCACACACTTTTTTGTATTATACATGCATGTATATACGATGGCCGAAAACGGACTGACAGAATTGTGTTACTAGTAACACGTTTTCGTCAGCAAAATATGTACGTACAGATTTTGTGTCAAAAACCTATAGTTATAGGGATGCTATAGTAGTACGTTTTCGTCAACAAAATTTGTACGTACATATTTTGTTGACGAAAACCTGTTGTTATGATAGTAGTAGATTTGGCTGTACACGAAATGTGTACATGACAAAAACGTGTAGTTTTGAAATCTACTGAATCCATATACCAATTAACATTCCTTTTTTCTGTGATTGATTCTTACACGGTCATATGGTGACTTTACCTGATAAGGGCATCAAAACCAAAACGCGATGTTTACTTCACTGCAATGAGTCATGATACACAACGTATAAGACGTTCTCAGTAATAACCCATTTAGACTTATTGCAGTGCTATTCTTAGAACTATAGCGGTCAAGATTAAATTGAGCCCCCCCCCCCCTTTTTCCTACCTGATTTATACACAAAAACATCATAACTACTACGGGTGGTATGTCTAGTTTTTACCATACTAATATGGCGGATTCGCAGTTGCAGGGATGTAATAAACTTTGAATGGATAAGTATTTGATAATATGGTAACTATAGCAATCCGGGTTACCTTCAGAATTAAGTTTGGATATGTATTTAACCTCATGCATTTAAAAACAACAATATGATGAAACGAAACTTCAAACTGTTTTGACCTTTCACAACTTTGCTAGCCAAGGGTATAAGCCGAAACTCTAAAAGTAGAGTATCGGCTTATACCCTTGGCTAGCGAAGTTGGACCTTTCAAAGCCTTTATAAAGTGAAGTCAGCATATGACCGTGTAACAATCAATCACAGAAAAAAGGAATGTTAATTGGTATACGGATTCAGTAGATTTCAAAACTACACGTTTTTGTCATGTACACATTTCGTGTACAGCCAAATCTACTACTATCATAACAACAGGTTTTCGTCAACAAAATATGTACGTACACATTTTGTTGACGAAAACGTACTACTATAACTTCCCTATAACTATAGGTTTTTGACACAAAATCTGTACGTACATATTTTGCTGACGAAAACGTGTTACTAGTAACACAATTCTGTCAGTCCGTTTTCGGCCATCGTATGTATACCCATTCAAAAATATTCCCTGAATAAAATAATAGTTATTATTTACCTTTCTCAGATCTCCATCATGTTACTCCTTCATACCTTGAAAATTGTTCTGCTCACCGTCATCACCCTAAATCTCATCACGCAAGCGGAATCACGACAGTTCAACGGTATCTGATGTTTTCCTTATATTTGTTCATGTTATTGGTTCTATTCTCTTTTATATTGCCGTTGTTTATATTGCCGTTGAGTACCTATGTGTACTTGAACATATATTGATTGATACAAAGTGTCTATGCATCCGTTTAACCTTAGATAGTACTACTGTTGACTCGTAGATTGTTGTACTCAAAAAGGATTCGATATTTATTCCTTTCTAAAGTCGAATTCTGTCAAACCAATGCTCCTACTACATGCTTTAAACACTAGTAAATACAATGGCATGGTTATTTGGTGACAGGAATATGCACTGAATCTTGTGGACTTGCAATAAAAAGTATACATGTTTTACATATTTTGCCTAAATTTACAAACAACACAACAATCTACGAGGTAACAGTAATATCTAAGGTTAAGACGAATGCATAAACACTTTATATCAATTATGTTATTTTCAAGTACACCTAAGAAGTGATATATAGGCATACAAAGAACCTTCAATGGCACTGGCTCTTAAGGATCTGCTCTGGTATAAATTATGTTATGTTCAAGTACACCTGAGAAGTGATATATATAAATACAAAAAAACCTTCAATGGCACTGGCTCTTAAGGATCTGCTCTTGTATCAAGTCAAAATTTTCTGATGACTAACTTTTTTTTCTAAAATAGATTTTGGGAAATAGGAATTCATACCAAAATCAAAAATGGAATAAAAATATTATGGAAGTGTGCTTGATTTTGAGCTATTATGGATCAAAAATGACTTTGACTTAAAGTGCGATTTTATCGGAATTTCAATGTTTTGGGCATACGCACAACAATCTAAAGAATATTTTGCAAATTAGTTGTCTGATAAGTATGAATATTCGCAAACAGTAAATAAATGCTATTTCTAACGCCATCATAAAATGGGGTTAGTGTACTTGGTTTTTTTTTCAATACAAAATTTGTTATTTTTCGGCATTTTAAGATTTAAAATCAAACACTTTATCTTAACTATTATGTAAAAATTTCAACCGAAAAAGTTATGATTCTAACCTTAAATGCTTATCACATCTCAGTGAACATAAAAAAGATTTACAGCAAAATGATTGGAAGTCAAAATATGTAAAATTTCACCTATCTGCTAAGTGTAAGAAATGCACCTTTTCAAGAGGCCCCCAAATTAATAATTTCTTAAAATTTGTGTATAAAAATTTCTACGAGCAATAGAAGTTTAACCTTTGTACATATTTTCTATTTGGCAACTAGCTGAAAATTGAGACAATTGGTTTTTGAAAATCAAAACAAAATTTTTTATTCATGTTTAAACGAGATTCAACGAGACTTTAACCTTCATTGGATGTTAAATCTAATAAACCAATCGGGTAAGGGAGAATACTAATTATGATCTCGCGATTTGTCGTCTTTATGCATGTAAATGCTAATTTATTTGTCTTTACTTTTGTCCATTTTATAATATTGTTATATCGTTCATTTGAATCAACAGGTTTTCAGGTCAGTTGCGGAGTTTTTGAAGAGTATGATTATATGCTAAATACGTGTGTGGGTAAGAACTGCCATTTTGTATTCTTTAACAGTTAATATGTTTATTGTAATGTTGTCGTGATTTCATTTATTTTTGTATTATCGTACATTAAAAACAACTTACTTAGATACTTTGATAGTCAGCATGTCGCCACGCTGAGTCTTCCAGAGAACTTTATATATTCTCATTGTACATTTCCCAGTAACTTTTCCTCTTAAATATCCACTGGGTTTTTTAATTTCAGCTTGAATAATGGGCTTTACATCGGAAAACCCAAAATAATATGCAACTTTTTTTGAAGTGTTTCGATATAATCGCCATTTAGTAGAGCGGCATATGGCCAAAAAATGGGAAAATTAGGTTGCGAGTTTGAAAGCATCGTAGGTCAGTTTTTATTGTTCGGGTGCCTGACTTTCCGTGAAAATTGGCACGTCCTTAAATGAACATGGCTATTGACAGGACGTAACACCCAACTTTACTAATCAAAGTACTGAAAGTACTATATCGGGGAAAATTATATATTTTCGGCGAAATACGAATTAGGATAATTATACTGTTGGTGCCTTTGGTTTTATATTGTATTATAACGCTGCTCTATCAGTGATCAGTGGTTCCATCGTAGATATTCTCTTATCGAATTATTTTTGCATGTTGCGATCATGTGTTGACAAATATAACATCGAAAGCTCAATAATCAAAATGGTAATAGCACTTTTAGCATGATGTCGTAAAAACACACAAACTTGGGAGGTTAAGAGTATCACATCAAACTGGTGGATCGGTAAACGACAATCAAACTGCTTGATACCGCCCCCTTTAGCACGTGACCTTAGCCGCTTATTCGAATGTCCAATTGACAGCCATTTGTTTACGTCAACACTGTAGACTTATACGACGTGTGTCATTTGAAAATAAGGGTTTGTGTTGGTGTTGGGGTAAGAATAACTTTCTATGCTGTAGAGCTTAAAAACAAAAGTGGATAAAATTTTGGCGGCTTATCTACATTACGGTGAAAACTTATTTTTATAGATTACCAATGGTGTTTGTAAAGATCTCATACACATTCAAACTCTCTTGTTTTTTAATTTATTTGTCCCCTGCCGATGAAACCGAAGATTGAATTTAGGGTCGAAAGGTCAACTACAAAGATCTGTGTTACTAAAATTAGAGTGTTTCACAAATTTTAGTTCCCGAATGATAGCTTGAGAACACATCAACGGAATTTGTTCACACTTCACACAATGGTAACAGAGGAGATAACATAGCTTTGGATTGATTTTGGGGTCAAAGGGTAAACAACAAAGGCCACTGTGACTAAAATATAGTGTTTCACATATATTAGTTTCCAGACAATAACTTCAAAAAAAATCAACCGATATTGATCAAGCTTCACTTAATGGTAGCATTTGAGAAAAAAGCCAGCTTGGGTTTGAATTTGGGGTCGAAATATCAACTACAAAGGTCACTGTTACTAAAATTAATTGCTTCACAAAATATTAGTTTCCAGATGATAACTTGAGAAAACATCAACGGATTTTGATTTAACTTTACACATTGGTAGCATCTAAGAAATTAACGAAGGATTGAATTTGGGGTCAAAATATCAATTCTACAAAGGTCACTGTTACTAAAAATAGATTGTTTCAAATCTTTTAATTCCTGTATGATAGCTTAAAGATGCTCCACCACTGACAAATGGTATTTTTTCACTATTAAAAATAGGAACAGACGATTTAGTATTTTTCTTCAGTTACAAAAGTTACTTAATTTACACCATTACCGCCATTGAAAAGTTTGAGCTTCTAATTTTACTTCAAATTGAAAATATAAAAAATAATTAATTGCATCCCGAAAAAAATCCGTAGCACTATATCCTATATGGAATGAAGTACTGATTGCTCATGCACCAAAAGCAAAATTAATTATTTTATATTGTTTTTTGTGTTAATTAGACATATATACACATGATTAAACATAAATTATCGTTCAATTGAT
This sequence comes from Argopecten irradians, assembly GCF_041381155.1. Classification (NCBI taxonomy): domain Eukaryota; kingdom Metazoa; phylum Mollusca; class Bivalvia; order Pectinida; family Pectinidae; genus Argopecten; species Argopecten irradians. The sequence continues at coordinate 25,808,492 of NC_091141.1, forward strand.
GAATATCATTTATGCTCTGTCTGCGGTAGAGCATCTTTAAGAATACATCAACGAAATTTGCATCAAATTTTACACAATCGAAGCATATGAGAAAATACAGTAGGGGATTTAATTCGGGGTCAAAAGGTCAACAACAAAGGTCACTATTACTAAAAATAAATTGTTTAAAATTTTCCTGTTTCCAGACGATAACTTGATAAAAAAATCAATGGATTTTGATCAAGCTTCACACAATAGTAGCATTTGAGAAAATATAGCTTGGGATTTAATTTGGGGTCCAAAGGTCAACTACAAAGGTCACAGTGTATTATTTTCCGAATGATAACTTGAGAACTTATCAACGGAATGTGTTCAAACTTCATACAATGGTAACACAGGAGATAACATAGCATGGGATTGAATTTAGGGTCGAAAGGTCAACTACGAAGGTCAATATTACTAAACATAGTTTGTTTCACAAATCTTCGTTTCCATATAATTTGTTCAAACTTCATACAATGATAACTAAGCAAAAATAACTTGCCATATATAAGAAAATGTAATTGACGGCAGGGGACGTGTGTTGCTTGCAACACTTACTGTAAGCGTGTTATTATTAAATGTTTTTACAAACATCTCATACTCATTTAAACTCCTTATTTTTGTTTTAGATTACCAATGGTGTTTGTACAAGTTTTATTCCCCATCAAAGTCCTGGTTTGACGCTAAAGCAATCTGCGAGACCGACAATATGACTCTAGCCCACATCACCAATCGCACGGATTATGACTACCTTTTCTACCTGTTGCAGAACAGCCTTGAAAACCTGTTCGTCAGTCCTCCTAGGTGGGGTTTGTTTGATTAAAATAGAAATATATATTGAGCACACAGATGATGCAACTGTTTAACGCTAAATGTCTAAGGTATCTAACTTGTCTTGTAGAGAATATCTCACGGTGCATCATGATTTGTGTGTATCATTTTCAAATTGAATCATATATATATAATTCAAGGAAAAGAAAACCTTCAAATTTTCTTTTCACAAAACCACTCATCCCCTTCTGCTGTCTCTTAACATTTACATTGAAATAAAGAAAACATCAAATGCTTTAAATTACCCATTTGAATTTGTAGGTTTTTTTTTCAAAATTAACCAATACTTGTGGAATAGAAACCTCCTGTTATTTGTGTTGTTATTTGTGTTTGAATATTGAATCATTTGAAGAACATATGGCTTTAACACAATATCTGTGTTTTGAAACTTCGACACGGGTTTCATGAAATCTTGCATTTGAAATCAACATTTAAGATACTTTTATCACGTAACTACAACAGCCTACATTTCAAAGATTATTAACGTCAAAATCTGCGAAAGCTGCCATTATGTCACGATTTCCTCAAACCTGACGTCATGTCATTGTTAACTGACGTCAAGCCAGGACGTCACAATGGAATGCCAGCCATTATTAAACTAGTGACATATATGCAAAAATATGCAGAAATCACTGCATATTAGGCAGATTACTTGGTTAAACAATATACAAAATGTATATAAAACCAATCCCTCACTCTCAGTTTATCACCTCTTAACATTGATTGGGTATTTGTTACAAGCTGCGTTATAGCTAACTCTTATACCATGATATAACATCAATTAAAAAGAAATATGTCATTTAGAATATCACTTAAAAATTCATTTGAATTTTATTTCTCAGCTCTGTGTGGGTGGGAGGATATCGTGTGAGCGGTGGGAAACCCAAGTGGCAGGACAACTGTATTGATGTTGACAGTGCACTTGTTGGAAGTAGTGATTCCCAGCAGGCTTGTTTTATGATGTCTAACAACAACATCTTAAACTCTGCATCGTGTGCCTCACAGCTGCCGTTTCTCTGCTACACACATACATTAGGTTTGATTTGATTAGTTTGTTTTAGTTTTCCGTCATATTAACAGCAAAGATCTTTTAAGGACGTACTAGGCTTGATGGATCACAGATTGGCGTAATATGCTGTTCATTTCCTAACTCTTAACATTTCGTTGTGTATTTGTGTATTGATGGTTGCTGTTTGTTTCTTTTCAAAGATATCAGCAGGTGTTTTACTCAAGATTCCGCAATTGCCGATGCGTCAAGAGCTACATATCGGATTGCTAATATTGCTTCACCGAAAGATTGTTATCCGTACTGTGATTTAAATAACGGATGTGTTGGATTTAAATACAATTCTCTTTCATGTACTCCATATACTCATGTCGCAGGGGTAACCTTCAGCAAAGGAGAAGCTAAGTATGTGAGAGGTAGGTACAACCCTATCATTTAGAAATGTAGTCGGTACGTGAGTGCATCGCTGTATATATGACTGCATGCGGCCTGTTTAGGACACCAATGACAATCCTTTTGATACCAATTTGGTTTCTACATTGGTTTTATGTCCTGTAGAGCCAGGGTCATTTAAGGACCAAGTTTGATGGTGATGGGAAACTGGAGTACCCGGAGAAAAATCACCGACCAGCGTGCTTATGCATTACACGGAAGTATTCCTAATATTTTACTGAATATTTCCTTTTAATTGTGATATATGTTTTATGTCATCACACGTTGACATTAACACAGAAGACTCCTGTATCCCAGACAACCATTACACTTCTATTTTCAAGATGTTATTATACAGTATTTGTGTCCTTAATCTTCACTTCCAAAACAAAACTGTAAAGTTTATCAATGAGATTTATAATGTCAGAACATCTGTATTCTTGACCAAAGATGAAGTTACAATACCAGAGTCCTCTGTGGAAATCTAGGCCGACGGGTTTTTTTTATGAATTCATATCACTGTTTGGCCGCGTGGCGCAGTGAAAGTCAAGAGTGTTTGATATCAGCTTTTGATTTGTGTCATATTGTATTTTGCTTTTACAAAACATCACTTAACTTGACTTAATTGATCTAAATATCGCTAACAATTATCTCTTTAAGATCTGCTAAGAACTGAGGTTCCATCTAACGCTGTAGCCAGCAGAAGCGATTTCAAGGACATCTGTACGTTTCCCATGGTCCCACCTGGCCAACAGAATCCGAATCCGAACGTTGCCCCGACAACGATAATCAGTACCTCATCAACGATAGCAAGTAGTGGTTCTTTATCGGTGGCCAGAATCAATCTTCGTCACTTGATCTTAGCTCCATAGATTCTAGTTTTACCGAATCTAGCAGTACGGGATCCGTAGCAGGTCAGGATACGTCGTCCCAGTCAACACCTCAACTCTTCAATACCATCACTTCCGTTGATTTGGCAAACACGTCACTTCCGTCCGGTAAGAGGAACTTTCGTGAGATTATTTTTATTAACAGTAAGCCCTCCGTCAGTTTGTTACTTTGCAGTTAATATAAAGACGAAATGTTCGTCTCTGGCAACAAATGACTATTATTTCCGTAACGCTCATTCGGTCAATTCCTTTGTCTACCATCTTACTCTCACAAACATACTAAGCTCCAGAGTTTCAGCCGCGACCTTAAACTTCTAGGCCGGCCTATCTCAAACTTGATTAAGCATACCCGAGGTAGAACAATGCACTTTAAATTTCCCGTGTAATATATATGTCTACCTGAGGATTGCTGGTCGAAGCCAGCCGATATTACAAGGTTGTACGAGTCAGAAAAATTGTTTAATGGGATTTGATGATTTGTTTTAGGAAATTAGGATAACAATTCATTGAGTTATTTCTCTAAATAAATTCTTAAAATAGAAGCTATAAAATATAAACTTATAAATAAACGTACTTTCCATAATGCTAACACATAACACAGTTTAACATATTTATATGAATTAAGACCGCTTGAACATATAAATCACTTATTAAATCTATCAAATTAAAACTAATATCTCTGTTTTCTTTCAGTTACAGAATCTCTTTCATGATCGGTATCCTGCTCTAAATGTGCCTGTTTAAAAAGCAGTTCGTTGAACCAAGCGGAGATGGAAGAGCGTATCAAAAAACTGAAAGAAGAGCTTGGTGTAAATCCAAAGGAATTGTCTTTGTTCAAGCGTAAGCTGATAAGTGCCCCTGACGACCGACAATCTGCAGCTAACATCGGCTACGGCGGGGTGCTGATTTTGTGTGTGATCCCTACCATTATCATACTACTGGATATTGGCAGGCTCACGCGAGAGTTTAAACAATTCGTCTCACGCCTCCGAAATTCTCGGCGTGTCCTTTCCACCAAAGTCGGTTCAAACGTGCCTGGAAACTGCTGAAAAATCCATTGCTGCATATCTGAATAATTCTTTGAAGCAATATATCTCAACACTTTAAATAAAAGTTCTACAATTTCGCTGAAAACTTCTGGAAAACTTTTATAATGTAGCAAATGTTGATGAAAACTTATGATAGGCATATACAATCCGTTGTAGTTGGATATGGTATTTGTTTTATTCGAGAAAATTTTCGTTTTGACCTGACGGGAGTGAAATGTACACAAGAATCATCGATGACAGTCTATGCTTAACATGGTCAATGATAATTAGACTATTATAGTCAAAAACGTTATCTATTCCTGTCTATGTCCATTATTTTCAAAACAAAACAAAATCCAAGCATGAAATCAATCGGATTGTCGTTGAACATAACAAGAGAGGTTCGAGCAACACCATTCTCACTCCTCCACGGACTAGGAAGTCAGACTAAACAAATGTTACACCTTCAGTGTCCTGATTGTAGTCACTCAAAATATCAGGGTATATTTTCCACTATACACCGGTTAGCCTCATCCGGGTAACCGGTGTATCATCTTCATTAGGTTAAGTGACTAATTATTTCTATTCATCCAAACACTTTTGTGAAATGACAGAGAATGAAATGAGTTTTGTAACGCCTTTACATTATCATAACAAGAGGCCCAAGGGCCTTAACGGTCATCTGACTATCTTGGCAATAGCTGTATAGGAAAATAATTAGATATGGTGTCATGGTAGCCATCTCCAATCTGGGATCAACCAGAGATATAACAACACTTTGACAAGATCATATCAGTCGCATTTCATGTTTCAAGTTTCAGTTAAATTGCACTGGTAGAACTTGAGAAGAAGTTCAAATGTGTTTTCAAGATGGCATCTGTGGCAGCCATCTTGGATCATCTGTGGCAGCCATCTTGGATTTTGGATCAACATAAAATATAACAACACTTGGTCGGGACCATGTCAGGATCATTTCATGCAGGTTTCAGCTTAATCACACTGCTAGAACTTGAGAAGAAGTTCAAATTCAAGATTTTGGAATATTTGACTCTCGTAACCTTGAAAGTAGGTCAAGGTTATTCATTTCCACAACTTTGATAGCCCTTTATCTCAGCATGCTATTGACTAAATATGAATACCCTGGACCTTTTGGCTAATTAAAAGGTGTAGGTGTTTAGCTTAATTGACCACTGTGACCTTGAAAGAAGGTCAAGGTCATTCATTTTTATAACTATGGTAACCCTTCATCCCAGCATGCCACCAGCAAAATATGAGTATCCTGGACTTTTGGGTTAGTTAACAAAAATCGTTCAAAGATTTTAGCCTATTTGACCCCTGTGACCTTCAAAGTAGGTCAAGGTCATATATTTTCACAACTTTGGTAGCCCTTCATCCCAGCATGTTATAGGCCAAATATGAGTACCCTGGATCTTTCGGTTAGTTAAAAGAAGTCGTTCAAAGATTTTAGCCTATTTGACCCCCGGTAACCTTGACAATATGTCAAGGTCATTAAGTTTCACAACTTTTGTAGCCCTTCATCCCAGCATGCTACAGTCCAAATATGAGTACCCTGGACCTTTTGGTTAGTTAAAAGAAGTCGTTCAAAGATTTTAGCCTATTTGACCCCCCGTGACCTTGACAATACGTCAAGGTCATTAATTTTCACAACTTTTGTAGCCCTTCATCCCAGCATGCTACTGGCTAAATATGAGTACCCTGGACCTTTTGGTTAGTTAGAAGAAGTCGTTCAAAGATTTGAGCCTATTTGACCCCTGTGACCTTGAAAGTAGGTCAAGGTCATTTATTTTCACAACTTTGGTAGCCCTTCATCCCAGCATGCTACAGGCCAAATATGAGTACCCTGGACCTTTCGGTTAGTTAGAAGAAGTTGTTCAAAGATTTTAGCCTATTTGACCCCTGGTGACCTTGACAGTACGTCAAGGTCACTAATTTTCACAACTATTGTAGCCCTTCATCCCAGCATGCTACAGGCCAAATATGAGCACCCTTGACCTTTCGGTTAGTTAGAAGAAGTCGTTCAAAGGTTTTAGCCTATTTGACCCCTGTGACATTGAAAGCAGGTCAAGGTCATTTATTTTCACAACTTTGATAGCCCTTCATCCAAGTATGCTACAGGCCAAATATGAGTACTGTGGGCCTTACGGTTATTGAGAAGAAGTTGTTTGAATGAAAAGTTTACGCACGGCGCACGGCGGACGGCGGACGGCGGACGACGACGGACGGTGCATGATGACTATAGGTCATCCTGACCCTTTGGGTCAGATGACCTAAAAATATCTTTTATGACGGTAACATAACGTCACATTGAATGAAGAAGTAAAGCGTTAGTGGTTACCTCCATTTACGTGTTTTTGACTATGAGTTGTTCTAGAGTTATATGAATGGCGGTATGTTGAAGGAAAAAAACACTTACGTGTCGGGAGCTCGTTGTCCTTTCTACACTGTATAAGTCGATGTATTTCCTGGAAAGCTTTTGTCTTTTGGAAACCTCGGTAACTGAATGCTTTCTGTTAATCTTTGATGGAGATTTAGTTGGACAGGAGAGGTATGCATGCTAAGAAAACATCGACATCATTTACCATTACATATGAGAGGGTGCAATTTTATTGTTAAATTGGATCGTGGGCAAAATTCACGGTAAAATTCAACGGCAAAAATTATCCAGAATACGTAATTTTGTGACTTTGAAAAGGGACGAAATTTGGCATCTCGGGAGTAATGCACGTAATGGCTGCCGTGCGCTTGGGGTGATCTACGAAAGCAAATTTTAATTTGGTCATAATTACACATCGCAGGTGTTTTACCAAGAAATACTTAGAAAACAGTAATTGCTTATTAAATGTTAGTATGATATTTTGGGGAAATTTAAATTTAGTTTGTAATATCAAGTTGATATTCGCAAAGGACCCGGGTGTAAACTTTCTGTGACGTCACGCCATCTCTTCTAATAATTATACGTAATGGCGACCGTGTTTTCTCGTGGCGGTCAAAATGGAGTATAAAAAGTGTAAAATATATGAATACCATATGTTTAAATATATATATTATTGTTAAATATTTTAGTTACAATTTTTGAAATTAAAAAAACGCAATAGTTCTCGGATTGACGTATTATTTATTACAATAAAATGTAAACAAACATCGCAAGCGGCGGTGTGCCCACCATGTTAATGAGTACAAATACATGTATAAGGCGTTGTACCTTTGTACCTTGTGTGACGTCATCGCCCTTCGGGTCAGGTGATCTAAAAATCGAGGTATTTTCATTTTCAAACTCTAAGAGGTAGAGTTGCGATATATTGCTATTCTGAGCAAAAATAACGGATTGATTCCAACTTATCAGACATATACAAATGTAGATTAGATTGTCGTTTGTATGGTAAAACGGTACACATAACATCAGAACATCATGATAAACACAAAACATGAAAAATATCAAAACATCATGTAAATATCAAAACATCATGATAAATATCAAATTATCATGATAAATATCAAAACATCATGTTAATATCAAAACATGATAAATATCAAAACATGAAAAATATTAAAAAATTATGATAAATATCATAACATCAAAACATCATGATAAATATCGAAACATGAAAAATATCAAAACATCATGATAAATATCAAAACATTATGTAAATATCATGTTGTTTTTTTAACTTTCACATCAAATTATACAAGTCATACACATCAGCAGATGACCATATCCACACACACTTGCATATACAAATAGCACACTCACAGATGAGTACTTTCCGAGAAATAGTGGTAACAAGCTTTAACTATCAAATACATAAAAAGAAAACACAACTATAAAACAGTTATATATATATATATGCAATTAGAAACATGATTATAATATATACCATACTATGTCCAATAAATGCCTACGATGTTTAAAATACATAAACAAAAAGTTATAGACCATTTAGAAAATATAATCTGCAAAGTATATTTGTAAATATCATATCATCAAAACATGATGAATATCAAAACATGATAAATATCAAAACATGAAACATATCAAAACATAAAAACATCCTGATAAATATAAACAAGAGGCCCATGGGCCTTAACGGTCATCTGACTCATGGCACAAAACAGTCACAGTATAAAGTATTGGTTAACAATTAATATAAGCATTTTAGTTTAATATGTAAGTTTCTGAAATAGGTGAAGGTCATTTGTTGAGTACCGCCCCTTTGTCCAAAAGAGTCAAATCATTTATATAAAAATATGATTGTCTTCCCCCAATGATGTTTCATACCAATTATGGTAATTACATTGTATTCACTCAATTGTAAAGGAGAAGTATGATTTTAAAGCCAAATGTCAGTCAAATTGCTCCTTCTCAGCCCCGTCCCTCTGTCCCCAGTCGTCGGACCTAACTCGTTTATATTAAATATGAATGCCTTTTCCCCAATGGTGTTTTACATCAAATATGGATGTAATCCACTCAAGGGTTAAGAAGGAGTACAACAAATGTAGGATTTTTAAGCCAAATTTTTCCAAATTCCCCCTTCTTAGCCCTGTCCCTCAACTCGTTCATATAAAATATGATTGCCCTTCGACGATGATGTTTTACAACAGATGTGGATGAAATTCACTCAAGGGTTGAGGAGGAGTAGGAATTAAAGCCAAATTTTATCAAAGTTCAACCTTCTGTGCCCCGTCTCTCTGTCACCAGGGGTTGGACCTAACTCGTTTATATGAAATATGATTATCCTTCCCCAATGATGTTTCACATCAAATATGGTTGCTATCCAATCAAGGGTTAAGAAGGAGAACGATTTTAAAGCCAAATTTCATCAAAGTTCCCCCTTCTGAGCCCCGCCCCTCTGTACCCAGGGGTCGAACCTAACTCGTTTATATAAAATATGATCCTTCCCCAATGATGTTTCACACTAAATATGGATGAAATCCATCCACGGATGAAGGAGGAGTGGGATTTTAAAGCTAAAATTAAGAATATTTCCCCTTTTGGGGCCCTACCTCTCAGCCCCTAGGGGTCGGTGCAGACTCATATATATACAAGAGATCCCAGAGGGATCTTGGCGCCCACCAAAGAACGATCTTTGTCTGACAAAGGAAAAATGTCTTCCCAGAAAAATGCAATATGCACAACTAGGCCCCTAGGGGAACCTGCACATGCAATTTGAGACAGATCCCTTCAGTACTTTCTGAGAAATAGCTGTAACAAAGTTCAATTGTCAAAATCCAAGATGGCCGCCTGTCGGCCATCTTGTTCATCGATCGGTCTGAAAATGCAATATGCACAACTAGACCCCTAGGGGAACCTGCACACGCAATTTGAGACAGATCCCTTCAGCACGTCCTTCAGACTTTCTCAGCACTTTCTGAGAAATAGCGGTAACAAAGTTCAATTGTCAAAATCCAAGATGGCGGCCTGTCGGCCATCTTGTTAACCGATTGGTCCAAAAATGCAATATGCACAACTAGGCCCCTAGGGGAACTTACATGTGAAATTTGAGAAAGATCCCTTCAGTACATTCTGAGAAATAGCGGTAACAAACTTTAACTATCAAAATCCAAGATGGCTGCCTGGCGGCCATTTTGTTGACCGACTGGTCCCAAAATACAATATGCACAACTAGGTCCCTAGGGGAACCTACATATGAAATTTGAGAAAGATCCCTGCAGCCCTTTACGAGAAATAGCGGTAACAAGAATTGTTAACGGACGGACGGACGGACGGACGGACGGACGGACGGACGGAGGACGGACGGACGGACGGACGGACGGAAGGACGGACGGACGGACGGAAGGACGGACGACGGACCACGGACAAAAAGCGATTTGAATAGCCCACCATCTGTTGATGGTGGGCTAAAAACATAATTACCCTTTTCCAACAATGTGCCAAACCAAATTTGGTTGCCATCCATCCAAGGATAATGGAGGAGTAGGATTTTAAAGCTATAATTAAGAAAATTTGCCCTTTTGGGGCCCCACCCCTCAGCCCCTAGGGGTCGGGCCAGGCTCATTTATTCAAAAAATGATTATCCGTTCCCAATGATGTTTCACACCAAATATGGCACTCAAGGGTTAAGGAGGAGTAGCGTTTTACGCACGACGCACGGCGCATGACTACGGACGAAGCACGATGACTATCATAACATCATGATAAACATCAAAGCATCATGATAAATATCAAAACATCATGTAAATATCATAACATTAAAACATTATATAAATATCAATTTGACAAAACATAAAAAAAATATCAAAACATCATGATGAATATCAAAACATGAAAAATATCAAACATCATGATAAATATCAACCATCATGTAAATATCATGACATGAAAACATCATTATAAATATCAAAACATGTTGCAATTGATATGCATGAAAACTCTCCTACCGATTTCAGCTCATTTGCACCAGTTGAATTATAAAAGAAATTTTTAATGTTTCATGATTACGGTTTTAGCGACCGCCATGTAACCGTTGACATTACCTGAGCTCTAGAACGAATACAATTCAAAACTTCTTCAGAATTTTACACTATCGTCATGCAGACGTGCTACATTATTAAGTATAAAATAGTCAGTTACTGACCCCCTATAAAGGCATAGAAGGTCAGTAAGATTTATAGGGGGCGAGGGCGTAGCCCGAGCCTCCTATACTTCTTACTGAAGTTATCTTCAAATAACTGTATAAGGAACCTGAAGAACAATACTGGGTAATTCATAAATCAACAATAATTCGACATTCCTAGTGCACAATAGGCCTACCTCAATGCGACATCAGACTGGTTGTATATTGAAACAAAAAGTGACACAAACATTCATCCAACATTTATAGCGCAGACTCATGATCATCTCTGCATTCTCGCTGAGATAATCACTTAAAGTAATGCCGCTAAATTAGCTGTAGAGTGAGGGTTGATAGATCTAAAGATACGAACCCCTCCATTTGTTTATGGTCGCAGTCAGGAAAACGCTTGAATTCTTACGTTTGACTTTCACCGCGTCATCAACTTTCTTAGACTGGATCATCTGCCTTAGTACCAATTCTCTCCGCTAGGCCGCGCTAATAAGTTGTATTTTCGGAGCGAAGCCTAGCGGAGAGTAGAAAAACTACGGCAGGAAATCCAGTCTACAACTGGTTCCCTTCCCTTAGTTCTCTACTCTCCGCCAGGCTGCGCTCCGCTCATTAGGGACCGGTAGCGAGTAACCATGATGATTTTTTTGATTGGTCAACCTACATATCCGGTTGGCTGGCATCACTTTTTTAGGCGTGGGAATAAATAATTTATTTGAACGATATATAAACAAAAGTAAATAAGATCTTAAGTTTTGAAATCATTTCGTGCTAACAGAGTTTAGAGTGTTCATAGGAACGACGTTAACGACGTTATTTTCTCTTAACGGAAGTAGCCGTCTCCATGATGACATATCATGCGCGGAAATGATGCGCACTACTCTGGAGTTGGAATTCCCACTCAAGATGGCTACTCGCTACCGGTCCTCAGTGAAGCGTACGCAAGGGAGGTAACTGAGGCGGGAACCAGTCTATCAACTTTCAAACTGGCGTAGGGGAAGCAACTCGTATTTAAAAATGCGTTTAGTATTAAAACGATTTTAAATGAATTTTACATAAAAAATAATAAATAAAATATATTTTTACTGTAAAGAAATGGTAAATTTAGTTGAAGAGAATGTAATAAAATTTTGAAGCGAGGGCGACAGCCGCCATATTGCACCATAATGAAATTTACTGACCCCCTATAAAGTATTAGGGGGTCACCACGTGACGGCTATCCGCCAATCATTTGGGGACATTTCTGTCCGAGGTGCGATAATATCGCATGATTGTCGAGAACGTTTCCTTGAACACTTACACTATTGGCAACTGTTTGATCTCTTTCCAGAATTATTCTGCTCTCAAAATCAATTGCAAAGAATATAATATAAGCATCATTAAAACTGTATTGATCTAGATTTGCGACTATTGTATTCAGAGGATTCGGTGTATTGCAAAATTGAACCCCCGATATTAAAGAGACAATTCACTCAGGCAAATTCTTTTACATAACCAATAAGCAAACTATAGCATAAATGTATTGTTCTACATTTCTTATGAAACATATAACGTAAAACATTGACAAATTCCACAACATTGTTAAGTATTTTAATTAATATCATTGAAATATCAAATCGTTGATCAATACGATTAAGCAGGTACAATATTAACTCTGTACCCATACCCGAGCCAAAGTCACGCACGTTAAACAAATGAACTACATAACCACTGAGAAGGTGATAAAATGATTTTTAGGCAAGACAATTCACCTAATAAGGTAAACACACTACTGTCAGAGCGATTTGAGCAGTTCTAGCCAAAAGTTGCATTACTTTACGAGCAAGGGACAGGGTTCGGCATACAAGAAGTTCGACCACAGTGTGTAATGGCGGACAGCGAGCAAGTTTGAATATTTCACACACGTGTCACCACCATAGGCGTTTCAGGCATATCACAGTAACACTGACTGATGTAATTTCCATTAGAAGTTGTTTTATCTGATATATATACAAATTTTAATGTTCTCTTAGACTGAATTGTCCCTTTAAGTTCTGTAGTACTATATATTATACATGTACTAGAAACGACATAAATTTCAATCTAGAAGTCGTTAATGCAGCTACTTGACATCGTCTCTAATTCTTTGTAAATTGAAAATTTCATATTTGTTTCATGATACATTCAGACCTATCTTTATTTATATTTGTATTGAGTGATGTGTTGATTAATGTAATGGAAACGAATCAATAAAATGCGATTTCATTGATTTTTTTTTTAATTTCTTTTTTTTTTAATTTTGAGTCTTCACCAAACAGGTCACATTTATAATTGATTCCAGTGTCTCCTGGTTTAATCAGAAAACGACCCTCGGGACCCCGGGTATGTATATTCGTTCTAAAAATACACGTATCCCGCATGTGCCAAACCCCTGTGTGTATATTGATAAGAATAATCAAGTACACGCGTAAACAAACAGAAATTCCCCCTGGCAGTAAATTTCAGACATTTTGACGAATAGCTTGTGTATCGCACACTTTCTTCGACCAAATATGTTTCGCTCTAGGATCTTATCCGTACCTGTACATGTGTGACCGGAGCATAAGCAACGTTACTGACAGTAACAGTTCGACGAACTTATCGTATATGGCATGGGAATTATTACTATGTATAATCATAGAAGATGGAGAACAGCTGTATATCTACTGTCATTTGCCTTGTTTGTCTTTGTTCTTCTTATGAAGGAGACTTTTAGAAAGAATAACATACGCTTGGTTCGTGCACGTGAAAATGACATGTCGCGCCGTGCCATAACGACCGACCGATCAGCTCAGAGGTCAGGTAAGGTCATGTTTCAAAGTATTTACTTGTCAATACGCTGTATTATATACACTTAAGGTTCATGTAATGGCTTTAAACAGTGATATTTTGCAAGCCTAAAACGCATGCTGCAATTGAACAGAACTAATTTCATTAATTGTTGGTATATACCCTGGCTAACTGTCAGTCTTACTGTTGATATGTAATTTGTGGAGCTGCGTGTAAAATACAGTAAAATATGAGAAAAATGTATAGTTCTGGAGAAGACATAGAACTCGTGTGAATTGCATTGATGGAACCAAATAATCATGCCATCGTGTTCAGTTGTGAATATGCCAGGTACTCCAACAGTTTGTTTGGCAAAATCGGACCACTTGGTGATTGAGATATGCAATGTACGTATAAAGAGTTTGTGGTGCATTCATCGAACATTCCTGTTGATTTATTTTCGGTTTACTGTTTTAATATACCCGACATAGAAGTTTGAAATTAAACATACATGTACTTAAGTTTTCTTGGGGATAAAAAAAAGAGTCTGAAATGATAATACGCATAGCAAAGCACGTTATTGCCTTTATATAAAGTTAAACCGATAGTTTTTAGTGTAAGTTAAACATGCTGCACAGCTGACGAATGAGATTTATATTTCTCCATTAAAAACAGGAGCAGAAGAATTAGTATTTTTCTTCATCAAAAACAGGAGCAGAAGAATTAGTATTTTTCTTCATTTGCAAAAGTTACTTACTTTACAACGTTATATGAACATTGAAAAGTTTGAGCTTCTTATGTTACCTCAAGATAAATGTATTAAAAATAATTAATTGCGTCCCGAAAAAGTCCACGGCACTATGCCCTATATGGAATGAAGTTCTAATTGTGCATACGCCAAAAGCAAAGTCGATTATTTTATATATTTTTTGTGTTACTTATACATATATTTACATGAATAAACGCGAAGTATTTTTCATGTGATGAGCGTCGCTTATGCTCTGTCGGAGACGAATCATCCACAGGCGTCTGCTTCTGGTTTGATAAAAATATAATAACCTACCCCTACTATATGAACAAGGCGAGACACTCCGATACTTTAACTGTGGAACGGAAGTGGAACTCTTCAAGCGAGCAGTTGCAAGTAGCAGTCTGATTTGTCAATTAATTTATTTAACCAATCAGATTGCTCCTTGCAAAACTGCTTGCTTGAAAGATCAACTTCCGTTCCATAGTTGATGCATCGTCCGCTACTTGGATACTTGGTGTCCTGTTTCATATTAAAAGAACATAACTTCGCGATAAAAACCTGGCTTACAGTGCAAAAAGAGGATTCTTAATCAATGTACGTTGATTAAACGAGCGGACACTATTTTCAAATTTGGTCTAATTTCAAAGTGAATTGGAGCGTACCCTCAACTTCCGGTTCATGGAGTGTCTCCCCTTGTTCATATAGTAGGGGTAGGATATTTTATTTTCCAAAACCAGATGCAGGCGCCTGTGGATCATCTTTAAAGGTCAATATGAAAGTTATTGTGACCTACTTTTCGAACATCCTATAGACAACATAGACTATTTTCGTAGAAACACGACAACATCCCAAACCCTGAGAGCCAGATTCATCCAAAAATAACAAAACATTCTAAATAAGAATAAATAAGACTTTATGTTTTTATCAATGAACGAAGGGAATGACATTTATGTCTGTCAAAATGATTATTTATTGTCTTTTCTTACCTTAGGTGCACGACTGCTATGTTGGGTTATGACGTCACCACAAACTATCGTTTCCAAGGCACCTCATGTTCAAAACACACGGGGTAAACGGTGTGACAAGCTCCTGTTCATGAGCTCAAATGGAACACGGGAACTTGCAAAGAATCTCCCAATTGTTGAGCTTCCGGTGAGCGAAGGCCGAGAACAGCTATGGCAGAAAACGAAAGAAGCATTTTTGCATATATACTCTTCATATTTACATGATTACGATTGGTTTCTAAAAGCTGATGACGACACATACATAATTGTGGAAAACTTACGCCATTTCCTCCGTGATAAAAACCAAAACGAGTCCATTTATTATGGAAGAAGGTTCAAACCTTACGTAAAGCAAGGCTTCATGAGCGGAGGGGCAGGATATGTGTTGAGTCGTGAAGCGGTCAGGTCTCTAATTCAAAAAAGAAATTCTTCCACAACTTATCTTAACTCTGTATGCGCACAGAACTTTATTGGCGAGGATGTTCAGCTCGGTAGATGTCTCGAGTTGGTAGGCGTTAAAGCGGGTGACACGAGGGACTCCGAAGGAAAGGAAAGGTTCTTCCCTATGCAACCAAAATACCATATTGTTCCCGGACTATTTGGGAACAATAGTTGGTACTGGGGCCATTTGTACTATCCATTTATACTAGTAAGTAGAATAGCATTTTTAACATAAGTCTTTATTTCGTGCAATAAAGTTATAAGACTGCTTTCATGTCAATTAAATACCCATGCAATTCAATTGAGAAATTTTTATGAGATTCTGTTTATCGAATCATTAAAGAATAAAAGGTGCCCTTGGATCATTGAACATTACAAACTAATTTACATTGTATAATGTTCACTTTTTATAAATCCGCCCGTTGGTCGTTCAATGCTACTGACATGACAGTAAAAATGACCAAATGCATGCCATTACTCTAACACTGTGCCGTTTCAAATCAAACAAATTAACATAATATATGTTACACATAAAATATTGATACAACATGCTTGGAAGATATTAATTAATCACGCAACACATATTTTCAGGGCTGCAGTCGTACGGCGATATCATTCCACTATATAGACCCAGAATATATGTACACACTGGACTATTTTGTGTACAATATGTCTCTGCTAACGACATGATGTCCCTCCCTCCCAACGGAATGGTACACAATCGTTAATGTTTTCGCGTGTCAAGGGAGGCAACTGTGACAGAAAATATTGATAGATTTCTGAATTATAGTATTTTCGTGAACTGATCTGCATTTTTTTCTTATATTTAATACATGTGTCATATCTGTCTTATTTTGTTTTTTAACTTATGTTTTGAATTCGATCATTTATTCATTTTTTTCCACGTTTATCTATCAATAATTGATTTTTATTTGTTTTCATACTTAATCCAACTTTCTGATTAGAAGATTCTTTAATTATTTTTAATTTCATTGGGTTATGATGTTAAAAAAATCTTTCGTACCCAGATGAAGTAAGAAAATAGTGACATCAATACTTAAATGAAACTAAATTTAAAGCAAAAACATATTGATTTTAAATCAATCCCGGAAACGTTTCGGAAGTTGGATAATGGCATACCCAAACTTAGCTGGCGAATATATTGGTGTAGCAACCTTTACAACAAGAAACCTAGAGAGATCTATCGTTTACATTGACATTTAGCGAAACTGAACACAAGCTTGTGTGATCAGCCACAAAAGTACAATAAAATGGAGAGATAAATATCATCTATTCATATCATACTCCTATCAAAAGATAAATTCGCTTTCAATGAAATACCTCAGTGCTTTGGTTTTTTTCTTTTGTCATTTTGACATTCATCTGCTAAGTTTCCACCCTTCTCGTATATAGTACCATGTAGAGTATGATTTTTATCGTTTTTTTTATCTAGACCTCTTAAACGTCTGAAAATGGTCTTAGGGCACTCTGGTGGGTCCATGATTATAAAATCTGTAACTAATTCTCAGAGCCCTGTGAAGACTACCAGTCTCTGTTTCGTTTGCTCAATGTAAAGAAGCAAAAAAAAGTTTCGTTTAAAACATAGACAGCTATCAGAACTCTAGTGAACCCGAATATTGAGTTAGAATCTTCGGCTGACTTTAATCAAAAATCGTTTGGTCAATGATTAAATCTCAACGTAACGAGTCGTGTGTTTATTCACAGGAGTATGACGTTCTGTCAATAGTATATAGTATAAATACATAAAAAAATACCCCTATACATTTTTTTCATATATTTATACTATATATTATTGACAGAACGTCAATCTCCTGTGGTTTATTTCTGGGGCGGAAATAAAATTTGAAGACATTATGTAAGAGATCCACCTAGTCTTGCTCTGCACTTGGGAGATTTTTTATTTTTTCAAAAAAAGTACACAGAATCTTCTCATATAAATTATGATGATTCTTTTAAATTGGAAATTGGGACTACATTTGTATTTTAAAAAAATTATGGAAAAAGATTCCCGTAACAATACTGATGTCAAAAATATTTATACTAATCAAATTTTATAAGTTTACAACTTTAAAAGTCTATTTTCTTTCTAGAGTTATATTTGGTTGTGAGCTTTATAGTTCGCGCTTTCGTTAACTGATTTGCGCCGACTAGACACTACACATCATCTAGATGCGCAACTTGTACCGAATTTTCCAATGCGAAGTAGGTCACATATTGCATTGGGAATGCTAGGTCTAGTATCTCTCTAGATCTATGTATATTAAACAATGTAAGTTAAGTTTTTTTTGCTGCTCTATGTAGTAACAAGTCTGTATGTACTGTGAAGCACTTGTTTTTGTTACGTCTATACCACATGTACATTTTGTATCTAGGTATATACTAAATACTTAGTCGAAAAGAGTTTTTTTCGACGTATGAAAAATTTTAAAACTTGCAGTCGTTTGTTTACGATTACTTAGAATCAACTTGGATTCCAAGCAAATATCCATGGAAACATGTTATTAAAAATGTTTTATTTCTTGAGAAAAGTAATCAATGGAAACAACATTTACATTAAATTGTCAATTAGGCAGGTTTAGAAATATTCACATGGTATTTTCTCCGTCGATTTTGTGGTTCATTTTCCAAGGTTTTTTTTTATTTATTTGTCAACGTGTTTCCAAATTATGGATTACGCCCCCTGATTGTGAGCTGCACTGTGTCCAATGTTATTAACATGTATCGGATGCTGTTGCCCATTGTATCTTAGATTGTAGAAATATAGATACAGTCTCAATAAGAGATGTTTTCTGTTATAAAAGTTGTGAATACTATCCCGACCGTTTATATGTTATATTAGACGAATCAGACATGGAAGAACAACTACATATTATTTTGGCCGCCCAAATGAGAGCATTATTCTATCTCTTAGTGAGGGTAACAAAGTATATTCTTTCGTTCAAGATTGTCTGTGTTTCGCAGTACAGGGACCTGGCACGAAAATTTTTAAAGTTATATGTGCCGTATTTTTCATACTCCAGAATCAAGATGAGCTTTTTGTATGTTATTCATTACCAAAAGTAACCATCATTTTGAGAATTACACTGCTTTCAATCCATAGGTTTTTATTTTACAAGCACATATAAGAGCTGAAAATGATTTTTGGCAGTACTGCCAAATATCATGATATTTACATCTATAGTGAATTGAAATGAGTACATACAGTCAGACCATGAAGTCAGATTGTGGTCTACAATTTCATTTCACATTTTTACAGTGTTATTAGTAATTGTAAAGTGCTTTCTGCAGGTATGTTTCCATCTAAACATACATAACGCATAAAATACAACAACCTTACAGTATATAATGTATGTGTTGTAGCTAATATTCATAAGGCATCGGAAGTCATTTGAATGACTTTCACAGCTTAATTCATCAAAACTTGTGGTTTTCAATAGATTAATGAAGAAAAAATAACATGACAAATTTTTTGCCCAGTTACGGCACATATAACTTTAACCAACAGTATACATATATTTATTATAGTGACCTGACACGAAAATGTTTAACCATCAGTATACATATATTTATTATAGTATACTATTATATATATATGTGTGTGTAATGTTGGTTAAAAGTTTTCGTGCCAAGTCCCTGTGTTTCGCAGATAAAGTATCTGTCCTAACCTTGGTATCAAAAATATGCGAGTTATCGCCCTTTGACCATATTTGTGACACATATTATGACCGTGAGTAAAAAAACCAATATAGAATAAGTATATGTATATTGCAACATTGTTCAAATTCAATCTGAAATTAATATAATTGTAGGAAAAGCCTATCTGAGAGCGCAGCAGTCAATCCCTTGTTTTGTTTCTTTGGTTGTTTTTATAATGTATTACATTATCAACTAGCAGATATTGAGCGGAATCGTGCAGTTTGTGATACAAGTAGGAAATTTGGAACACCATTACCATGACCTAAAATAAGATATATTGAGAACGGGACCCCAACCAGATATTGCTTCTGACAGTCATGCCGGCCATTTTTCAAAACGGCCACCATAAGAATAATGGATGTCATAAACCCCACAACAGTATTCCTCTAATGGATGTCATAAACCCCACAACAGTATTCCTCTAATGGATGTCATAAACCCCACAACAGTATTCCTCTAATGGATGTCATAAACCCCACAACAGTATTCCTCTAATGGATGTCATAAACCCCACAACAGTATTCCTCTAATGGATGTCATAAACCCCACAACAGTATTCCTCTAATGGATGTCATAAACCCCACAACAGTATTCCTCTAATGGATGCCATAAACCCCACAACAGTATTCCTCTAATGGATGTCATAAACCCCACAACAGTATTCCTCTAATGGATGCATAAACCCACAACAGTATTCCTCTAATGGATGTCATAAACCCCACAACAGTATTCCTCTAATGGATGTCATAAACCCCACAACAGTATTCCTCTAATGGATGTCATAAACCCCACAACAGTATTCCTCTAATGGATGTCATAAACCCCACAACAGTATTCCTCTAATGGATGTCATAAACCTCACAACAGTATTCCTCTAATGTATGTTCAAACCCCACAACAGTATTCCTCTAATGGATGTCATAAACCCCACAACAGTATTCCTCTAATGGATGTCATAAACCCCACAACAGTATTCCTCTAATGGATGTCATAAACCCCACAACAGTATTCCTCTAATGGATGTCATAAACCCCACAACAGTATTCCTCTAATGGATGTCATAAACCCCACAACAGTATTCCTCTAATGGATGTCATAAACCCCACAACAGTATTCCTCTAATGGATGTCATAAACCCCACAACAGTATTCCTCTAATGGATGTCATAAACCACACAACAGTATTCCTCTAATGGATGTCATAAACCCCACAACAGTATTCCTCTAATGGATGTCATAAACCACACAACAGTATTCCTCTAATGGATGTCATAAACCACACAACAGTATTCCTCTAATGGATGTCATAAACCCCACAACAGTATTCCTCTAATGTATGTCATAAACCACACAACAGTATTCCTCTAATGGATGTCATAAACCCACAACAGTATTCCTCTAATGGATGTCATAAACCCCACAACAGTATTCCTCTAATGGATGTCATAAACCCCACAACAGTATTCCTCTAATGGATGTCATAAACCACACAACAGTATTCCTCTAATGGATGTCATAAACCACACAACAGTATTCCTCTAATGGATGTCATAAACCCCACAACAGTATTCCTCTAATGGATGTCATAAACCCCACAACAGTATTCCTCTAATGGATGTCATAAACCCCACAACAGTATTCCTCTAATGGATGTCATAAACCACACAACAGTATTCCTCTAATGGATGTCATAAACCCCACAACAGTATTCCTCTAATGGATGTCATAAACCACACAACAGTATTCCTCTAATGGATGTCATAAACCCCACAACAGTATTCCTCTAATGGATGTCATAAACCCCACAACAGTATTCCTCTAATGGATGTCATAAACCACACAACAGTATTCCTCTAATGGATGTCATAAACCCCACAACAGTATTCCTCTAATGAATGTCATAAACCACACAACAGTATTCCTCTAATGGATGTCATAAACCCCACAACAGTATTCCTCTAATGGATGTCATAAACCCCACAACAGTATTCCTCTAATGGATGTCATAAACCCCACAACAGTATTCCTCTAATGGATGTCATAAACCCCACAACAGTATTCCTCTAATGGATGTCATAAACCACACAACAGTATTCCTCTAATGGATGTCATAAACCCCACAACAGTATTCCTCTAATGGATGTCATAAACCCCACAACAGTATTCCTCTAATGGATGTCATAAACCCCACAACAGTATTCCTCTAATGGATGTCATAAACCCCACAACAGTATTCCTCTAATGTATGTTCAAACCCCACAACAGTATTCCTCTAATGGATGTCATAAACCCCACAACAGTATTCCTCTAATGGATGTCATAAACCCCACAACAGTATTCCTCTAATGGATGTCATAAACCCCACAACAGTATTCCTCTAATGATGTCATAAACCACACAACAGTATTCCTCTAATGGATGTCATAAACCCCACAACAGTATTCCTCTAATGTATGTCATAAACCACACAACAGTATTCCTCTAATGGATGTCATAAACCCCACAACAGTATTCCTCTAATGTATGTCATAAACCACACAACAGTATTTCCTCTAATGTATGTCATAAACCACACAACAGTATTCCTCTAATGGATGTCATAAACCCCACAACAGTATTCCTCTAATGGATGTCATAAACCCCACAACAGTATTCCTCTAATGGATGTCATAAACCCCACAACAGTATTCCTCTAATGTATGTCATAACCCCACAACAGTATTCCTCTAATGGATGTCATAAACCCACAACAGTATTCCTCTAATGATGTCATAAACCCCACAACAGTATTCCTCTAATGGATGTCATAAACCACACAACAGTATTCCTCTAATGGATGTCATAAACCCCACAACAGTATTCCTCTAATGGATGTCATAAACCCACAACAGTATTCCTCTAATGGATGTCATAAACCCCACAACAGTATTCCTCTAATGGATGTCATAAACCCACAACAGTATTCCTCTAATGGATGTCATAAACCACACAACAGTATTCCTCTAATGGATGTCATAAACCACACAACAGTATTCCTCTAATGGATGTCATAAACCACACAACGTATTCCTAATGATGTCAAAACATCACAACAGTATTCCTCTATGGATGTCGTAAACCACACAACAGTATTCCTCTAATGGATGTCCATAAACCACACAACAGTATTCCTCTAATGGATGTCATAAACCACACAACAGTATTCCTCTAATGGATGTCATAAACCACACAACGGTATTCCTCTAATGGATGTCCAAAACATCACAACAGTATTCCTCTAATGGATGTCATAAACCACACAACAGTATTCCTCTAATGGATGTCATAAACCACACAACAGTATTCCTCTAATGGATGTCATAAACCACACAACAGTATTCCTCTAATGGATGTCATAAACCCCACAACGGTATTCCTCTAATGTATGTCATAAACCACACAACAGTATTCCTCTAATGGATGTCATAAACCACACAACGGTATTCCTCTAATGTATGTCATAAACCACACAACAGTATTCCTCTAATGGATGTCATAAACCCCACAACAGTATTCCTCTAATGGATGTCATAAACCCCACAACAGTATTCCTCTAATGGATGTCATAAACCCCACAACAGTATTCCTCTAATGTATGTTCAAACCACACAACAGTATTCCTCTAATGGATGTCATAAACCCCACAACATAATTCCTCTAATGTATGTCATAAACCACACAACAGTATTCCTCTAATGGATGTCATAAACCCCACAACATAATTCCTCTAATGTATGTCATAAACCACACAACAGTATTCCTCTAATGGATGTCATAAACCCCACAACAGTATTCCTCTAATGGATGTCATAAACCCCACAACAGTTTTCCTCCAATGGATGTCATAAACCCCACAACAGTTTTCCTCTAATGGATGTCATAAACCCCACAACAGTTTTCCTCTAATGGATGTCCAAAACATCACAACAGTATTCCTCTAATGGATGGCATACACCCCACAACAGTATTCCTGTAATGGATGTCCAAAACATCACAACAGACTGCTGTGGGGTTTATTTCTCTAATAAATGAACTATATTGCACAGTTGCTCTTTGTCTTTGTCTTTGTTGACGTTTTTTACGGTACAAGAAGAAAATGGTTGAAATCGAGCTCCAATAAGGTTTTAGAATCTTACATCATTTTTGATTAGCTTAATAAAAATGTATGCCGAAGAAAATCGTCTCGAAGCCATGATAGCCACAAAAACGAGGGATAGGTTGGCGGAAACGTGTTGGTTTTTTCAAAGTTTTATTTTAAAAATGCTCCACCGTTGACAGAGTATAAACTTAACTCACCATTTAAGCAATAAGTGATGTAAAATTGTGTTTATATGTGTCTTATCGACACAAAATATTTTGTTTTGCTTTTGGTGCATGCCATCCTCTCTAGATCGTAAGTGATCGGAACCCCTGGAGTATCGAGGATGGGTGCATACGTAATAAGTACTAATATTCCGTAAAGGGCATACTGGCGTGAATTGTTTCGGGACGTAATTCATTATTTTTTATGTCTTTATGTTGAATTAAAAAGATGCTCCAACTTTTCAATAGTGGTAATAGTGTAAAGTTAGTATCTTTTGTAACTAAAAACTTCTAATTTTTCTATTCCTGCTTTGATAGAGAAAAAGTATAATTCGTCGGCGATGGAGCATCTTTAAAACTGACAGCTAGAAAATTTTCCTCGAATGACATGTTCACCTGTAGTTTTTGTCACACACTCTGATATACATATCTATGCAATTGTGTATATATTTAAAAACACGCACGTCCTTCAATTAGATCATAATTTATTTTTTATCTTCATTCAATTTTCTGTCTTTTATTTTTTTTCTGTTCTTTCTTTTTTTACTTATATTATGATTATTTAGTAGCACGTAATACATCCAGTTAATTTAATATTGTTTTTTTCTATGAATTTGAATTTTGTTCTTATCTATCATACATTTGTATTGGTTGACACACAACAGGTCTCGATAGTATTACCTGTAATGAGACCATGGTTATTTATAGACAGGAACATCTATACCAGTCGCGATGTCTGTAATATAATTGGCAATAAATCGGACATACAAATAACACCAATGTAATTGTTTTCTTTCTGTATTACAATGCTGACATCCACAGCGCTGGTGATGTCCAATGACTTTTTTTATTTCTGTTATGGGTTATAAAACTGTCCGTGCGGGCCAGTTACAGATGACCGAGATACACAAAAAACTGCTGCACATTTGTCACATGGTACGTTTTATGACATGGGCGTGTGTGCATATCATATTATCCATGCATGTTCAATACATTATTGCCGCATAAAAAATGTTTTTTTAAGGTCTGAGATCGACTCAACTTTCGCAACATCAAATAAATACCATCCCCGATATTCAATTTGCTATTGTTACTGTTGTAATATCCACCCTTGGGATATATCATATTATTTCAGGAGAAAAAAACTGACCAATCGTAGGCCTACAGAGTGTTCCTGTGAACAGTATGTAGAGAGCGGCGTTTGATTGTTTGTTTATTTTGATTAATTAATTACGTCCTAATAACAGCCAAGGTCATGTAAGGACGGCCTCCCATGTATGCGGAGTGTAGCGTCACGTGTATGAAGTGCGAGGTTCGTGTTTTGGGAGACTGCGGTATGTTCTTGTTGTGTCTTCTTGTATAGTGGAACTTTTGCCCTTTTTATAGTGCTATATCACTGATGCATGCCGCATCAGGTAAGTACATTACACCAAGTAACACATCCACCCGGTCACATTATACTGTCAACGGGCGAACCAGTCGTCCTACCCCCTGTATGCAGAGCGCTAAGCAGGAGCAGAAAGTACCACTTTATAGAGAGCGACAATAGAAAGATATGTATCCTGATTAATTGCAGCGATTTCATTAAAGATATTAACTAAGTCGTGTAGTTAAACGCAAAATCATTATAATCTTTGATGACATTACGAGTTGACCATGTATTTAACCATCCTCGATATCCCAGGGGTTACCATCACTGTCGTAATATCCACCCCTGAAATGTGTCATGTACAAAGCCATACAATCAACCACAGTGTATTGCTATTCGATTCTTTTGATTTACATCAAAGGACCTAACTACCCGTCTCATCTGCTGTCACACACAGAGCCTTATGCTATGACACATTTCAGGGGTGGATATTACGACAGTGATGGTAACCCCTGGGATGTCGAGGATGGTTAAATACATGGTCAACTCGTAATGTCATCAAAGATTATAATGATTTTGCGTTTAACTACACGACTTAGTTAATATCTTTAATGAAATCGCTGCAATTAATCAGGATACATATCTTTCTTTCTTATAATTTGAATGATTTATCGAATTTTGGCACTTGCAGTTTACTAAATCTTTTGAAATTGGGGAATACAATAATGCAAGATATGTATTGAAATTGTTTAAAACTACTTATCAGAAATGATCGATGCGGTCGGTTATCCTGTGAAAAGTATCGTGGTCACCTGAATCCGATAGCTGGGGTTTCACAAGGGCCTATCTTAGGGCCACTACTATTTCTCATTAATATAAACAATATAAGATACTTTCAGTTGTTTGATTCATTCAACAGAGAGGTTATAATAGATATAGCAAGTAATAAGATTGTATTTTAATGCCACTTAGGCCACTTTCACCCCATAGACTTTACACGTCTTTTTCACATTTTTTGTCTTTGACGTGGACCAAAAATCTACTTTAACGGAATGTCATTTCAAATAGTCCGTTCACAGGAGCACTATCATTAACAAAATAAGAGACTAAAGTACCGGGTATATTTATCAACTCTTCGGAAATCTCGTAACATTTTAAAAGTTAATTAGAGAAAATATGTTTGACGTGTTGAGAGACATTCCGAGCATCAAACAGTCAGAATTATTGCAGATTTGCCCATATTACAAGTATGTATTAACTATACACGAGTCACAAACTACGGAAGCCTATGGTCACATTGAAAAAAAGACATTATGTCGTTATGAAGACTTACATATAGTATGTCATAATAAAAACTTACATTGTAGTATCTCGTTATAACGACTTAATATGTCGTCATAACGACTTAGTATGTTGTAATAACGATGCATTATGTCGTAATAACGACTTACCAATGTCGTTAAAACGACTAGCCGATGTTATAACGACATACAAATGTAGTATGTCGTAATAACGACTTACATATGTCGTAGCTATTAAAATCTCGTAATAACGACTTAACTATTACGTTATAACGACATATCAATTAAGGGTCGAACAGAACTAATTTTACTGTCAGTCTTACTGTTGATAAGTAATTTGTGAAGCTGCTTGTAAATTTCAGTAAAATAAGAGAAAAATGTATATTTCTGGAGAAGACATAGAACTCGTGTGAATTGCATTGATGGAACCAAATAAACATGCTATCGTGTTCAGTAGTGACTATGGTACTCCAACGGCGCGACATGTCATTTTCATTTTTCACGTGCACGAACCAAGCGTATGTTATTCTTTCTAAAAGTCTCCTTCATAAGAAGAACAAAGACAAACAAGGCAAATGACAGTAGATATACAGCTGTTCTCCATCTTCTATGATTACACATAGTGATAATTCCCATGCCATATACGATAAGTTCGTCGAACTGTTACTGTCAGTAACGTTGCTTATGCTCCGGTCACACATGTACAGGTACGGATAAGATCCTAGAGCGAAACATATTTGGTCGAAGAAAGTGTGCGATACACAAGCTATTCGTCAAAATGTCTGAAATTTACTGCCAGGGGGAATTTCTGTTTGTTTACGCGTGTACTTGATTATTCTTATCAATATACACACAGGGGTTTGGCACATGCGGGATACGTGTATTTTTAGAACGAATATACATACCCGGGGTCCCGAGGGTCGTTTTCTGATTAAACCAGGAGACACTGGAATCAATTATAAATGTGACCTGTTTGGTGAAGACTCAAAATTAAAAAAAAAGGAAAAATTAAAAAAAAAAATCAATGAAATCGCATTTTATTGATTCGTTTCCATTACATTAATCAACACATCACTCAATACAAATATAAATAAAGATAGGTCTGGATGTATCATGAAACAAATATGAAATTTTCAATTTACAAAGAATTAGAGACGATGTCAAGTAGCTGCATTAACGACTTCTAGATTGAAATTTATGTCGTTTCTAGTACATGTATAATATATAGTACTACAGAACTTAATATCGGGGGTTCAATTTTGCAATACACCGAATCCTCTGAATGCAATAGTCGCAAATCTAGATCAATACAGTTTTAATGATGCTTATATTATATTCTTTGCAATTGATTTTGAGAGCAGAATAATTCTGGAAAGAGATCAAACAGTTGCCAATAGTGTAAGTGTTCAAGGAAACGTTCTCGACAATCATGCGATATTATCGCACCTCGGACAGAAATGTCCCCAAATGATTGGCGGAGAGCCGTCACGTGGTGACCCCCTAATACTTTATAGGGGGTCAGTAAATTTCATTATGGTGCAATATGGCGGCTGTCGCCCTCGCTTCAAAATTTTATTACATTCTCTTCAACTAAATTTACCATTTCTTTACAGTAAAAATATATTTTACTTATTATTTTTTATGTAAAATTCATTTAAAATCGTTTTAATACTAAACGCATTTTTAAATACGAGTTGCTTCCCCTACGCCAGTTTGAAAGTTGATAGACTGGTTCCCGCCTCAGTTACCTCCCTTGCGTACGCTTCACTGAGGACCGGTAGCGAGTAGCCATCTTGAGTGGGAATTCCAACTCCAGAGTAGTGCGCATCATTTCCGCGCATGATATGTCATCATGGAGACGGCTACTTCCGTTAAGAGAAAATAACGTCATTAACGTCGTTCCTATGAACACTCTAAACTCTGTTAGCACGAAATGATTTCAAAACTTAAGATCTTATTTACTTTTGTTTATATATCGTTCAAATAAATTATTTATTCCCACGCCTAAAAAAAGTGATGCCAGCGAACCGGATATGTAGATTGACCAATCAAAAAAATCATCATGGTTACTTGCTACCGGTCCCTAATGAGCGGAGCGCAGCCTGGCGGAGAGTAGAGAACTAAGGGAAGGGAACCAGTTGTAGACTGGATTTCCTGTCGTAGTTTTTCTACTCTCCGCTAGGCTTCGCTCCGAAAATACAACTTATTAGCGCGGCCTAGCGGAGAGAATTGGTACTAAGGCAGATAATCCAGTCTAAGAAAGTTGATGACGCGGTGAAAGTCAAACGTAAGAATTCAAGCGTTTTCCTGACTGCGACCATAAACAAATGGAGGGGTTCGTATCTTTAGATCTATCAACCCTCACTCTACAGCTAATTTAGCGGCATTACTTTAAGTGATTATCTCAGCGAGAATGCAGAGATGATCATGAGTCTGCGCTATAAATGTTGGATGAATGTTTGTGTCACTTTTTGTTTCAAATATACAACCAGTCTGATGTCGCATTGAGGTAGGCCTATTGTGCACTAGGAATGTCGAATTATTGTTGATTTATGAATTACCCAGTATTGTTCTTCAGGTTCCTTATACAGTTATTTGAAGATAACTTCAGTAAGAAGTATAGGAGGCTCGGGCTACGCCCTCGCCCCCTATAAATCTTACTGACCTTCTATGCCTTTATAGGGGGTCAGTAACTGACTATTTTATACTTAATAATGTAGCACGTCTGCATGACGATAGTGTAAAATTCTGAAGAAGTTTTGAATTGTATTCGTTCTAGAGCTCAGGTAATGTCAACGGTTACATGGCGGTCGCTAAAACCGTAATCATGAAACATTAAAAATTTCTTTTATAATTCAACTGGTGCAAATGAGCTGAAATCGGTAGGAGAGTTTTCATGCATATCAATTGCAACATGTTTTGATATTTATAATGATGTTTTCATGTCATGATATTTACATGATGGTTGATAATTATCATGATGTTTGATATTTTTCATGTTTTGATATTCATCATGATGTTTTGATATTTTTCATGTTTTGTCAAATTGATATTTATATAATGTTTTAATGTTATGATATTTACATGATGTTTTGATATTTATCATGATGCTTTGATGTTTATCATGATGTTATGATAGTCATCGTGCTTCGTCCGTAGTCATGCGCCGTGCGTCGTGCGTAAAACGCTACTCCTCCTTAACCCTTGAGTGCCATATTTGGTGTGAAACATCATTGGGAACGGATAATCATTTTTTGAATAAATGAGCCTGGCCCGACCCCTAGGGGCTGAGGGGTGGGGCCCCAAAAGGGCAAATTTTCTTAATTATAGCTTTAAAATCCTACTCCTCCATTATCCTTGGATGGATGGCAACCAAATTTGGTTTGGCACATTGTTGGAAAAGGGTAATTATGCTTTTATATATATGAGTCTGCACCGACCCCTAGGGGCTGAGAGGTAGGGCCCCAAAAGGGGAAATATTCTTAATTTTAGCTTTAAAATCCCACTCCCTCCTTCATCCGTGGATGGATTTTATCCATATTTAGTGTGAAACATCATTGGGGAAGGATCATATTTTATATAAACGAGTTAGGTTCGACACCTGGGTACAGAGGGGCGGGGCTCAGAAGGGGGAACTTTGATGAAATTTGGCTTTAAAATCCTTCTCCTTCTTAACCCTTGAGTGGATAGCAACCATATTTGATGTGAAACATCATTGGGGAAGGATAATCATATTTCATATAAACGAGTTAGGTCCAACCCCTGGTGACAGAGAGACGGGGCACAGAAGGTTGAACTTTGATAAAATTTGGCTTTAAAATCCTACTCCTCCTCAACCCTTGAGTGAATTTCATCCACATCTGTTGTAAAACATCATCGTCGAAGTGCAATCATATTTTATATGAACGAGTTGAGGGACAGGGCTCAGAAGGGGGAATTTGGAAAAAATTGGCGTAAAAATCCTACATTTGTTGTACTCCTTCTTAACCCTTGAGTGGATTACATCCATATTTGATGTAAAACACCATTGGGGAAAAGGCATTCATATTTAATATAAACGAGTTAGGTCCGACGACTGGGGACAGAGGGACGGGGCTGAGAAGGAGCAATTTGACTGAAATTTGGCTTTAAAATCATACTTCTCCTTTACAATTGAGTGAATACAATGTAATTACCATAATTGGTATGAAACATCATTGGGGGAAGACAATCATATTTTTAATATAAATGATTTGACTCTTTTGGACAAAGGGGCGGGACTCAACAAATGACCTTCACCTATTTCAGAAACTTACATATTAAACTAAAATGCTTATATAATTGTTAACCAATACTTTATACTGTGACTGTTTTGTGCCATGAGTCAGATGACCGTTAAGGCCCATGGCCTCTTGTTTATATTTATCAGGATGTTTTTATGTTTTGATATGTTTCATGTTTTGATATTTATCATGTTTTGATATTTATCATGTTTTGATGATATGATATTTACAAATATACTTTGCAGATTATATTTTCTAAATGGTCTATAACTTTTTGTTTATGTATTTTAAACATCGTAGGCATTTATTGGACATAGTAATGGTATATTATTATAATCATGTTTCTAATTGCATATATATATATATATATATAACTGTTTTTATAGTTGTGTTTTTCTTTTATATGTATATATATATGTGTGTGTGTTGGGGGGGGGGTCTGTGTGTGAGATAATTATCTGTTGGTGTGTATAGTTATAAACAATGTTAATTTGTATATTTTCTATGTGAAATTATATGTATGAAATATATCTGTGAGTGTGCTATTTGTATATGCAAGTGTGTGTGGATATGGTCATCTGCTGATGTGTATGACTTGTATAATTTGATGTGAAAGTTAAAAAAACAACATGATATTTACATAATGTTTTGATATTTATCATGATGTTTTTATATTTTTCATGTTTTGATATTTATCATGATGTTTTGATGTTATGATATTTATCATAATTTTTTAATATTTTTTCATGTTTTGATATTTATCATGTTTTGATGATATGATATTTACAAATATACTTTGCAGATTATATTTTCTAAATGGTCTATAACTTTTTGTTTATGTATTTTAAACATCGTAGGCATTTATTGGACATAGTATGGTATATATTTATAATCATGTTTCTAATTGCATATATATATATATATATAACTGTTTTATAGTTGTGTTTTCTTTTTATGTATATATATATATGTGTGTGTGGGTGTGTGTGTGGGGGGGGGGTTCTGGGGTCTGTGAGATAATTATCTGTTGGTGGTGTATAGTTATAACAATGTTAATTTGTATATTTCTATGTGAAATCATATGTATGAAATATATCTGTGAGTGTGCTATTTGTATATGCAAGTGTGTGTGGATATGGTCATCTGCTGATGTGTATGACTTGTATAATTTGATGTGAAAGTTAAAAAAACAACATGATATTTACATAATGTTTTGATATTTATCATGATGTTTTGATATTTTTCATGTTTCGATATTTATCATGATGTTTTGATGTTATGATATTTATCATAATTTTTTAATATTTTTTCATGTTTTGATATGTATATGATGTTTTGATATTTTTCATGTTTTGATATTTATCATAATTTTTTGATATTTATCATGTTTTGATATTAACATGATGTTTTGATATTAACATGATGTTTTGATATTTTTCATGTTTTGTGTTTATCATGATGTTCTGATGTTATGTGTACCGTTTTACCATACAAACGACAATCTAATCTACATTTGTATATGTCTGATAAGTTGGAATCAATCCGTTATTTTTGCTCAGAATAGCAATATATCGCAACTCTACCTCTTAGAGTTTGAAAATGAAAATACCTCGATTTTTAGATCACCTGACCCGAAGGGCGATGACGTCACACAAGGTACAAAGGTACAACGCCTTATACATGTATTTGTACTCATTAACATGGTGGGCACACCGCCGCTTGCGATGTTTGTTTACATTTTATTGTAATAAATAGTACGTCAATCCGAGAACTATTGCGTTTTTTTAATTTCAAAAATTGTAACTAAAATATTTAACAATAAAATATATATTTAAACATATGGTATTCATATATTTTACACTTTTTATACTCCATTTTGACCGCCACGAGAAAACACGGTCGCCATTACGTATAATTATTAGAAGAGATGGCGTGACGTCACAGAAAGTTTACACCTGGGTCCTTTGCGAATATCAACTTGATATTACAAATTAAATTTAAATTTCCCCAAAATATCATACTAACATTTAATAAGCAATTACTGTTTTCTAAGTATTTCTTGGTAAAACACCTGCGATGTGTAATTATGACCAAATTAAAATTTGCTTTCGTAGATCACCCCAAGCGCACGGCAGCCATTACGTGCATTACTCCCGAGATGCCAAATTTCGTCCCTTTTCAAAGTCACAAAATTACGTATTCTGGATAATTTTTGCCGTTGAATTTTACCGTGAATTTTGCCCACGATCCAATTTTAACAATAAAATTGCACCCTCTCATATGTAATGGTAAATGATGTCGATGTTTTCTTAGCATGCATACCTCTCCTGTCCAACTAAATCTCCATCAAAGATTAACAGAAAGCATTCAGTTCCCGAGGTTTCCAAAAGACAAAAGCTTACCAGGAAATACATCGACTTATACAGTGTAGAAAGGACAAGGAGCTCCCGACACGTAAGTGTTTTTTTCCTTCAACATACCGCCATTCATATAACTCTAGAACAACTCATAGTCAAAAACACGTAAATGGAGGTAACCACTAACGCTTTACTTCTTCATTCAATGTGACGTTATGTTACCGTCATAAAAGATATTTTTAGGTCATCTGACCCAAAGGGTCAGGATGACCTATAGTCATCATGCACCGTCCGTCGTCGTCCGCCGTCCGCCGTCCGCCGTCCGCCGTCCGCCGTGCGTAAACTTTTCATTCAAACAACTTCTTCTCAATAACCGTAAGGCCCACAGTACTCATATTTGGCCTGTAGCATACTTGGATGAAGGGCTATCAAAGTTGTGAAAATAAATGACCTTGACCTGCTTTCAAGGTCACAGGGGTCAAATAGGCTTAAATCTTTGAACGACTTCTTCTAACTAACCAAAAGGTCCAGGGTACTCATATTTGGCCTGTAGCATGCTGGGATGAAGGGCTACAAAAGTTGTGAAAATTAGTGACCTTGACGTCAAGGTCACCAGGTCAAATAGGCTAAAATCTTTGAACGACTTCTTCTAACTAACCGAAAGGTCAAGGGTGCTCATATTTGGCCTGTAGCATGCTGGGATGAAGGGCTACAATAGTTGTGAAAATTAGTGACCTTGACGTACTGTCAAGGTCACCAGGGGTCAAATAGGCTAACATCTTTGAACAACTTCTTCTAACTAACCGAAAGGTCCAGGGTACTCATATTTGGCCTGTAGCATGCTGGGATAAAGGGCTACCAAAGTTGTGAAAAAAAATGACCTTGACCTACTTTCAAGGTCACAGGGGTCAAATAGGCTCAAATCTTTGAACGACTTCTTCTAACTAACCAAAAGGTCCAGGGGCCAGTAGCATGCTGGGATGAAGGGCTACAAAAGTTGTGAAATAATGACCTTGACGTATTGTCAAGGTCACGGGGGTCAAATAGTCTAAAATCTTTGAACGACTTCTTTTAACTAACCGAAAGATCCAGGGTACTCATAGCATTTGGCCTATAAACTTGCGGGGGATGAATCTTTGGGCTTTACTACCGAAAAGTTGTGAAAAATGAATGACCAAGTTGTGAAATAATGACCTTGACCTACTTTGAAGGTCACAGGGGTCAAATAGGCTAAAATCTTTGAACGATTTTTGTTAATTAACCCAAAAGTCCAGGATACTCATATTTTGCTGGTGGCATGCTGGGATGAGGGGTTACCATAGTTATAAAAATGAATGACCTTGACCTTCTTTCAAGGTCACAGTGGTCAATTAAGCTAAAATCTTTTAACTACACCTTTTAATTAGCCAAAAGGTCCAGGGTATTCATATTTAGTCAATAGCATGCTGAGATAAAGGGCTATCAAAGTTGTGGAAATGAATAACCTTGACCTACTTTCAAGGTTACGAGAGTCAAATATTCCAAAATCTTGAATTTGAACTTCTTCTCAAGTTCTAGCAGTGTGATTAAGCTGAAACCTGCATGAAATGATCCTGACATGGTCCCGACCAAGTGTTGTTATATTTTATGTTGATCCAAAATCCAAGATGGCTGCCACAGATGATCCAAGATGGCTGCCACAGATGCCATCTTGAAAACACATTTGAACTTTCTCAAGTTCAAGTTTTAACTGAAACTTGAAACATGAAATGCGACTGATATGATCTTGTCAAAGTGTTGTTATATCTCTGGTTGATCCCAGATTGGAGATGGCTACCATGACACCATATCTAATTATTTTCCTATACAGCTATTGCCAAGATAGTCAGATGACCGTTAAGGCCCTTGGGCCTCTTGTTATGATTATGTAAAGGCGTTACAAAACTCATTTCATTCTCTGTCATTTCACAAAAGTGTTTGGATGAATAGAAATAATTAGTCACTTAACCTAATGAAGATGATACACCGGTTACCCGGATGAGGCTAACCGGTGTATAGTGGAAAAATTACCCTGATATTTTGAGTGACTACAATCAGGACACTGAAGGTGTAACATTTGTTTAGTCTGACTTCCTAGTCCGTGGAGGAGTGAGAATGGTGTTTCGCTTCAACAACGACAATCCGATTGATTTCATGCTTGGATTTTGTTTTGTTTTGAAAATAATGGACATAGACAGAAATATATAACGTTTTTGACTATAATAGTCTAATTATCATTGACCATGTTAAGCATAGACTGTCATCGATGATTCTTGTGTACATTTCACTCCCGTCAGGTCAAAACGAAAATTTTCTCGAATAAAACAAATACCATATCCAACTACAACGGATTGTATATGCCTATCATAAGTTTTCATAAACATTTGCTACATTATAAAAGTTTTCCAGAAGTTTTCAGCGAAATTGTAGAACCTTTATTTAAAGTGTTGAGATATATTGCTTCAAAGAATTATTCAGATATGCAGCAATGGATTTTTCAGCAGTTTCCAGGCACGTTTGAACCGACTTTGGTGGAAAGGACACGCCGAGAATTTCGGAGGCGTGAGACGAATTGTTTAAACTCTCGCGTGAGCCTGCCAATATCCAGTAGTATGATAATGGTAGGGATCACACACAAAATCAGCGCCCCGCCGTAGCCGATGTTAGCTGCAGATTGTCGGTCGTCAGGGGCACTTATCAGCTTACGCTTGAACGAAGACAATTCCTTTGGATTTACACCAAGCTCTTCTTTCAGTTTTTTGATACGCTCTTCCAACTCCGCTTGGTTCAACGAACTGCTTTTTAAACAGGCACATTTAGAGCAGGATACCGATCGTGAAAGAGATTCTGTAACTGAAAGAAAACAGAGATATTAGTTTTAATTTGATAGATTTAATAAGTGATTTATATGTTCAAGCGGTCTTAATTCATATAAATATGTTAAACTGTGTTATATGTTAGCATTATGGAAAGTACGTTTATTTATAAGTTTATATTTTATAGCTTCTATTTTAAGAATGTAACAGCAAATATTGTAAAACTATTTACTTTAAAATAGAGTCTAGAGAAATAACTCAATGAATTGTTATCCTAATTTCCTAAAACAAATCATCAAATCCCATTAAACAATTTTTCTGACTCGTACAACCTTGTAATATCGGCTGGCTTCGACCAGCAATCCTCAGGTAGACATATATATTACACGGGAAATTTAAAGTGCATTGTTCTACCTCGGGTATGCTTAATCAAGTTTGAGATAGGCCGGCCTAGAAGTTTAAGGTCGCGGCTGGAACTCTGGAGTTTAGTATGTTTGTGAGTAAGAGTAGGAATTGACCGAATACCCTGTAGAGCGTTACGGAAATAATAGTCCTTTGTTGCCAGAGACGAACATTTCGTCTTTATATTAACTGCAAAGTAACAAACTGACGGAGGGCTTACTGTTAATAAAAATAATCTCACGAAAGTTCCTCTTACCGGACGGAAGTGACGTGTTTGCCAAATCAACGGAAGTGATGGTATTGAAGAGTTGAGGTGTTGACTGGGACGACGTGTCCTGACCTGCTACGGATCCCGTACTGCTAGATTCGTAAGCAGGATCAAGTGACGAACTTGTAGGTGCACTGGTTGTCATTGGAAGATTGATTCTGGCCACCGATGAAGAACCACTACTTGCTATCGTTGATGAGGTACTGATTATCGTTGTCGGGGCAACGTTCGGATTCGGATTCTGTTGGCCAGGTGGGACCATGGGAAACGTACAGATGTCCTTGAAATCGCTTCTGCTGGCTACAGCGTTAGATGGAACCTCAGTTCTTAGCAGATCTTAAAGAGATAATTGTTAGCGATATTTAAATCAATTAAGTCAAGTTAAGTGATGTTTTGTAAAAGCAAAATACAATATGACACAAATCAAAATCTGATATCAAACACTCTTGACTTTCACTGCGCCACGCGGCCAAACAGTGATATGAATTCATAAAAAAAAAACCGCCGGCCTAGATTTCCACAGAGGACTCTGGTATTGTAACTTCATCTTTGGTCAAGAATACAGATGTTCTGACATTATAAATCTCATTGATAAACTTTATAGTTTTGTTTTGGAAGTGAAGATTAAGGACACAAATACTGTATAATAACATCTTGAAAATAGAAGTGTAATGGTTGTCTGGGATACAGGAGTCTTCTGTGTTAATGTCAACGCGTGATGACGTAAAACATATATCACAATTAAAAGGAAATAGTCAGTAAAATATTAGGAATACTTCCGTAACATGTTGGTGTAATGCATAAACACGCTGGTCGGTGATTTTTCTCCGGGTACTCCAGTTTCCCCTCACCATCAAACTTGGTCCTTAAATGACCCTGGCTCTACAGGACATAAAACCAATGTAGAAACCAAATTGGTATCAAAAGGATTGTCATTGGTGTCCTAAACAGGCCGCATGCAGTCATATATACAGCGATGCACTCACGTACCGACTACATTTCTAAATGATAGGGTTCTACCTACCTCTCACATACTTAGCTTCTCCTTTGCTGAAGGTTACCCCTGCGACATGAGTATATGGAGTACATGAAAGAGAATTGTATTTAAATCCAACACATCCGTTATTTGAAATCACAGTACGGATAACAATCTTTCGGTGAAGCAATATTAGCAATCCGATATGTAGCTCTTGACGCATCGGCAATTGCGGAATCTTGAGTAAAACACCTGCTGATATCTTTGAAAAGAAACAAACAGCAACCATCAATACACAAATACACAATGAAATGTTAAGAGTTAGGAAATGAACAGCATATTACGCCAATCTGTGATCCATCAAGCCTAGTACGTCCTTAAAAGATCTTTGCTGTTAATATGATGGAAAACTAAAACAAACTAATCAAATCAAACCTAATGTATGTGTGTAGCAGAGAAACGGCAGCTGTGAGGCACACGATGCAGAGTTTAAGATGTTGTTGTTAGACATCATAAAACAAGCCTGCTGGGAATCGCTACTTCCAACAAGTGCACTGTCAACATCAATACAGTTGTCCTGCCACTTGGGTTTCCCACCGCTCACACGATATCCTCCCACCCACACAGAGCTGAGAAATAAAATTCAAATTAATTTTTAAGTGATATTCTAAATGACATTTTTTCTTTTTAATTGATGTTATATTATGGTATAAGAGTTAGCTATAACGCAGCTTGTAACAAACACCCAATCAATGTTAAGAGGTGATAAACTGAGAGTGAAGGATCGGTTTTATATACATTTTTGTATATTGTTTAACCAAGTAATCCGCCTAATATGCAGTAATTTCTGCATATTTTTGCATATATGTCACTAGTTTAATAATGGCTGGGATTCCATTGTGACGTCTTGGCTTGACGTCAGTTAACAATGACATGACGTCAGGCTTTGAGGAAATCGTGACATAATGGCGGCTTTCGCAGATTTTGACGTTAATAATCTTTGAAATGTAGGCTGTTGTAGTTACGTGATAAAAGTATCTTAAATGTTGATTTCAAATGCAAGATTTCATGAAACTCGTGTCGAAGTTTCAAAACACAGATATTGTGTTAAAGCCATATGTTCTTCAAATGATTCAATATTCAAACACAAATAACAACACAAATAACAGGAGGTTTCTATTCCACAAGTATTGGTTAATTTTGAAAAAAAAAACCTACAAATTCAAATGGGTAATTTAAAGCATTTGATGTTTTCTTTATTTCAATGTAAATGTTAAGACACAGCAGAAGGGGATGAGTGGTTTTGTGAAAAGAAAATTTGAAGGTTTTCTTTTTCTTGAATTTATATATATGATTCAATTTGAAAATGATACACACAAATCATGATGCACCGTGAGATATTCTCTACAAGACAAGTTAGATACCTTAGACATTTAGCGTTAACAGTTGCATCATCTGTGTGCTCAATATATATTTTCTATTTTTTAATTAAACAAACCCCACCTAGGAGGACTGACGAACAGGTTACCAAGGCTTTCTGCAACAGGTAGAAAAGGTGATAGTCATAATCCGTGCGATTGGTGATGTGGGCTAGAGTCATATTGTCGGTCTCGCAGATTGCTTTAGCGTCAAACCAGGACTTCGATGGGGAATAAAACTTGTACAAACACCATTGGTAATCTAAAACAAAATAAGGAGTTTAAATGTGTATGAGATGTTTGTAAAAACAATTAATAATAACAAGCTTACAGTAAGTGTTGCAAGCAACACACGTCCCCTGCCGTCAATTACATTTTCTAATCTATGGCAAGTTATTTTTGCTTAGTTATCATTGTATGAAGTTTGAACAAATTATATTGATGTGTTCTTAAATTATCGTCTGGAAACGAAGATTTGTGAAACACACTATGTTTAGCAATAGTGACCTTTGCATTTCGACCCGAAATTCACTCTCATGCTATGTGTTCTCCTGTGTTATCATTGTATGAAGTTTGAACACATTCCGTTCTCAAGTAATCATTCGGAAAATAATTAAACTGTGAACTTTGTAGTTGACCTTTGGACCCAAAATTAAATCCCAAGCTGTATTTTCTCAAATGCTACTATTGTGTGAAGCTTGATCAGAAATCCATTGATTTTTTTTATCAAGTTATCGTATGGAAACAGGGAAATTTTAAGCAATCTGTTTTTTAGTAACAGTGACCTTTGTTGTTGACCTTTTGACCCCGAATTTAACCCAAGCTGTATTTTCTCATATGTTTCGATTTTGTAAAATTTGATGCCGATTCCGTTGATATATTCTCATCCGGGAACTAAAATATGAGAAACAATCTTTTTTTTTAGTAACAGTGACCTTTGTAGAATTGATATTTTGACCCCAAACTCAATCCCAAGTTATTTTTCTTAAATGCCTCAAATGTGTGAAGTTTGATCAAAATCCGTTGATATTTTCTCAAGTTATCATCTGGAAACTAACATTTTGTAAAGCAATCTATTTTTAGTAACAGTGACCTTTGTAGTTGACATTTCGACCCCAAATTCAAACCCAAGCTGGTTTTTTTCTCAAATGCTATCATTGTGTGAAGCAAGATCACAATCCGTTGTTTTATTTCTCAAGTTATCGTCTGGAAACAGAGAAAATTATAAATAATCTAATTTTAGTAACAGTGGCCTTTTTGTTCACCTTTTGACCTCAAAGTCAATCCCAAGCTGTATTTCTTCATATGCTGCCATTGTGTAAGCTTGATCAATATCGGCTGATTTTTTCTCAAGTTATTGTTTGGAAGCTAATATATGTGAAACGAAACAATCTATTTTAGTCACAGTGACCTTTGTTGTTGACCCTTTGAGCCTCAAAATCAATTCAAAGCTATGTTATCTCCTCTGTTCCCATTGTGTGAAGTGTGAACAAATTCCGTTGATGTGTTCTCAAGCTATTATTCGGGAACTAAAGTTTGTGAAACACTCTGATTTTAGTAACAGTGACCTTTGTAGTTGACCTTTCGACCCCAAATTCAATCCAATATTTACACATATGATATCATTGTGTGAAGTTTGAACAAGTTCCGTTGATGTGTTCTCAAGTTAAAGTGTGGAAACGCAACATTTTAACAATCTATTTTTAGTAACAGTGACATTTGTTGTTGACCTTTTGACCTTAAAGTCAATCCCAAACTATGTTATCTCCTTTGTTACCATTTTGTGAAGTTTGAACAAATTCCGTAAATGTGTTCCCAAGCTATCATCCGGGAACTAAAATTTGTGAAACAATCTATTTTTAGTAACAGTGACCTTCGTAGTCGACATTCCGACCCCAAATTTAATCCCAGGCTGTATTATTACATATGCTACCATTGTGTGAAGCTTGATCAAAATCCGTTGATTTTTTCTGAAGTTATCGTCTGGAAACGAAATGATTTAAAAAAATTTTTTTTAGTAACAGTGACCTATGTTGTTGACCTTTTGACCCTAAAGTCGATCCCAAGCTATGTTATCTCCTATGTTACCGTTGTGTGAAGTTTAAACAAATTCCGTTGATGTGTTTTCAAGCTATCATCCGGGAACTTCAATTTGTGAAACAATCTATTTTTAGTAACAGAGATCTTTTTAGTTGACCTTTCGTCCCCAAATTCAATCCCAAGCTGTATTTACCATATGCTACCATTGTGTGAAGTTTGATCAAAATCCATCTATCAGTTCTCAAGTTATCATCTAGAAAAAAAAAAGCAAGCCAGACAGTCAGACAGACAGACAAACGGGAACACACACTAATGGATGTCATAAACCTGTTATGTATGACACTAAATACATGTAGTTTAGTGAGCTAAGGGAGATAACTCCTATAGCTTTTTTTATCAATACATCCTATGAAGGTCATATCATTGATTTAGGTTATAGAACTTTCTAGAATATAATCATGTATAAACAAATATGTTTGTAAACATGTTGATTTTAAGTAGAGATCTAGAATGATCTATTTCAGAAATGTTATGTGTGTTTTACCTTGTTTACTGTTTTTTAGTTAGATATTTCTAGAAGTAGAAGGTTCTTCCAATATTCTTGAATTAGGGTTAAGCATATATATACTCTCAGCTGTCCAAGGCTAATCAGAACTGTAATAAGGAGACCTGTTATAAGACATATCAAGAATTGTACAGCGGCCATATAAGATTCTATTGGGAGAGCTATTGTGACTTTATCTGTGGATTATTACAACACTTTGTGTGGATTTATTCATATTGCCTGGAACTTTACAAATCATCGGTGGACATTCAATTTCCTTGTGGATTTGTGATTATTGTTAATTTGAAACCTGGAAGGATCAAGGATTATACCAGGACATTCGCATACAGATAAGTAAACACTTTAAATCATCGTACTAGTCTTGTACCACCACCAATTACTTTAGATATTGTAAACCATCTCTGTATAATATTGTATATATAATTAAATTGTGTTTTGAATTTAGCTGCTGGTTTCTCCTTTCTGTTATTCGTTAATGTAACAGAATTGGGGGCTAGTGTCCGAGATCGATATTTAATTTGTGAAATCTAACTTTGAAAAATTTAAGAAATTGTAAAAATTTGTGTACAAACTTTGAGTTTACATTTGAAACCAACAGCTAGATAAATATGACTACTATGCAGGTAGAACAGTTTGTTAAAGCGCCATCCCTGGAAGTTCTTTTGCAAGTTAGTAAGAAGGATTTACTGTTATTGGGTAAACATTTAGGCCTTACTATCAAAACTAATTTGAGGAAAGCTGAAATTAGGAATGTAATTATAAGATATTTTGTTGACAATGGCAAATTTGACTCTAGTGCATTAGATAGTATAGAGGAAACAGTCACTTCAGAAATCCAAATTAGACAAATGGAACTTGAACATGAAATGAAAATGAAACAAATAGAGAAAGAAATGAGAGAAAGAGAAATAGAAAAGGAGTTAAGAGAAAAAGAAATTGAGAAGAAGTTTAAAAAAAAAAGAGAGAGATCAGATGTTAGAGCTAGAAGAAGCAAAAAAAATTCAAGCTGAAACAGAAAAACTTAGAATTAAAGAATTAGAACTAGCTTCTCAAGACAGTTCAAGTAATCCAACTTTTAGGGGTTTACAAGGAAACAGAGGTTTTGATGTCAGTAGAAACATTAATGGTTAGTTCCTCCTTTTCAAGAGAAAAAAGTTGACAAGTATTTTCCGCATTTTGAGAAAATAGCTGACAGTATGAAAATGGCCTGAAGATAAGCTTACAATGCTTCTTCAGAGAGTGTCTTGATTGGTAAAGCTAGAGACATTTATTCTTCTTTATCTGTAGATGAGATTTCAAATTACCAAGTAGTCAAAAAAGCTATTTTGACAAGCTTATGAGTTAGTTCCTGAGGCTTACCGCCAGAAATTTCGAAACTCGAGGAAAGAGAGATGAACAAACTCATGTAGAATTTGCCAGAGAAAAGGAACAATTATTTAATAGGTGGTGTGATTCTAAAGAAATTGATGAGGATTTCGGTAAATTGAGGCAATTATTGTTGATAGAGGAGTTTAAACGTTGTGTCCACACAAACATAAAAACTCATTTAGATGAGAGAAAAGTTGAAACACTTAGTGAAGCAGCTACAATGGCTGATGATTACGCTCTCACCCACAAAGGCTCATTTGTTAAAAAACAGTTCTCAGACAAAAACAGTACCACAGGTACTAGTAAATTTGGTCAGCCTAGGAACCCAACCTTTAGTGGCCCTTCCAACGACAAACCTAAAAATTAGGTGATAAAACTAAGTCTGATTCTAAAACAGATCATAGGGCAGGTGTGGGGTCTCCTTCTGATCCTGTTTGTAATTACTGCAAGAAAGTAGGGCATGTTATGTCTGAATGTTATTCTCTCCAGCGTAAGGAGCAAAGGCGTAAACAGTCAGTTCCTTCTGTGTTAGCTATGTCAAAGCCTAGTCAGAAACTTAGTGATATTGTGGAAGATTCTAAAGTGTCTGTTGAGATTAAGAGCTCAGAGTCTGATAGTGTCTTGGAGAAGTACTCTTCCTTCATTTCTGAAGGTTTTGTTTCACTTACTAGTGATATTACCAACTGAAAACCTGTGAAGATTTTTTGCGAGATACTGGGGCTTCTCATTCTTTGATATTAGATGGCGTAGTGCCTTTGTCTGAGGAAGACCTCATCTGGTAGTAGTGTTTTTGCTTCAAGGTGTAGAGTTAGGTTTTGTTAATGTGCCTCTCCATTGTGTTTATTTAAAGTCAGATTTGGTTACTGGGCCTGTCACCATTGGTGTTAGACCGGAACTTCCCATAGAGGGCGTGTCGCTCATTTTAGGCAATGACTTGGCTGGAGAGAAAGTTAGGGTAGATCCCTTAGTGTCCAGTATCCCTGATAAAACAGATGATGCTGAGACTATTCAACAGGAATTTCCTGGTATTTTCCCTTCTTGTGCTGTAACTCGTTCAATGAGTAAGAAGGTTTCTGATGTTGCAGTAGTTGAGGATCATTATAGTCCAGGGTTAGGTGACACTTTCTTGGCTCATGATATAAAGGATGTCGGGAGCAAGTGTGATCTTTTGAGCAATCCTGTAGACTTTGATAGTGATAGAGTTGTTCCTAACAAGGGTACTTCTTTGTCTGACATGATGAGCAAATCATCTTTGTCTAGAGAGGAGCTTATAGTAGAACAGGAGAAAGATCCTGAAATCTCCTTATTGTGTAATCGGGCTTTGAGTGAGAAGAGGCTGAGAAAGTCCCGGTTTGTTACTTCCGTCAGTCAGGTGTGTTGATGCGCAAGTGGCGCCCCCCTGATGTGTCTTCCGAGGAAGACTGGAAGGTTGTCAATCAAATAGTTGTTCCACCGAGGTATAGGCAAGATATTCTGAGTTTGTCTCATGACGTACCTATTGGCAGGGCATTTAGGTGTGACCAAGACTTATAACAGGATCTTAGATCACTTCTTTTGGCCCAAGTTGAAACGGGATGTGGCTGATTTTTGTAGGTCTTGTCATACTTGTCAGGTGGTAGGGAAACCTAATCAGAAAATCCCTGTTGCACCTTTGCACCCCATTCCAGCATTTGAGGAACCATTTAGTAGAGTTATTATAGACTGTGTAGGTCCTCTACCCAAAACTAAGTCTGGGAATGAGTATCTTTTAACTATTATGTGTGCTTCCACACGCTTTTCCTGAAGCCATTCCACTAAGGAATATTAAAGCACCTAACATAGTCAAGGCTTTGGTTAAATTTCTTTACATTGGTTGGTCTTCCAAAAGCTGTCC
This sequence comes from Argopecten irradians, assembly GCF_041381155.1. Lineage (NCBI taxonomy): Eukaryota > Metazoa > Mollusca > Bivalvia > Pectinida > Pectinidae > Argopecten > Argopecten irradians. The sequence continues at coordinate 25,853,372 of NC_091141.1, forward strand.
AATCGGACCAAGGTTTCGAATTTCATGTCTGGTATTTTTCAACAAGTCATGTACCAGCTCCAGATCAAGCAGTATAAGTCTAGTGCTTATCATCCAGAGTCTCAGGGTGCTTTAGAACGTTTTTCATCAGACATTGAAGAATATGATGAGATCTTATTGTTTTGAAAACAAAAGAGATTGGGACGAAGGTATATACACATGTTGTTGTTTGGCGTTAGAGAATCTGTACAAGAATCTCTTGGCTTTAGTCCCTTTGAACTTGTGTTTGGACATACTGTACGTGGTCCTTTGAAAATTTTGAAAGACAAAAATTTTGGACGAAGATTCTAAAGTGAATCTCTTAGAGTATGTGTCTAACTTTAAGCAAAGGTTGACAAGGGCATGTGAACTGGCAAAAGAAAATTTGGCCGTTACTCAAACCAAAATGAAAACATGGTATGATAAAAGATGCCCGTGCAAGAAGTTTTGATCCAGGTGACAAAATTTTGGCTCTATTACCAATACCGGGTCAGCCTTTTGCAAGCTAGATATTTTTGGACCTTATGTTGTTGAGAAAAAGGTCGATGATGTTTAACTACATATGTTACAAACTCCAGGGAGGCGCAAGAAAACTCAATTATGTCATGTTAATATGCTTAAGAAATATGTAGATAGAGAAGAGAGCAAGACCTCTCAACCTATTGCTACTTTGGCCTCTGTACCATCACAAAGTGAAAGTACAGCTGATATTTGTAAATTAGACTTAGATGGTGGTGTACAAGATGTAGGTTTTAGACTGTGGTGTTAAGTTACGGAATTCAGATGTGCTCGCGAACTTGGACAAGAAACTGTGTCATCTATCAGAAGAGGAACGCAATGAACTGAAAGATTTTGATACTTGAGTTTAAACATTTGTTTCCGGATACACCAGGCAAAACAGATGCTATCTATCATGACGTGGATGTAGGCGACGCGCCACCTGTCAAGCAACATCCTTACCGTGTCAATCCTTTGAAAGAAGAACACTTAAAGAAAGAAATTCAATACATGTTGGACAATGATATTATTGAACCAAGCAAAAAGTGAATGGAGCTCTCCATGTGTTCTGGTGCCAAAGCCAGACAAGACATACCGGTTCTGTACTGACTTCAGAAAAGTAAACTCTGTCAGTAAAACAGACTCTTATCCAATTCCAAGGATTGACTCGTGTATTGACAAAAGTTGGCAAAGCCAAGTAACGTAAGCAAAGTTTGACCTGTTGAAAGGATATTGGCAGGTGCCATTAACAGAAAGAGCCTAAAGAAGTGTCGGCATTTGTAACCTCGCAAGGTTTGTACCAGTACAAAGTTTATGCCATTTGGTATGAAGAATGCCCCGGCAACATTTTCAACGTCTTCTTAACAGCGTGATATCAGACCTGGAAGGCTGTGATGGATACATTGATGACGTCATCAACTACCACGACCCACGTGGGAAGACCATCTACGCGGGATTCGTGAATTCTTCGAAAGACTCACTACCATGAAATTGACTGTAAACTTATTGAAATGTGAATTTTGTCATGCCAACTGTTGAATTTTTAGGCCATGTTGTAGGACAGGGGCAGGTTAAACCTGTTCAGGCCAAAGTAGAATCAATTATAGATTTTCCATCTCCTGAAGCCAGAGAGAGCTGATGAGATTTCTTGGTATGGGCTGGATACTACAGAAAATTTTGTCAAAATTTCTCTGTTATAGCAGCTCCACTTACTGCTTTGTTAAAGAAAAAATGTCAAATTTGTCTGGTCAGACGAATGTAAGTCTGCCATTTGAGAAATTGAGAAAATTGAAAGCCATACTATCAAACTCACCAGTTTCTGACTGCTCCAGATTGTTAATAAACAGTTTAAACTGTTTGTTGACCGCCAGCGATGTAGGTGTTGTGTGCTGTTTTGATGCAAGACTTTGCGTACTGAACAAATTTGACCATCCAAATTGTTATTTCTCGAAAAAGTTTGGACAAAGAACACCAGTAAATTATTCCACACCATTGAAAAGAATGTTTAGCTGTTGATTTTGGCCATGAAACCAATTTGATGTGTATCTCTGCACAACAGTTTGTGCCTGTGTTTGTCTTCACCGACACACAACCCTTTAACATCTCATTAGGAAAGAGATGAAAAACAAAATTATCAAAGAATTCTCAGTGGAGTTTGTACTTTGCAAGAGTACAATCTTGACATCAAACATAGCCATAGGGATAGAACAATATTCTAGCAGATGCTTTCTCAAGGATTTAAATATACTTAATATTGTTTCCTTTCCAAGAAAACTTTCTTTTCTTAAGGAGGTGGTGGTTATGTCTGACATCTAAATACATGTAGTTACTGAGATAAGGGAGATAAACTCCTATATTTTTTTTTATCAATACATCCTATGAAGGTCCATATCAGTGATTTAGGTTATAGTAACTTTTCTAGAATATAATCATGTATAGAAACAAATATGTTTGTAAACATGTTGATTTTAAGTAGAGATCATAGAATGATCAATCTTCCAGAAATTATGTGTGTTTAACTTGTTACTGTTATTTTAGGTTTGATATTTCTGAAGTTGAGGAAGGTTCACCAATATATCTTGAATTAGCGGTGTTAAGCTAAATATTACTTCCAGCTCTGTCCCAAGGCTAATCAGAACTGTAATGAGACCTGTAATAATGACATGATCAAGAATTGTACAGCGCCATAATAAGATTATAATGGGAAGCTATTGTGACTTATCTGTGGATTATTACAACACTTTGTGTGGATTTATTCATATTGCCTGGAACTTTACAAATCATATCGGTTGGACATCATTTCTTGTTGGATTTGTGATTATTGTTAATTTGAAACCCTGTAGAAGGATCAAGGATTATACCATACATTCGCATACAGATATAGTAAACACTTTCAAATCATCGAACTAGTCCTTTGTACCACCATCAACCATTACTTTAAGATATTGTAAACCATCTCTGTATAATATTGTATAGATAATTAAATAGATGTTTGAATTTAGCTGCTGGTTTCTCCTTTTCGGTTTATTCGTTAATGTAACAAACCCACAACAGAATTCCCACTAATGGATGTCATAAACCCCAACAACTAGCGGATTCCTCTAATGGATGTCATAATGACCCCTACCAACAGTATTCCTTCTAATGGATGTCATAAACCTCACAACAACAGTATTCCTCTACATGGATATGTCATCAAACCCCAGAACAGTTTTCCTCTAATGGGATGTCCATAAACCCCACAATTTAGGTATTCCTCTAATGGATGTCGTATACACACATATGTTTGTAAATTCCTCTAATGGATGTCCATAAACCCCAGGAAATAGTAATTCCTCTAATGGATGTCGTTAAACCACACAACAGTTATTCCTCTAATGGATGTCATAAACCCCCACAGAACTAGTATTCCCTCTAATGGATATTCCAAACCCCACAACAAGTTTCCTCTCAATGGATGATTGTCATAAAACCCCCCAACTAGTATTCCTCTATGTGAGTGGTCATTCAACCTTTGTGGACAATCATTATTCCTTTAAATGGATTGATCAGGAAACCCATTCACAACAGTATTGCTCTAATGAATGTCATAACTTGTACCACACGCAATTCACTTAATGGATGTATTCATAAACCCCGCTGTCAACAGTCATTCCTCTAATGGATGTCATGCACAACCCTAACACCAGTATTCCTCTAATGGATGTCATAAACCCCACAACAGTATTCCTCTAATGGATGTCATAAACCCCCCACAACAGTATTCCTCTAAAATGGATTGTCATAAACTCCACAACAGTATTCCTCTAATGGATGTCATACACCCTCCACAACAGTAATTCCTCTAATGGATGTCATAAACATCCACAACAGTATTCCTCTAATGGCTGTCATAGAAACCCCACAACAGTAATCCTCTAATGAATGTCATTAAACCAACACAACAGTATTCCTCTAATGGATGTCATAACCCCACAACAGTATTGCTCATAAAAACCCCACAACAGTATTCCTCTAATGGATGTCATAAACCCACAAACAGTATTCCTCTAATGGATGTTCATAAACCCCACAACAGCGTATTCCTCTATAAGATGTCATAAACCCCACAACAGTATTCCTCTTAATGATGTCCAAAACCCCACAACAGTATTCCTCTCTAATGGATGTCATAAAACCTACAACAGTATTCCTCTATGTAAAACCCACAACAGTATTCCTCTAATGGATGTCATAAACCCCACAACAGTATTTCCTCTAATGGATGTCATAAACCCACAACAGTATTCCTCTAATGGATGTCATAAACCCCACAACAGTATTCCTCTAATGGATGTCATAAACCTCCACAACAGTAATTCCTCTAATGGATGTCATAAACCCCACAAACAGTATTCCTCTAATGGATGTCATACAACCCTTAATGGATTATCCCCACAACAGTATTCCTCTAATGGATGTCCGATAAACCGCCACAACAGTATTCCTCTAATGGATGTCATAAACCCCACAACAGTATTCCTCTAATGGGATGTCATAAACCCCACATACAGTATTCCTCTAATGGATATCCATAAACCCCCACAACAGTATTTCTCTAATGGTCATGAACCCCAGAACAGTTACCACTAAATGGATGACCCTAACCACACAACAGTATTCCTCTAATGGATGTCATAAACCACACAACAGTTATTCCTCTAATGGAGTGTCATATGGAAACCCCACAACAGTATTCCTCTAATGGATGTCATTAACCCCACAACACGTAATTCCTCTAATGGGATGTCATAAACCCCACAACAGTATTCCTCTAATGATTTGATGACATAACCACACAACAGTAGTCAAAAACCCCACAACACATTTCCCTCTAATGGATCGTCATAAACCCCACAAAACAGTATTCCTCTAATGGATGTTCATAAACCACCAGTATGACAAAAAACAAACAGTTATTCCTCTAATGGAATGTCACAAACCCACCACAACATGTATTCCTCTAATGGATGTCATAAACCCCCACAACAGTATTCCTCTAATGGATGTCATAAACCCCACAACAGTAATTCCTCTAATGGATGTCCATACCCCACACAGTATTTCTCTAATGGATGTCATAAACCCACAACAGTATTCCTCTAATGGATGTCATAAACCCCACAACAGTTATTCCTCTAATGGATGTCCAGAAACTTCATCTAACAGTAGTTCCTGTAATGGATACATAAAACCACCACAACAGTATTCCTCTAATGGATGTCATAAACCCCACAACAGTATTTCCTCTAATGGATGTCATAAACCCCAACAACAGTTTTCCTCTAATGGATGTCATAAACCCCACAACAGTATTCTCTCTAATGGATGTCATAACCCCCACAATCAGTATTCCTCTAATGGATGTCAATACAACCCCACTTCAACAGTATTCCTCTAATGGATGTCATAAACCCACACAACAGTATTCCTCTAATGGATGTCATAAACCACACAACAGTATTCCTCTAATGGATGTCATAAACCCCACAACAGTATTCCTCTAATGGATGTCATAAACCCCACAACAGTATTCCTCTAATGGATGTCATAAACACCACACTAATTGATATAAACCCCACAAAACAGTATTCCTCTAAATGGATGTCATAACCCCACAACAGTATTCCTCTACATGGATGATGTCTCAATGGATGTATAAACCCCACAACAGTATTCCTCTAATGGATGTCATAAACCCCACAACAGTATTCCTCTCTAATGTAAAGCGATGTCATAAACCCCACAACAGTATTCCTCTAATGGATGTCATAAACCCCACAACAGTATTCCTCTAATGGATGTGGCATAAATCCCCACAGTACTTCCTCTAATGGATATCATAAACCCCACTACATATTCCTCTAATGGATGTCATAAACCCCACAACAGTATTCCTCTAATGGATTGTCATAAACCCCACAACAGTTATTCCCTCTAATGGATGTTCATAAACCCCACAACAGTATTCCTCTAATGGATGTCATAAACCCCACAACAGTATTCCTCTAATGGATGTCATAAACCCCACAACAGTAATTCCTCTAATGGATGTCAATAAACCCCACAACAGTATTCCTCTAATGGATGTCATAAACCCCACAACAGTATTCCTCTAATTGGATGTCATAAACCACACAACAGTATCGTCCTCTAATGGATGTCATAAAACCCCACAACAGTATTCCTCAAATGGATGTCATAAACCCCACAACAGTATTCCCTCTAATGGATGTCGATAGAAGCCCCAACAACAGTATTCCTCTACTGGATGTCAAAAACCCTCACAACAGTATTCCTCTAATGGATGTCATAAACCCCACAACAGTATTCCTCTAATGGATGTCATAAACCCCACAACAGTATTCCTCTAATGGATGTCATAAACCCCACAACAGTATTCCTCTAATGATGTCATAAACCCCACAACAGTTTTCCTCTAATGGATGTCATAAACCCCACAACAGTATTCCCTCTAATGGATGTCATAAACCCCACAAACAGTATTCCCTCTAATGGATGTCATAAACCCCACAACAGTATTCCTCTAATGGATGTCATAAACCCCACAACAGTATTCCTCTAATGGATGTCATAAACCCCACAACAGTATTCCTCTAATGGATGTCATAAACCCAACAACAAAGTAATTCCTCTAAGTATTCAACTCTAATGGATGTCATAAACCACAACAACAGTATTCCTCTAATGGATGTCATAAACCCCACAACAACCAGTATTCCTCCCTAATGGATGTCATAAACCCCACAACAGTATTCCTCTAATGGATGTCATAAACCCCACAACAGTATTCCTCTAATGGATGTCATAAACCCCACAACAGTATTCCTCTAATGGATGTCATAAACCCCACAACAGTATTCCTCTAATGGATGTCATAAACCCCACAACAGTATTCCTCTAATGGATGTCATAAACCCCACAACAGTATTCCTCTAATGGATGTCATAAACCCCACAACAGTATTCCTCTAATGGATGTCATAAACCCCACAACAGTATTCCTCTAATGGATGTCATAAACCCCACAACAGTATTCCTCTAATGGATGTCATAAACCCCACAACAGTATTCCTCTAATGGATGTCATAAACCACACAACAGTATTCCTCTAATGGATGTCATAAACCCCACAACAGTATTCCTCTAATGGATGTCATAAACCCCACAACAGTATTCCTCTAATGGATGTCATAAACCCCACAACAGTATTCCTCTAATGGATGTCATAAACCCCACAACAGTATTCCTCTAATGGATGTCATAAACCCCACAAAACAGTATTCCTCTAATGGATGTCATAAACCCCACAACAGTATTCCTCTAATGGATGTCATAAAACCCACAACAGTATTCCTCTAATGGATGTCATAAACCCCACAACAGTATTCCTCTAATGGATGTCATAAAACCCCCACAACAGTATTCCTCTAATGGATGTCATAAACCACACAACAGTATTCCTCTAATGGATGTCATAAACCCCACAACAGTATTCCCTCTAATGGATGTCATAAACCCCACAACAGTATTCCTCTAATGGATGTCATAAACCCACAACAGTATTCCTCTAATGGGATGGTCATAAACCCCACAACAGTATTCCTCTAATGGATGTCATAAACCCCACAACAGTATTCCTCTAATGGATGTCATAAACCCCCACAACAGTATTCCTCTAATGGATGTCATAAACCCCACAACAGTATTCCTCTAATGGATGTCATAAACCCCACAACAGTATTCCTCTATGGATGTCATAAACCCCACAACAGTATTCCTCTAATGGATGTCATAAACCCCCACAACAGTATTCCTCTAATGGATGTCATAAACCCCACAACAGTATTCCTCTAATGGATGTCATAAACCCCACAACAGTATTCCTCTAATGGATGTCATAAACCGCCACAACAGTATTCCTCTAATGGATGTCATAAACCCCACAACAGTATTCCTCTAATGGATGTCATAGCCCCCCCACACAACAGTATTCCTCTAATGGATGTCATAAACCCCACAACAGTATTCCTCTAATGGATGTCATAAACCCCACAACAGTATTCCTCTAATGGATGTCATAACCCCACAACAGGTATTCCTCTAATGGATGTCAAACCTCACAACAGTATTCCTCTAATGGATGTCATAAAACCCCACAACAGTATTCCTCTAATGGATGTCATAAACCCCACAACAGTATTCCTCTAATGGATGTCATAAACCCCACAACAGTATTCCTCTAATGGAATGTCATAAACCCCACAAAGTATTCCTCTAATGGATGTCATAAACCCCACAACAGTATTCCTCTAATGGATGTCATAAACCCCACAACAGTATTCCTCTAATGGATGTCATAAACCCCACAACAGTATTCCTCTAATGGATATTCAAACCCCACAACAGTATTCCTCTAATGGATGTCATAAACCCCACAACAGTATTCCTCTAATGGATGTCATAAACCCCACAACAGTATTCCTCTAATGGATGTCATAAACCCCACAACAGTATTCCTCTAATGGATGTCAAAACCCCACAACAGTATTCCTCTAATGGATGTCATAAACATCACAACAGTATTCCTCTAATGGATGTCATAAACCCCACAACAGTATTCCTGTAATGGATGTCCAAAACATCACAACAGACTGCTGTGGGGTTTATATTCTCTAATAAATGAACTATATTGCACAGTTGCTCTTTGTCCTTTGGCATGTCTTTGTTGACGTTTTTTACGGTACAAGAAGAAAATGGTTGAAATCGAGCTCCAATAAGGTTTTAGAATCTTACATCATTTTTGATTAGCTTAATAAAAATGTAGGCCGAAGAAAATCGTCTCGAAGCCATGATAGCCACAAAAACGAGGGATAGGTTGGCGGAAACGTGTTGGTTTTTTCAAAGTTTTATTTTAAAAATGCTCCACCGTTGACAGAGTATAAACTTAACTCATCCATTTAAGCAATAAGTGATGTAAAATTGTGTTTATATGTGTCTTATCGACACACAAAATGTTTTTTTGTTTTGCTTTTGGTGCATGCCATCCTCTCTAGATCGTAAGTGATCGGAACCCCTGGAGTATCGAGGATGGGTGCATACGTAATAAGTACTAATATTCCGTAAAGGGCATACTGGCGTGAATTGTTTCGGGACGTAATTCATTATTTTTTATGTCTTTATGTTGAATTAAAAAGATGCTCCAACTTTTCAATAGTGGTAATAGTGTAAAGTTAGTATCTTTTGTAACTAAAAACTTCTATTTTTTCTATTCCTGCTTTGATAGAGAAAAAGTATAATTCGTCGGCGATGGAGCATCTTTAAAACTGACAGCTAGAAAATTTTCCTCGAATGACATGTTCACCTGTAGTTTTTGTCACACACACTCTGATATACATATCTATGCAATTGTGTATATATTTAAAAACACGCACGTCCTTCAATTAGATCATAATTTATTTTTTATCTTCATTCAATTTTCTGTCTTTTATTTTTTTTCTGTTCTTTCTTTTTTTACTTATATTATGATTATTTAGTAGCACGTAATCTAATACATCCAGTTAATTTAATATTGTTTTTTTTCTATGAATTTGAATTTTGTTCTTATCTATCATACATTTGTATTGGTTGACACACAACAGGTCTCGATAGTATTACCTGTAATGAGACCATGGTTATTTATAGACAGGAACATCTATACCAGTCGCGATGTCTGTAATATAATTGGCAATAAATCGGACATACAAATAACACCAATGTAATTGTTTTCTTTCTGTATTACAATGCTGACATCCACAGCGCTGGTGATGTCCAATGACTTTTTTATTTCTGTTATGGGTTATAAAACTGTCCGTGCGGGCCAGTTACAGATGACCGAGATACACAAAAAACTGCTGCACATTGTCACATGGTACGTTTTATGACATGGGCGTGTGTGCATATCATATTATCCATGCATGTTCAATACATTATTGCCGCATATAAAAAATGTTTTTTTAAGGTCTGAGATCGACTCAACTTTCGCAACATCAACTAAATACCATCCCCGATATTCAATTTGCTATTGTTACTGTTGTAATATCCACCCTTGGGATATATCATATTAAACTGAAGGCATTTCAGGAGAAAAAAAACTGACCAATCGTAGGCCTACAGAGTGTTCCTGTGAACAGTATGTAGAGAGCGGCGTTTGATTGTTTGTTTATTTTGATTAATTAATTACGTCCTAATAACAGCCAAGGTCATGTAAGGACGGCCTCCCATGTATGCGGAGTGTAGCGTCACGTGTATGAAGTGCGAGGTTCGTGTTTTGGGAGACTGCGGTATGTTCTTGTTGTGTCTTCTTGTATAGTGGAACTTTTGCCCTTTTTATAGTGCTATATCACTGATGCATGCCGCCGAAGACACCAAGTAACACATCCACCCGGTCACATTATACTGTCATTATATCGTCCTACCCCCTGTATGCTGAGCGCTAAGCAGGAGCAGAAAGTACCACTTTATAGAGAGCGACAATAGAAAAGATATGTATCCTGATTAATTGCAGCGATTTCATTAAAGATATTAACTAAGTCGTGTAGTTAAACGCAAAATCAACTTGATGACATACGAGTTGACCATGTATTTAACCATCCTCGATATCCCAGGGGTTACCATCACATCCACCCCTGTGTCATGTACAAAGCCATACAATCAACCACAGTGTATTGCTATTCGATTCTTTTGATTTACATCAAAGGACCTAACTACCCGTCTCATCTGCTGTCACACACAGAGCCTTATGCTATGACACATTTCAGGGGTGGATATTACGACAGTGATGGTAACCCCTGGGATGTCGAGGATGGTTAAATACATGGTCAACTCGTAATGTCATCAAAGATTATAATGATTTTGCGTTTAACTACACGACTTAGTTATTATCTTTAATGAAATCGCTGCAATTAATCAGGACACATATCTTTCTTTTTATAACTTGAATGATTTATCGAATTTTGGCACTCGCAGTTTACTAAATCTTTTGAAATTGGGGAATACAATAATACAAGATATGTATTGAAATTGTTTAAAAACTACTTATCAGAAATGATCGATGCGGTCGGTTATCCTGTGAAAAGTATAAGTATCGTGGTCACCTGAATCCGATAGCTGGGGTTTCACAAGGGCCTATCTTAGGGCAACTACTATTTCTCATTAATATAAACAATATAAGATACTTTCAGTTGTTTGATTCATTCAACAGAGAGGTTATAATAGATTTAGCAAGTAATAAGATTGTATTTTAATGCCACTTAGGCCACTTTCACCCCACAGACTTTACCTGTCATTTTTGTTTTTCACAAAATCTACTTTAACGGAATGTCTTTTCAAATAGTCTGTTCACAGGAGCACTGTCATTAACAAAATAAAAGACTAAAGTACCGGGTATATATTTATCAACTCTTCGGAAATCTCGTAACATTTTTAAAAGTTAATTGGAGAAACTATTTTTGACTTGTTGAGGGACATTCCGAGCATCAACTGTCAGAATTATTGCAGATTTTCCCATATTACAAGTATGTATTAACTATACACGAGTCACAAACTACGGAAGCCTATGGTCACATTGAAAAAAAGACATTATGTCGTTATGAAGACTTACATATAGTATGTCATAATAAAAACTTACATTGTAGTATCTCGTTATATTATAACGACTTAAGGTAGCTCCATACTTTTGGGAAAACCCATGTCATTTTCTTCTAACAGGTCTTATTTTCTTGCATTTTTCATGTAGATTTCAAATCTGTAAAGATAAATGGGTGTTCTCGAACTACTTTTTGAGATATTTGAGCTTGAAATATACCATCCATGCAAATTTGCTGACCGAAAATAGAAAAATTCGTAAAATTATGTTTTCTGTAATATTAGGGTGAATATAGTCTCGATCCTGTTGATTTTTTTTATGTATAACGACTTAATATGTTGTAATAACGATGTATTATGTCGTAATAACGACTTACCAATGTCGTTTATAATGACTTAGTATGTCGTTATAACGACTTAATACGCTGTAAACGACTAAGTATGTCGTAATAACGACTAACCGATGTCGTTATAACGACATAGTACGTCGTAATAACGACTTACATATGTCGTAGCTATTAAAATCTCGTAATAACGACTTAACTATTACGTTATAACGACATAGCTTAGTCGTTATTTCGACATACTTAGTCGATATGACGACATAGCTAAGTCGTTATTACGATATACTATGTAGTTATAACGACATTTTTTTTTCAATGTGACAGGCTTCCGTAGTTCGACATAATTTTGACATAAATAAATAAATAGATTGATTTGTGTATTTTTTTCATATTCTAAAAGTTTATATGGACTAGGGTATTCAGTACATTTCTGACATACACAATTAGAACTTGAGAAATACGTGACACATGTATGAAAATATTTCATTTCCAAACATAAGATTTTTTTCATTGTTATTATTATTTTGAGGCAACAAACTGTAAACAGGAGGTGATGTTTATTATTATCTTTATTTCCTCCAAAACTGAAGATTACAAAAAGAATGACATTTAACATGAAAACAATAAACAAAACAGCAAATATTTACAAAATATGTACAAGTTCAAGTCTAATAATTATTTAATTAGTAATTAGTTGAGATTTAATCGCAATAAATATCACCTGCTTTCAGAAGTCTGAATTTTTTTTTTTTTTGCATTTCCTAATCTAAACTCCTCTTAATCACTATTTGAAAAATCAAAAGCTTCTTCTTTACCCAACAAGGTGTTACATAAATTAAAATCTGATAAATTATGAAGCGATGACATGAACACTAATCCAAAATTATTCGGCAAAAATCCCCAGTAACAAATTTAAATTTATGGTACATATTTTTGTATATAATTCTTTTTCAAATCTACGACCAAATAAAGTTTCCGTAGCTTTTAAAGAGCCTGTAACATATATGTACATGTACTTGTTCATAATGAGATAAAACCCGTATAAACTAGTATAAATAAATTCGAAGTAAAATAAAAAATCATTTCTGTGGAATATATATTCAGTCACTATAGGGCCTTCTTCAGTCCAAAATCGTTCTAAAGGGGTCAAAACGCTGATGTACTTGTTCATAGAACATGTTTGTTATGCAATATATAATTACAATGTGCATGGGTGTAAACACAATTTTTTTTTTTTTTTTGACATTCTTGTAAACGTACATGTGCCTTATTAGCTTTTAACATGCAACGTGGTAAATGGTTTCGATGAAATTCGATACATAAAAGTACATGTTAAAGACATGTATGTAACATGTATGTGTGTCAATAACTGATAGAAGTTATAGTTAAATTTGCTCAAAGATTTTTTTTCAAATATTTCTTAAATATGTGTCCTAATTTATGACGATTTTTTCTCTAGTTTTGTATTCCCTTTCAAGGCCTTCCAAAAATGTGGTCGGTGAGCGTACAAGATGAGACAAGCCTTACAATGAAAAACGGGCTTGTTTTCTACGTTTTTACCTACCTGTATAAGAAATCTACCTGTTTGGAAAATTTACATCAATCTGATTGGATGTTCCCTGTCATGTGGTTTCAGTCCGTCACGACGCCATATTTTGTAAGGACCATTGACACTTTTACAGGTGGGACTTTGGTATATTTTACAGAAAGTTTGGGCAACTTTTCACTTACAACATGAGCGAAAGTGAAAAGAGACCTCGTGAATGCCATCTAGTAAAATGGCCAGAATTTGCAGGCTACGGTTTTAACTTGCACGCTGAGCAAGGCAAAGCAGGTCAGTAAATCCGACCGAATAGTTGAAGTAAATGGTACTAACATTGGTAACGAGAATCATCAGCAGGTTGTGTCCAGGATCAAAGCTGGGGGAGACGAAGTGACTCTTCTTGTCGTTGATGCCGAGACTGACAATTACTATAAAGAAAATCGTATACTGGTTTCGAGTTCGGACGAAAATGTGTTGAGGTTTTCGGCAACCCGCGAGAGTGAGCCACGCCCCCCCCCCCCCCCCCCCACCAGATAATTTACCCCTCCACACATATTCATCTCTGATATGTGACAGCTATAAATTAAAGTTGTCTTTGACATTTGTTGCTTTTATTGTCATGCCCGGGGGTGGTGCGATTGTTTAGGTAGAGTTCTATTTATTGACATATATACGCCACCCCACCAAATGAGTGACCTAGAATTGTACACAATCTCTATAACGGGATGTGTATTACAATCATGTGTATTCTAGAATACACAGACCGATGTATAAAATTGAACTCATAAACACTAGTTATGCAATTAAGTTTCAATATCGTTTTAAAAAGTTACAATATACATAGCATTTTTTATAGTTTGAATTAGTACACTGTTGTACAATGTGCCATTTGTGTATGTCTTTGCTATAAAATATCTTGGTACAAAGTTCATGTAAAACCACCCATCATGTTTATCATTATAATATTATGGTGTATCTTTGTTGCAGTTAAAATCTCTGTATTATTTATTTTGGCTAATAGCTTTTTTTTATCATTTCCATACATTTTGAGGTCATCATTAAATTCAGCCTTTATAATTGAGAAAAATGTGCTATATTTGCACCAGAAGGGTACTAACAAAGGGTTACAGTGTTGAAAAGATCAATGCTTATTTTATGTATTGAAATTATATGTATGGTATGTGCATTTGATTCTGTGAACACATTTAAATCGCGCCTTAACCATTATTGGCGCAATGATCCATCCAAATTCTATCCTACATGTTGCAGTGCTACCTGATCGATTAATTGATCACTATATTTAAGAAAACACCTCTAGAAGCAAGTGTGTTAATTACATGATTACATTTTACCTACGTATAATAAGTTTTCATCAAAAGGAAGGGTATAGCTGATTTTACCTACGTATAATAAGTTTTCATCAAAAGGAAGGGTATAGCTGAGGAATCCAGGTGTCACAGTTTTTTAATTAACATGTATAGTCATTATTTGAACGTACCCTTCCACCTTTCCTGGTAGCAAGTTCAAAACACATGCATGTGAGCTTGAGACAGCTAGACACAGACAGTAGTGTGGAGGGTTTTCTCAGGGTACTCTGGTTTTGCTCCACCACCCCTACCTGCGGCTTTGAATTCCTTAAGTTGATATTTAGTCACACCATGCCCACATACAGATCTGTATGGATTCAATGTCGGGAGCTAGGCTAAGTCGCATACTGTTTTTGACCCAATATGCGCCCAGGGCACTTTAAATTTGGAACCAATAAGGGAAGGGGGCTTCATAGAACCAAATTTGGACTAGCCTTTCATAAAAATTGCACAATGTAAGCCATAAATCAATTTGTGAAAAAAATCAGCAAAACAACTTACACAGTTTTCATATTTTCAGTCTGCATTTCATTCAATTGTAATTTAAATTCAGGTTTTAAGAAAAAGGAGGTGGGGATTAGCGGGGCATGTGTGAAATCCTCCAAACAGTAGTACAAGAATAACTATTTATTCTGTTATATCCTATGTTCATCAGACATTCTTGACAGCAGTACTATTTGACCCTGCATTACTACAGTAAGCGATAAATATTTTATTATCTGTATTGACCTGCAGTCTGTCAACAGTTTGTGCAGATAGTGGCACTGTTGTGTGTGGTATATAGGGGTATAGATTAGGAATGCTACAGGTCCTTATATAGTCGTAACATGTATAATTCACAGGGATCTGAACATTTCTTACAGTTTATGTTATATACTATAAACCAATCTTCTCTTATTTACAGCTACTAAATTTCATGATCATTTCCATAGCAAGAAAATTTCTGTCACCAGATTACATTAATTTTTGAACTTTTCTCAATAGAATGTTGGTTTAGTGTTTTATTTTGGACCCATCCCACTAGATTGAGTGTCCATAGAAGATAATATGTGTGTTTGGAGATCCCCAAAACAACCTGGGTAAAGTACAGTTTACCGTTGATTAGTCACACTTTCCAGTGTTTGTGACGTCATCTGTTGACGTCAATTTTGTGACATCACAATCACCAGATAAGGTGGGACTAATCGACAGTTTTACCCACGTCCGTTTTTGCTTCAGCTAACTCATGAAAAAACCCACGTATGAAAAAATAATGTTAGACATTTTAGGGGTCTAAAAATATCGAAAAATTCTATACTGTATACTGCATACATGCTACAGCTATCAGAGTAGTAGAACTTTGTGTGGAAAAGTCGCCATGACAAAAAATTGACCACATCTAGGTAGGTTTGTTGGAGAAACAAATCATATTTTTAGTTGTTATTCACAGAAATGGTTACTACTGCTGGAAAAGTTGATAATTTTTCTTTTCAAAAACTTCCTATACAATTGTATGTGCACAGTACCAGTGCTGCCATTCAAAGTGAACAGCATTTTTGTTCCAACAAAACTGATCATGACACGAAATTGTCATGGATTAGGTTTTGGAACCTTTTCACATTTTGTAAATACAATACGGTATGTATGTATGTATGTATGAACTGTATTCATGAATCTTATTGGCTGCATGACTGAAAATAAGTTATTTTAGGCCACCCTCAATCTCTAATATAACCGGTACCCCATAGCTATACATTACTGTACAAGATCTAGAGACACACCAGCAAAAACATACACAAATGTGCCACCACCAGTGTCTGAAATGTTAACATAATAATATTTAAAAAAAAATTATTATCTAACTTTCCAACAGTATATATTATAAAAAGATTAGTAACCATTTCTGTGGAAATTGACCTACTAGAGATATAATACTTAATTAATACAAAACATACATATATCCATTGAGTAGAATAACAGGTCAGTAATTCTGTATTATGGCCAGTTTGGATATACTGTATGTGTATCTGATATGGTATGTTTCAATGAGGTAGCACTTAAATACAGTTGGCAAAGTCCTCTAGCACAAAGAGACACATGATATATCTCACACTTTGAATTCCAAACACTCAAACAATTGAAGCAGTAGGGTATAATATTAATGCAATATTAAACAAAACCATTAAAAGCTCTGATACGTTTGTATTGCCTAGAAAATATCTGCTGTCTAGGCCTCTGATTTCCATTTTCACATTGGTGTCCAAGTATATATATCTTCCTTTTATTTTTGTGTAAAAGGTTAACAGATAATGTCTGGTTAGAATCTGAAGCATTTGAACAGATAACCTATATATATATAATTATACACGACACACTTGTACATCAGAATTTAGGCATTTGCATTAATATTATGCTGTAGTTTACATGTTTTACTACATTATACATCTATATACATATTTGTTAGTAGTTTATAACAAGACCTTTGGTTAAAATTGAGAAATAGTTTTAATCATACATTCATCGAACATACAAATTGTTGTGAACAGAAAGAAAAGTCTTTGACCTTTTTGCGAAATGAAGTGTCACCAATGTTAGTGAAAGGCTCACTTATGTATATCTATATGGTGGGCTTGACATTCCTGTATATGTTAGGTGTAATGTATGTACATATGATGATGCCTGTGGGCTGGTATTAGTTATAGTGCCGGGCGGGGTCCACCACTCATTATAACGGCCCTGTGATAGAAGGGGGAGTGTCCTGGTATTCACAGGTGTATAAGTGGTCCTGACAGAAATTAGCGCCACAGTCCAGTAAAAGTTTCTGTAATGGAGCCGCCGACAAACCCAGGTATATCTCTCTTTATTACAACCCTGATGTATTACGGTAATGTGGGTGCTCTTTGTTAACAGAGTCATACATTTAGTTATTTTTGACAAGGTTCTGTGATTATAGCTGTGATTGTATAACCGAATTGGAAGTTAGCTGAGTTATAATGTTAATTAAGTTGCCTGGATGGATTTATAAGCAGTACAGTACTTAATGCGTCTAACATTCCCTCAAACGCGTTTTAGATTCGTTTGCGTTTCTTTCATTTAGTTTCGTTTGCGTTTTGTTTCGTCGAGCATTTTTCGTTTGCGTTTCGCGTTTTCGTTCGTTTGCGTATTGATTCGATTTCGTTTGCGTTCGTTTGCGTTTTGATTCGTTTTGGCTTTCGTTCGTTTGCGTTTGCGTGCGTTTGCGTTCCAATTCGTTTACCGGATGTTATTCATTGATATTTGATTAGGAATTGTTGACTGCGCATGTGTTGGCTAACTAAAAGTGGAGTCAAACGACGGTGTAGGCCGATAAATTTACGTGTTCTGGACAATGTAGTAAACATACACAAATAAATTTAAAAAAAAATCCTTTTGTATCTAGACATCAATAACATTTGATACATGTAACCTACACACATTGTTTGATAGTAAGGATCATTTGTATACCTTTCTGCAAGGTCTTGTATAGTACTAGCTATACACGTGTATGTGCTACAGGGGGACAGGTACAATATACACTTGTAACACCCGCGGTGCTTGATAAAGTGGACTGAATGATTACAGACAGGTGTGAACTGACTGAACTCACGCCACAGGACGCCTTACTGCTGGTAATAATATATATATATAACTCACTGGTGCATACATTATAAAAAAAATTATATCCGACTCATCACTGTTAGCATTGGATCACATTATTTTCTAGTGATACACACTATTCTAATAATAAAATAACACAATTAATTATATCTCAACCATAAAACGAATACTTTTTTTTTTACATACCGGTATTTTATGTGAAATTAAGAACGTACCGAAGTCAATAGATATCAAATCATAATTGACTTATATATATATAATCGTCCAACACGAACTGACAGTTGATACATGTACATTCAACTGTATCTCTGTATTTACACGTATTGGCCATTGATATGATTGATCATGTATTTTATTGGTATGTTGATGTAACAAAACACACGAGGAATAAAACACCATAGAGCTGGTTTTTCTGTGATGACTAGAATAACACAACATTGTTGTTTTTGTGGTATGCTTTGGTACATGTACATGCACGGGGTCACGTACGCGTATTATACATCGTAGCCTAAATAAACATGTGAGGGGCCGTGCGCGTCTGAGGCAATCAGTGAGCCATTGTTCATGGGTGACTGCACTTGACCAGGTGTGATACAAGTTGACACAAAAGCAAAATATGCCGCTGTCAAATAACAAATGGAAAGCAGGTAAATCGAGAGGGGGGAGTGGGGATGGAGAGGGGTAGAGTGTTGTACATGTGTTGTCCGTGAATTATAAAGCAAGTTTATATATAAGATCTCCAAATGGGTCGGGTAAATGCTACAGGTGAGTGTCCACATTGATATCTATATAACGGCCGGTACGGGGACCTCCTCTGCAGTCATATATATACATGTAATATATAACTACCTAACCGCTAGACCTAGGGTTTATACTTGCAGTAGTCAAATGTACATGTTCACAATACCTACACTAAAATAAGAAAGTTCTTCTGAAGTGTTTTTCTTTTCTGAAACTGATAATTTCTATAAAACAGTACTAGTATGTGTGACAAATTCAGAGCAGACTTATAGATACTAGCATTGATTGAAGACTATTTGTACACATGCATGTTTTATAATTATTTTTAAAATCTCGCTTTATAAGTTAAAAAAATGTATTAATGCTTGGATACTATACGTAATCACATACTTATTGGTAATATATTTATAACAAATGCATATTTTCTTAGACAAAATATATTTTTCATAATGATAAATCGTACTAAATCAAAATTGCGAACGTAAAATAGACATCGCTTTCAGAATCCGGATCACTAAGCTACCGGAGTCCCGATCGACATTTATGATTGCTTTCTGGTCTTCCGGTCACGCTTTCACTTTGTTTACGTTTTTCTTTTTCGTTTTGCGTTTAGCGCTTGACGAAACGCGTTTTTCGTTTTACGCTATTCGTTTTTCGTTTTACGCTATTCGTTTTTCGTTTTGCGTTTTCGTTCGTTTTCGTTTAACATTTCGTTTGCGTTTTGCGTTTCGCACTCGTTTCGAGGGAATGTTAGACGCATTAAGTACTATATGAAAATGATGATGGTTATGATGATATAATTATAATACCATCACCCGTTGATATTTGGATATAGAAATGGAGAAATTTCTTGATACTGTCTAGAGATCTAGATGCTTACGTGCTGTGCTTCGTCATCTGATTTGGAATTCTGGTTGTAAAGTTCATTGGTTATAATTCTATGGCGATGATGTGTATGATGACCTTGTCCGAGAATTCAAGGACAACATATTGGATGTACAGAGATCATCTGGTCAAAATCTGTTGGTCCAAGAAAACCTTTTTATTCAGTAGCTTTTACTTTTCAGTAAGTTGATAATATAGAGGCCGGTTTGTATCATAACCAAATCAATTAAAGATGTACTCCACTGCCGTCAGAGCAAAAATAATATTTATCATTTGGACAATAATTGAAGTTTAATGATGTATGTCAAAAAACAGAAGAAAATACATTTAAATATTTTTGTTGTCTGAGGAATTAGTTTCTCAGTCTGCAATAAAGGGCATAATGTCGTGGATTTTTTTTTTCGGGATGCAATTTATTATTTTAAAAACTTTAAAGATGCTCCACCGCCAACAAATGGTATTTTTTTCACTATCAAAAGCAGGAGCAGACGATTTAGTATTTTTCTTCAGTTACAAAAATTACTTACTTTACACCATTACCACCACTGAAAAGCTTGAGCTTCTAATTTTATTTCAAGTTAAAAATATGAAAAATAATTAATTGCATCCCGAAAAAATTCTGTGGCTCTATATCATTTATGGAATGAATTACTGATTGCGCATGCACCAAAGGCAAAATAACAAAAATGTATTATTTTCTGTGTTAATTAGACATACATATATACGATTGAACACCAAATATTGTTGAAATTATTAATAACATTTATGCTCTGTCGGTGGTGGAGCATGCATCTTTAAATTGATCGAGTAAAAGAAGAAGCTCAAACTTTTCAATGATAGAAATAGTGTAAAGTAAGCAAATTTTATTTCTAAAGAAAAACACTAATTTATATCTGCTCCTGTTTTTAATAGATGACAATTATCATTCATCAGCAATGTAACATCTTAAAAAAATGATTGAGGATTAAATTTGGATTTTATTGAACTCAAGATTTATTGACAAATCATTGGTTTACCATATATATCCGTTTTTCGGTTGGTGAGTTCCTTATATAATGATCACCCTGTCCTATTGTTTCGACCTGTGATACACCACACCCATATCAATAGATAGTATACACATGAATCATAATACAATGTACATCTGTATATAGGTATTTCCTCTTTAGGTTTATA
Source organism: Argopecten irradians (assembly GCF_041381155.1). NCBI lineage: Eukaryota > Metazoa > Mollusca > Bivalvia > Pectinida > Pectinidae > Argopecten > Argopecten irradians. The sequence continues at coordinate 25,874,742 of NC_091141.1, forward strand.
TATGTTACTGTCTGGTCATGATAATTAAAGTAGCCAGTGAATCATAATTATAAAAACTCATCAAATAACAAAATTTTATTTACTCTGAGCTATCTAATTATAATGAAGTAATAATTTGAAAGGATTAAGCCAGCGTTAAGTGCACATGTCTACAATTTATATCCCACATTCAAGATAATCTGTATGTCTAGTCAAATAAGTTTTAATGTTAAATGATTCATTCTAATGATATGCTGTTTTTTATCTTACAGGACCAATAAAGCATATTTTATATGGTTTATGTGTATATTATGAACAAAACCATTTAAGTTTATTTTAGATTGTTCATCTTACGGTTTATTGGTCGTTTGCTTTGGTTTAACAACGTTCTATTAACAGCTATATAAGGTCATAACATTTGTGAACAGACCCTCTGTATATTTATGTAATGAAAGTTGATGCCTTATATGAGTGTGAAGGGGAGGCTGTGCTGCCGTACATTCGTATTGTCTTATTGTGAAAGTGGGTGAACCATGAAAGTATGTAACAGGCCTGTTATTAATTTATTAAAACATATTTGAAATGGTTTATAATTATATATATATATATATATATATATAAAGGACCATTAAATGATATATTTATATCCTAGACTTGTACATGACCATATTTAGAAAAGCTAATGGGACGTTCATTCGTTTATATGTTCCAGAACCATTAAGTTATATTTTGTATGGTTCATATTTTTCAGAACCTGAAATGAGCCTGAACAGCCAGAACCACTGGTGGAACAGGACCCTGAACCTGAACCCGAACCTGTCAATACCGACTACGAAACTGTCCCCCCTTATGAACCACCAACAGATGAAGAACCAGAGGTGGTGCCAGAACCCGGAGGTGGTGCCAGAACCAGAACTGGAGGCGAGTGAACCTGAACCAGAGGTTAGCGTGGAGCCTGTCGTTGTAAATGATGTTCCTGAGGATGTCCCCTCCCATTTGTGTCCACGTCTGTGCCATATGATTAAGTGGCCCGACTTTGTTGGCTATGGATTTAACTTGCACGCTGAAAGGGACCGTACTGGTCAGTTCATCGGTACCGTGGACGAGGCATCGCCCGCTGAGACAGCAGGTCTAAAGGAAGGTGACCGAATTATAGAAGTCAATGGTTCGAATATTGAGTCAGACACTCGATCACCAGGAGGTCATCGGAAAGGTCAAAGCTGGAGGCAATGAGACGAAGATGTTAGTGGTGGACAGGGAGACTGACGAATATTACAAGTCTCGGGGTATCCAGGTACACAACGGTCTGGAGGAGGTCCGATATAAAAAGTCCGACCGCAGCGGTTGTCACTCTTTACAAAGTAAGAAAGTATCGATTTCAATTCAGAAGGTTTATATCTAAGGGCAGTTAAAATTTTAAAGTATCTATATATACACAGGCGCACACATGGAGAAAAAAGGAAAGTTTAATATGAAAAAGTGAATAATATACCAAATTAGAAATTACCACCATGATATTAGAGGATTAAAGTTCTCTGATTTTCCTTTACTTCTTGGTTAATGATTAAATTGACCAATCATGCTTGCCAACCCTCCCTATTTTAGAGGAAGACTTTCATTTTTGAACCCCCCATTTTAGGTCATTTTAGCAATTCCATATTCTTTAATATTCAAAATGTAAAAAATCAGAAAGAACAAGTCAAAATATGCAATAATCAACTTTTAATTTCTTCATAGGGTGTTACTAAGTAGACTTTCTTGAGGTTAAAAGTATGACCAATTGTTTCATTTATAGAATTACCATGTTTCAATATTTTGCTTCCATTTTGTAGAAATTCAGGAAAATAAGGAGAACAAAGTCCCAAGTGTGAATAGCACGGCCACAGCAAGATTATGTCATATTACAAAATGGCCAGATTTCCAGGGCTACGGTTTTAACTTACATGCAGACAAGAACAAAACTAGCGGACAATTTATTGGTAAAATAGACGAAGGTTCTCCAGCCCAAAGTGCAGGATTAAAAGAAGGAGATAGAATTATTGAAGTGAATGGAAAGAACGTTGAGGTAGATTCCCACCAAGCAGTGATAGGATACATTAAGGCTGGTGGTGAGGAAACAAAACTTCTTGTGGTAGACTCTGCTGCAGATCAGTCCTTCAAATCACAGGGAATTAAAGTCAGCAGTTCCATGTCCCAGCTACAGCACATCAAGACTGAAGCTAGAGGTAAGATACACAATACATGTATATGTGTAACATGGTGATATCAGGGATGTGATTCCTCCCTCCTCTTTTCAGAGGATCAATATACACTGCCCTCAAAACGTTCTGTTACATGTACAGTTTTACAAAAACACAAACATAAAGTACAGAAATATGTTAACCTTTTTAATACAGGCATCACTATATATCATTTATTAACTTGTGACGTTTTTTCTTAGAGATTTATTGTAAGAGAACTTTTGGAGAGCAGTGCACATATTTACTTTGACAGTCACCATATACATGGTCAAAAAATTCTGTTTCTAGTAAGTTGATTAGAGTCAATCCTCTCTAAAAAGTAAGCCAAGAGTCCAATTACAAGAAAACGGTCTTAACAGCCAAGTGGCTTTTAATTTATACATAGAGCACATTGTGTTGAAATTGACCATTTGGGTCCTTGAGAAAGTGGTCGTTATACAGAGGTGGTCACTAAGACAGGTTTCACTGTATATTGTTACGATCAGCTGTATACATATGTTGTTGGGGATACCTATTATTTTTGGTGACCTGTACTACTACATGTGGTAGTGTGTATTGATCCAGGAAAGTGTATAGCTCTGACCATGACAATGGATTGTGGGTTTTATTGTCCCCTAGCCGTGCCTTTTTATGTACATAGGCTCAGTCATGTGTGAATTCGCAGTCTTGGCCATGGCCAGTCCTGCTTGATTGATACATAAATGACTAGCTATATAGTGTGCACATGAATTAAATTTCTGGTTTCTAAGAAGGTTTGAGCCCCCAGGCTGTCGGACCTGTACGTGTTAACATTGTGGTACTGGTATAGGTCATCTGGTACATATACGGTATTGTACAAAAGTAATGCCTCATTAACTTTCAAGTTCAGACTGATTGCTGATATATAATTCATCTGTGTTGACCATTACATAGAAGTAGTCTCTATTAGGTAATAGCACTTGTAGGCCTAGCTCCAACATACAATATAGGCTTACTGCTTTCTGTACAAATTTGGATTAATTTGCATTTTTTATCCTAATTGCAACTACCGTATTAGCAGTAATTAGCACCCCTCCCCTTTAAGTGCCCTCCCCTTTTCTAGAGAAGAGTTGAAGTTGTATAAATGTCAATCCCTTAGATTTAACAATGTTTTCTACCATGTAATGCCAGTAACATCAGCATTGTATCTCATATTACATGAACTTGCAAATTTTTTACCTGTGAATCACGACATAATAATGCGTCTCAAAGTCTAAATGGCATATATGCATGCTTACTCCAACAGTAAATGTACCATTAGTACAGAAAGATTTAAAATATGGACGACAATTTCATCCACAACTTACATTAAGGTTCCCTAATAGGCGCCCCCTTTTGTTACAATTATTTAAGCACCCTGGGCACTAATTACGGCGAATACGGTAGATATACAGTAAAACACAGTTATAATGAACCAGCTGGGGACCAACAAAATCACTTTGTTATAAACATATAGATTGTTATACACTTATCACAGACATATTATGTGAATGAGAATCACTATGTTATAACCATGAATTTGTTGTAAGTGTGCTCATTATAAATGTGTGTTATTGTATCGTATTCGGCGTAGGGAGCTTAAAAAAACTTGTAACAAAGAGAACGCTTATTAGGGAACTAAAATGTAAGTTGTGGATGAATTTTTATTTTTAATCAGCCTTATTTTAACTCTCTAAACTCATGTCACATTAATCTTTCATAGTTATAACATGCATTTTATATATATGCTTTAATTTCTTCCCTTTGAGACACATTATTTCGTTGTGATTCACACATGAAAGGCTCTAAAGTGAATGTAATATGGGATACTTATACCATGCCAATATGATAAACATCACATGTTAAATCCATTGGATGGGGGAGGGATGATTCCTTCAATTTCTCCTAAAGAGGAAAGGGCGTTTATAGGGGGAGGGGCGTTAGTTACTACAAATACAGTATGTACATTTACTATATAAAGCTACATTATCATACTGTTTATATCACATAAGATACTGAGTCATATATGAGAGAGAATAACACAGTAATTAATTAACCATGTAAATAAAGGCAATAAATCAGTAACCAGGCCCAGGGATATATACATATTTATACATATGTCACATATAGTAAAAGACAAGGTCAGAATGAATCAGAAGTTCTACTATACAGTGTAACCTGTCTGGACCAGCCATTGTCTAATCCGGAACCCTGTCTATTCCTAATTAATTGTTTGATATTTAATTATCTTTCTTAAAGATGCTCTGCCGCTGACAAATGATATTTTTTCACTATCAAAAACAGGAGCAGATGATTTCGTATTTTTCTTCAGTTACAAAATTTACTTAATTTTCACCATTACCACCATTGAAAAGTTCAAGTACTTCAAGTTAAAAATATAATTGCATCCCGAAAAAAATCGGTGGCAAAATATCCTATATGGAATGAAGTACTGATTGCGCATGCATCAAAAGCAAAATAAATTATTTGATATTTTGTTTTGTGTTAATTAGACATACTTAACACGATTAAACACCAATTATTGTTCAAATGATGAGTACCTTTTATGCTCTGTCGGCGGTGAAGCATCTTGAAGGCTATAGGTACACAGTAATTATACCCGAGATGGTAGTGTAATTATTTAATCATGTCTATTGTTTAGATATTATAACGAAGGTCTACCACGTGCACACGGTTTGTTTACTGTAGGAAAACAAGCAGAGCTAGAAATAAAGTGAAAGTTTCGTATTCAAATCACACGGATTTTTTTTAGTCAATTATCTGTATGAAGAAGCCGAAGCCATGTATAGTTTTAGAAAATGACTATGTCATATAATGACCGGCATCAACTGATCATCGTGTAATTAGACCATATAATTTTGATTCTTGGCATAACCGGAAGCGATCGTAGTGTAGGTTAGTGCAGACGAGAACATCCCCAAGAACATTCACGCAACTAACTAACTAAACTACGTTTACAAGCGGTAACAAAGTCAAGATTGTTGTAATCCATTCCTTTTTAAATGTATGATTCTCTCTTTTGTGATAACATTCACATTATCAATCAATATCGATCGGTTTTTTACGAATATACTAGCCATTACATGCGGTACACTAGTGTAAAAAACGACTTCCGATCGATTAAATCCGGATCGTAATGATCGGTATTCGGTTCACTTCTCCAAACCGAACCCTCTCTAAACCGACCGAAATTATGTGCACCGACCATGACCGGTTTCGGGAGGTTCCACTGTATTAATAAAGAGGAATTCATTCTCTACATGACATCCATGTTTGGTTTCTAGAGGTGATCGGTTTTGAGAAGGTTCGGTTTTGGGAGGTTCCACTGTATTATAAATTTTCCATTTTTTAGCCCACCATCATCAGATGGTGGGCTATTCAAATCGCCTTTTGTCCGTGGTCCGTCGTCCGTCCGTCCTTCCGTCCTTCCGTCCGTCCGTCCGTCCGTTAACAATTCTTGTTACCGCTATTCCTAAGAAAGTGCAGAAAGGATCTTTCTCAAATTTCATATGTAGGTTCCCCTAGGACCCTAGTTGTGCATATTGCATTTTGGGACCGATCGGTCAACAAGATGGCCGACAGTCGCCCATCTTGGATTTTGATAGTTGAAGTTTGTTACCGCTATTTCTCAAAAAGTGCAAAAGGGATTTCTCTCAAATTCCATATACAGGTTCCCCTAGGACCCTAGTTGTGCATATTGCATTTTGGGACCAATCGGTGAACAAGATGGTCGACAGGCGGCCATCTTGGATTTTGATACATAGTTAAAGTTTGTTACCGCTATTTCTCAAAATGTGTAAAGGGATCTTTCTCAAATTTCATATATAGGTTCCCCTAGGTCCTTGTTTTGCATATTGCATTTTGGGACTGATCGGTCAACAAGATGGCCGACAGGCGGCCATCTTGGATTTTGATAGTTGAAGTTTGTTACCGCTATTTCTCAAAAAGTGCAGAAGGGATCTTTCTCAAATTTCATATACAGGTTCCCCTAGGACCCTTGTTGTGCATATTGCATTTTGGGACCAATCGGTCAACAATATGGCCGACAGGCGGCCATCTTGGATTTTAATAGTTGAAGTTTGTTACAGCTATTTCTCAAAAAGTGCTGAAGAGATCTTTCTCAAATTTCCTATACAGGTTCCCCTAGGACCCTAGTTGTGCATATTGCATTTTGGGACCGATCGGTGAACAAGATGGCCGACAGGCGGCCATCTTGGATTTTGATAGTTGAAGTTTGTTACCGCTATTTCTCAAAAAGTGCTGAAGGGATCTTTCTCAAATTTCATATACAGGTTCCCCTAGGACCCTTGTTGTGCATATTGCATTTTGGGACCGATCGGTGAACAAGATGGCCGACAGGCGGCCATCTTGGATTTTGATAGTTGAAGTTTGTTACCGCTATTTCTCAAAAAGTGCTGAAGGGATCTTTCTCAAATTTCATATACAGGTTCCCCTAGAACCCTTGTTGTGCATATTGCATTTTGGGACCAATCGGTCAACAAGATGGCCGACAGGCGGCCATCTTGGATTTTGATAGTTGAAGTTTGTTACCGCTATTTCTCAAAAAGTACTGAAGGAATCTTTCTCAAATTTCATATACAGGTTTCCCTATGACCCTTGTTATGCATATTGCATTTTGGGAATGATCGGTGAACAAGATGGCCGACAGGTGGCCATCTTGGATTTTGATAGTTGAAGTTTGTTATCGCTATTTCTTAGAAAGTGCTATAGCGATCTGTCTCAAATTTTATATATAGTGTGTTTGAAAAAGTTTGAAAAGCAGGGAAAAGATCCCTCTTTCCATTGTCAGACCCAGATCATTCTTTGGTGGGCGCCAAGATCCCTCTGGGATCTCTTGTTTTTTTTTGCTGGGCTAGTAGATATTTAGGCCGGGCTAGTGAGACTTTGGTGTCTACTAGCCCTGGGCTAGTGCTTTGAAATAAATTTTTACACCCCTGACTATATTATAAGGAACCTGCAAAATAAGTATTAATACTAAATAATTCATAAATCAACAGTTGGCCTGACTTTGTTAATTTGTATAGTGAAGCATCACAGGCTTTGAAAATGGTGTAGCCAGGGGAAGCAATGCGCATTTAGAAATTGGGTTTCACTTTGTGTTAAATGTAAAAACAAATCCAGGTAATTCAACACAAAAAAATAACAAGTAATATATATATATATATATATATATATATATTTTATACCACAATGAAACGGTATATTTAGTTGAAGAGTAATGTGTTTCAATTTTGAAGTGAGGACGAAAGCCGCCATATTGCATTTACTGACCCCCTATAAAGGCATAGAGGGTCAGTAAGATTTATAGGGGGCGAGGGCGTAGCCCGAGCCTCCTAACTGCGTAAACAAAACATGGCGGTCGAAAAGTAAAGCATGGTTTCTCCAACTGATCGTGAACTACAGGTACGTTACGTTCACAAATAAACATATTTGAAACTGTAAATGCCTTAAGTAAATGTTTTTGGTAATGATTGTATTAAGTTAGAATCCACGACTGCAGAAACGATCTGCATCAATGACGAACATCTTTGCCGATTCACGTAAAAAATGACAAGCCGTACGAACACTAATACGTGTTGATCATGCCGATATGAAGCGTTCTTGGAAACATATATCGGCGTATTTTATTGAAAATAACCTCCAATTAAACATGAGCACTGTCCACAATTCGTAGTTATTGATAATTAAATTAAATCACCCGTGAATTAACTTTAATTAAATGACAAAAATAACAAGCACACAAACAGTTGTTTACTACGTGATTTTTCTATGCCAATAAAACAAACAAAAAGAAGTTCCGATGCAAAGTCATTTTGGTGATATTTGTAATTACTCCATTGCTCAAATCCATCATCCAGTAAACTGAAAAATAGGTGGGGGTCTTATTTGCAGACATCCCCCCTAAGTCTGAAAATGTGTCAAAATAGGTGGGGGGTCTTATTTGCGGGAGGGGTCTTATTTGCGGTGAAATACGGTATACTTCTTACTGACCCTCTATGCCTTTATAGGGGGTCAGTAACTGACTATATAACGAATTTATCGCATCGAGGACCTTTGGTTTGTTTCATAAGGTCTTTATTTCCTATTTGTTTTGTCAAGAATCTGAATTCAAAGTTGGATTATGCTGGCGAAGTATACAACCAATCGCCGCTTTTAAAATAATTCAGAAGTGGCCTAACGTTAGGCACTAGGCCTACATATTTATTTATGTATTTCTTTGCAAATATACTGTATTATGGAACCTGCAGTATACGTACTGAATATCCATAAATCAACAATATTCGACATTCCTAGTGCACAGTAAGACAGGCCTACCTCAATACGACACCAAACTGGCTGTATATTGAAAGCATCACAAACAAAAGTGACACAAACATCCATCCAACATTTAAAGTGCAATCTCCTTTATCATCTGTGCATTCTCGTTGAGATAATCACTTAAAAGTTATGCCGATAAATTGATTGTAGAGTGAGGATTGATCTATAGGTACGAACTCCTCCATTTGTTTATGATCACAGTCTAGAAAACGCTTGAATTGTTACGTTTGACTTTCGCAGCGTCATCAACTTTAAAACTGGCATAGGGGAAGCAACTTGTATTTAAAAATATGCATTTCATTTAATTTGTAGTATTAAAGTTATTTTTACACAAAAAACTAACAAGTAATATACATGTATAGTTTAACGGTAATGAAGTAGTATATTTAGTTGAAGATAATGTGTTTAAATTTTGAAGCAAGGGCAAGAGCCGCCATATTGCACCATAATAAAATTTACTGACCCCCTATAAAGTGATAGGGGGTCACCACGTGACGGCTCTCCGCCAATCATTTGAGGACATTTCTGTCAGAGGTGCGATAAAAAGTGTTACAGGGTCACCGTGTGATCATGATATTTTTTCAAAAGTATGGTTATTGAAACAATGTCGCTAGTGCAAACTGTAAATATTTATACTTACGCATGCTTAAGTAAATGTGGTATTGTTTAGTGGGTACCCTGCCATACTCTAGCTTGCATGTTATAATGTATACAAGTTGACATGAAGTTAGTTAACAGTTCTGCTGTGAAAAGTCATTAAGTAAAGGAAGAAATACACTTTGATTTCCCATTTCAAACTTCAAACACCTCTTCACTAAATCCTTTCTTAGTATTGTCTTCATGGCATAGTTATGTTTGTTAAACATACAAAATCCTAGAGTTCGCCAGTCACAAGGTCTTTCAAACAAAGCTTCTGAAGAGTGGTAAACTCTGCACATAAAAGAGTTTTCCGTTACTCTACGCACAGCTTCGCAGTATTTTCCTGATGCTATCTAATATGCATTATCTGGTTTTTTGGTATAAATTTGATTGTTCAACTTGTAAACTATATTCTGATTTGCACTCATTTTCTTCAAGGACCCTTTTTACAATCTGGCTGGCAGGATTTTGTCCGCAATGGACTTTTCTCTTCAAAGTCTGCATATAACTTTCAAATGGCCATGCTGCACATTTGTCCAGACATCCAAACTTCTCCACTTCCTTTTTGAGATGAACTAAGCTATGTACATTATATACTAAAAATTCCCTACCATAAATATCCTTACACTTGCTTACAAAGTGTAGTAATAGTTGGTGGGCATAATCACGGTAGTTGAAAGCCATTTCCTCACTCACCAGAATGCAAATTGCAACCCTCAGGCCTAAATTAAAATATTATTTGTTTGCCCTCCTCCGACCGACCCATGAAAATAGGCCCGACTAAAAAAAATTTTATTGAAATATTCTAGTGAATTTTTTTTTATTGTCGTGTACTTTCCATTGCCGTGTGAAAACCTTTGATGAATTGCGGTATAAATTTTTGTTTGGCCTTATTTTAAAATATTTAAATTCAAATTTTACGTACATTTGTCTCAGCCAAATGAGCAAACGATCGTGATTTAACTTCAAGGTGCCGACATGCACTGATGCAGTTGTTTGTAACATTTTCCGTGTGTAGGAAAATGGCGCTGGGTTGAAGCCATACTTTCACATTTTCACACCGGGTGTTTGTGAATTTGATCGGTATTGCTATTGATACAACGATAGTTTGATAATATTTCAGATATTAATCCAAGTATTAACTGCATTAAAACGTCGTAGCAAGTATTTTTGTTTCCAGAGTAAAATACGAAACTTTGCGGCTAATCATATTATACTGACTGCGTAAACAAAACATGGCGGCCGAAAAGTAAAGCATGGTTTCTCCAACTGATCGTAAACTACAGGTACGTTACGTTCACAAATAAACATATTTGAAACTGTAAATGCCTTAAGTAGATGTTTTAGGTAATGATTGTATTGAGTTAGAATCCACGACTGCAGAAACGATCTGCATCAATGACGAATATATTTGCCGATTCATGTAAAAAATGACAAGCCGTACGAACACTAAAACGTGTTGACCATGCCGATATGAAGTGTTCATGGAAACATATATCGGCTATTTTGTTGAAAATAACCTCCTAGTAGATATGAGCACTATCCACAATTCGTAGTTATTGATAATTGAATTAAATCACCCGTGAATTAACTTGAATTAAATAACAAAAATAACAAGCACACACACAGTTATTTACTACGTGATTTTTCTATTCCGATAAAACAAACAAAAAGAATTTCCGATACAAAGTCATTTTGGTGATATTTTTAATTACTCCATTGCTCAAATCCATCATCCAGTAAACTGAAAAATAGGTGGGGGGTCTTATTTGCAGACATCCCCCCTAAGTCTGAAAATGTGTCAAAATAGGTGGGGGTCTTAATTGCGGGAGGGGTCTTATTTGCGGTCAAATACGGTAAAAGTTGAATCATTCCATGGATCTTCAAACGTTTTGGTAGTCGGATGTAACATGGTCGATTGTCAGAATATTGGGGTCAAGGGTCAAAGATAGAAGTCCATCGTCGGACGTATGGATTTTTTTTTGAACTTCGGTTGATGTACGATGGTCCAGAAAATATTTCAAGACTCTTTCCCGAGGGTATAGACGTTCAATGCTAACCCTGCCGAGACAAAACGCCCATGTTTGATTATTTTTCTTATACGTCTTGTACTTGTATTGACACATTATGTGTAGTGTGAGTCACAGCTGTTTATGACGTCATAACAATTGCATGTGATTTGATTGTTCTACACACGGACAATGGACATTTTCAATTGTTGTGACATCCAGTGATAAATCTATGTTTTGACAATGATGGGACAATTTGTGGTAATTGAGTCAAAACTATATAAGTTTGAGGTTTGGAAAAAAAAAAAAAATTCCTACCTATCGAGTTCATCAAGCATCGTTTGTTTGGGGTGTTTGAACAATTAATCGATTAAGAAATCTGTAATCGAGTTTCGTCGAAATTGCCCGATATCATGATAAACGAGAGGGTTTAAGTAGCCAGTCAGTAAAACAAGCAAGAAATGTCATAGAAAACTTGTTGCAATCAATCGCTTGTGTGTGTTGTTGCTCATATCATTTCAAATATCAAGCGTCTAAAGGAATTGAAGAGCACATAAGCACTATGTAGTAATTAATGTAAACGTTCAGAGGAGTATGATTTTATTTGTGAAAACATAAGCGACCTGGGAACATGGCAACATGTGAGCCTATAGAAGAAAGTTTATATAATTTTCCTGCAAAACATACGCGGTCAAATATAATCTATTTTAATTGATCATTGATTGGTTAAACAAAACTGTGATCATCGATCATAAAATTTCAACCAATTCCCAACGCTAACGAATAATCATACCTGCCTCCAACCTGAACGACATCGGGCATTACACATAATAATGGTTGTGATTTATCTCCCCTCGGTACGTAGCTCCGGTTGACCCTGCCTCCACTCCGTTCCTGGCAGGGGATGAATTCAACCCTATTGCCGAGTGTTGCACAGCGCTTTGAGGCTGATAAAAATATATTCTTCATAGAATATCCATATATAACTGTATTGTTCCGACAACTATGATCAATATCAATTCACAAACCTTTCCATTAGAATCCAAGACAAACACAACACATACATGATTCTGTTCAAATATGCCACAATGTTTTATTTTCTGGAAACCATGACGAAATGAAACACTCAACAGGTAAGATGTGTTGAAGTTTAAAAAAATGCCAACAAACTAAGAATAAACCTTGTGAAACTGAACAAATGTAAGTATTATTTAGAATTTAGCGAAAAAGAATTTTCAAAATTCATGTTAAAAACTCTGTGACATTATATTTTTTATGTAGTAAAAACTTGTAGGTCATTCCATATATGGTACGTATACTGTATATGTATACTTGCGATATTTGGAGCGCAAGATTTTCTAAGGAGAAGACTCAAGCATCATGGCAGTGTCAAAGATGTGAGCCATTCAAATGTGCTTACAAAGTAAAAAAAAACATAATTTAGACATGGAGATGAGTAAATAAATAATCATTTTATGTTTAAAATGTTTGATATAGATCTAGTAATTTAATCACAAATTTACATGACACACGTGAAATCAAATGTAACATTTTGCATCACTAGTCAATGGGACGGAATCATAGCTCTGACGAAAACCATCTGTCCGTCGTTCAGAGCTATGTCATCGCAGCTACAGTAACGTGCCAAAAGTCTTCGTAATTTTTATTTTTTCCCCTATATATTCTATGAATTTTTACATTTTTTCTTTGATTTTTCCTTGTCTCGTCTATTGGCGGATTTTACTCAATTTTGGTATACTTGTAGAGAATTATTTTCACTTTCAGCTCCTAATATTTGTATAATTTTTTGATATCTTGTTTTCAAAATATATATCTTTTTTGTGTACCACTTATACTTATGACGACATTTCCTTCTTTGTTTTTACCAAAATGGCAACGAAAAAGTATTGCGTGGTAATGAAATACGGTTTTCTCAAAAAGTGCAGAAAGGAAAATTTTGTAAATATTATTAGCTGTAAGTGTAGATAATTTTTCTACAAGTATGCCAAATTTGATAAAAATCAGCGCCTAGATGAGATCAGGAAAAATCTAAGAAAAATGTAAAAATACATGGAATAAATAGGGAAAAACTAAAAATTACGAAGACTTTTGGCACACGACTGTAAATGTCAACCAAATCACCAAGGTCAGCTACTTTCGATTGTAAGTTTTGTAGATTAATAGCATTGTCTTTTTTTTAATGACTGCTATAATCATTCCTCACCAACAATTATTTCAACACTAACAACATTCAAGTCTCATCAACAATTATAGGGACATAAAACTTGTATTTGTCACTTAATATTCACTATTTTTTAGGTCACCTGAGACGAAGTCTCAAGTGACCTATTCTAATCGCCTTTTGTCCGTCGTCGTGTGTCGTGTCCGTAAACAATTTACATTTTCGACTTCTTCTCCAAAACTGCTGAAGCAATTTCAATGAAATTTTGCAAAAACCTTTTAAGGCATAAGGCCAGTCAAAATTGTGAATTATATGGTCCCCACCCCCCAGGGAGCTATGGGAGGGGCCAAAAGGGGTAAAATTGACTAAAATTTCAAAAATCTTCTACTCCACTCACAGATGTGATGGAATTAAATACTCTTCATAGATAGAAAGGTCCTAAGGTCCTTTACAAAAATTGTGAATTATATGACCCTGGGGTCTCAGGTTTCCCCCTGGGGAGGGGTTAAGTTTACTATAGTTTATATAGGGAAAACACATTTTTGAGTATTATTTGATCATTTGTAATAGGAAATGAGTCAAATATTGTCAGAATTATCAGTATGAGATGGCCATTGAATCCTATTAACCGATTTTCCATGACTGACCCCCAGGGGCCTTAGGGCGGGGTCAAAAGGGGTCAAATAGGCTATAACTTCAAAAATCTTCTTCTGAAATTCTGGAAATGGTAGAATCACATACTCTTCATAGATGGAAAGGTCTTGAGGTCCTTTACAAAAATTGTGAATTATATGACCCTGGGTCTCACGTTTCCCCCTGGGGAGGGGGTCAAGTTTACTATAGTTTATATAGGGAAAACACATTTATGAGCATTTTTTGCTCAATTTTCATAGGAAATGAGTCAAACTTGTTTAGAATTATTAGCCTGAGATAACATTTTAATATCATATCTATATTGGTCCTGGTCAACCCCCTCGGGGCAGAGGGGCGGGGCCAAAAGGGGCAAATAGGCTAAAACTTAAAAAAAATCTTCTTTAATACTGGAAATGGTAGAATCAAATACTCTTCATAGATGGACAATCTTAAGGTTTTGATGAAAATCAAATACCCTGGGGTGTCGCGTTTCCCCCTGGGGAGGGGGTTAAGTTCTATAGTTTATATGGGAAAACACATTTAGAGCAATTTTTGCTCAATTTTCATAGAAAAGACTTGTTTTTATAAGCCTGAATAAATTTTTTTGAATTATATGTCCTGGTCAACCCCCTCGGGGCAGAGGGGCGGGCCAAAAGAGGCAAATAGGCTAAAACTTAAAAATCTTCTTCTTAAATACTGGAAATGGTAGAATCAAATACTCGTCATAGATGGACAGTCTTAAGATTTTTATGAAAATTGTGAATTATATGACCCTTGGGTCTCTGTTTCCCCCTGGGGAGGGGGTTAAGTTTACTGTAGTTTATATAGGGAAAACACATTTTTGAGCATTATTTAGTCATTATAATAGGAAATTAGTCAATTGTAGTCAGAAATATCCCTATGTGATGGTCATTGAATCTTATTACCAAATTTTCCATGACTGATCCCCAGGGGCCTTAGGGGCGGGGCCAAAACGGATCAAATAGGCTAAAACTTCAAAAAAATCTTGACTCTGCATAGATGGAAAGGTCTTAAAGTCCTTTTACTAAAATTGTGAATAATATGACCCGGGGGTCTCACGTTTCCCTCTGGGGAGGGGGTCAAGTTTACTTTAGTTTATATAAGAAAAACACATTTATGAACATTATTTGCCTATTTTTCATAGGAAATTAGTCAAACTGGGTTAGAATTATTAGTCTGAAATAGCATTTTAACATCATATCCATATTGGTCATGGCCGACCCCCAGGGGCCAGAGGGGCGGAGCCAGAAGGGGTCAAAATGGTAATTTCAAAAATCTTCTTTTTGAATTCACAGATTTAATGGAACCAGATACTCTTGATAGATTGGAAGGTCTTAATGATCAGGAAAACGAAACAAGAGGCCCAGAGGGCCTGTATCGCTCACCTGGTTTGTAATGCCAAATAATTTTCTGAATACAGGTTCATTGTTTCTTTTCTGAAGGAATTTTAATATTAACCTCTAAATCCACTATTGGGCCCCACCCCTCCTGCCCCCTGGGGGTCAGAGCCAAAATTTATACATGTTCTGTTCCCCTTCCACAAAGGATGTTTCTGGCCAAATTTGGTTACATTCCAAGCAGAACTCTATGAGAAGAAGTGATTTAAAGGATTTACCTCTATTTCCCCTATTGGGCCCCGCCCCTCCTGCCCCCTGGGAATCAGAGCCAAAATTTATACAAGTTCTGTTCTCCTATCCCCAAGGATGTTTGTGGCCAAATTTTAGTTACAATCCATACAAAACTCTTGGACAATTAAGTAGCAATTTATGAAATTTACCTATAATTCCCCTATTGGGCCCCGCCCCTCCTGCCCCGGGGACCAGAGCCAAAATTTTTACAAACACACAGTTCTTATTCTCCCAAGTTCTGTTCCCCTACCCCCACGGATGTTTGTGGCCAAATTTGGTTACAATCCATGTAGAACTCTATGACAAGTAGCGATTTAAAGGATTTACCTATATTTCCCCTATTGGGCCCCGCCCCTCCTGCCCCCGAGGGGTCAGAGCCAAAATTTATACAAGTTCTGTTCCCCTTCCCCAACGGATGTTTGTGGCCAAATTTGGTTACAATCCATGTAGAACTCTATGACAAGTAGCGATTTAAAGGATTTACCTCTATTTCCCCTATTGGGCCCCACCCCTCCAGCCCCCGGGGGGGCAAGAGCCAAAATTTGTACAAGTCCTGTTCCCCTTCCCCCAAGGATGTTTGTGGCCAAATTTTGTTACATTTCATTCAGAACTCTATGACAAGTAGCGATTTAAAGGATTTACCTATATTTCCCCTATTGGGCCCGCCCCTCCAGCCCCCGGGGGGTCAGAGCCAAAATTTATACAAGTTCTGTTCCCCTTCCCCAACGGATGTTTGTGGCCAAATTTGGTTACAATCCATGTAGAACTCTATGACAAGTAGCGATTTAAAGGATTTACCTCTATTTCCCCTATTGGGCCCCGCCCCTCCTGCCCCCGGGGGATCAGAGCCAAAATTTATACAAGTTCTGTTCCCCTTCCCCCAAGGATGTTGTGTGGCCAAATTTTGGTTACAATCCATGTAGAACTCTATGACTAGTAGCGATTTAAAGGATTTACCTCTATTTCCCCTATTGGGCCCCGCCCCTCCTGCCCCCCGGGGGGGTCAGAGCCAAAATTTATACAAGTTCTGTTCCCCTTCCCCCAAGGATGTTTGTGGCCAAATTTAGTTACAATCCATGTAGAACTCTATGACAAGTAGCGATTTAAAGGATTTACCTATATTTCCCCTATTGGGCCCCGCCCCTCCTGCCCCCGGGGTGTCAGAGCCAAAATTTATACAAGTTCTGTTCCCCCTCCCCCAAGGATGTTTGTGGCCAAATTTGGTTACAATCCATACAGAACTCTATGACTAGTAGCGATTTAAAGGAAATGTTGACAGGACTCCCAGATGTGGACGGTACAACAGGAACTCTGGACGGACGGACGGACGACGGACGGACGACGACGACGGACGCCGCGCCATGACATAAGCTCACCGGCCCTTCGGGCCAGGTGAGCTAAAAATTTGTGAATTTCATGGCCCTGGGATCTCAGATTTTCCCCTGGGGAGGGGGTCAAATTTACTATAGGTTATATATGAAAAACACATTTAGGAACTTTATTCATATCCATATTGGTCCTGGCCGACCCCCAGGGCCAGAGGGGTGGGGCCAAAAGGGGTCAAAATGGATAACATTTCAAAAATCTTTCTTCTGAATTCACAGATTTGATGGAAGGAAATAATCTTCATAGATTAAAAAGTCAAATTCATAAAGTCACTGACTGACTTCAAGGGCCTGATGGGCCAATATATAGTGTTTATATGCATGTCTTTGTTTCATTCTGTATCTGAACACAGGTGACCGTTAAGGCCCATGGGCCTCTTGTTATAAATTTAAGTAGTCTCCTAATAATATATTATAAGAGTTTACTAGTTTCAAACTCAAACATATATGTCTCTGGTCATGTCTACCAGATTTTATAATTTCATAATTTAATTTTTGCATTTTGTTTCTTAATTTTATATAATCAATGATTCACATGTTAAATTTCATTGAATTAAGATAAAGACAAACAGAATTACAAATACGAAAAGACATAGGAAATTGGAGAAATAATATTAATTAGTTACTAGCAAATACTGAATTATGTCCCTTTGCCTTGGCAATACTTTAACCCGCCATTTTGTTTTAGTTGCAAGATGCATGTGCACCTAGAAAATATCTAAATTTGAATATTTTATGACAACTATGTCTTCAATAAAATAATAACATACGGTATATATAGGAGGTATTTTATATGACTTTTACACTTATTTACTTGACTCACCACTATATCGATGGCGACGTTATCGTGTCACATGGTTGAGATACAAGTTAGGCGTTTGCTTTGTAAAGATTTAGAAAAAAAATAAACATGCGAATTTAGATATTTATATCAGTATATAAATATACGTACCCTTTGACTGTTGTTGACGCTTGTCTTCTAAGTTGATGCTTTAGATTATAAATAGGCCTATGTCTTTTCCAGCAAACTCGCGGACGGCAACTAATTTCCCGGAAGTTACTATGTAAGGAAGAAGCCGATCCCGTTATCTTTCTCCGGACTAGTATGCAGCTAGCATAACAGTATATCACATAACAAGATAGTTTCCTACCACCAGATAGTGCGTATGCGTGGTCAATAAAAGTACAATATAGGCTATATCAGATGTGTCTATTTAATTGATACCAAAATATTATTAAAAATCCAATTTTTAGCTCACCTGGCCCGAAGGGCCGGTGAGCTTATGTCATGGCGCGGCGTCCGTCCGTCCGTCCGTCCGTCCGTCCGTCAACATTTCCTTTAAATCGCTACTAGTCATAGATTTCTGCATGGATTGTAACCAAATTTGGCCACAAACATCTTTGGGGGAAGGGGAACAGAACTTATGTAAAGTTTGGCTCTGACCCCCCGGGGGCAGGAGGGGCGGGGTCCAATATGGTAAATATAGGTAAATCCTAAAAATCGCTACTTGTCCTAGAGTTCTGCATGGACTGTAACCAAATTTGGCCACAAACATCCTTGGGGGAAGGGGAACAGAACTTGTATAAAGTTTGGCTCTGACCCCCCGGGGGCAGGAGGGGCGGGGCCCAATAGGGGAAATAGAGGTAAATCCTATAAATCGCTACTTGTCCTAGAGTTCTGCATGGATTGTAACCAAATTTGGCCACAAACATCCTTGGGGGAAGGGGAACAGAACTTGTATATAAAGTTTGGGTCTGACCCCCCGGGGGCAGGAGGGGTGGGGCCCAATAGGGGAAATAGAGGTAAATCTTGTAAATCGCTACTAGTCCTAGAGTTCTGCATAGATTGTGGCCAAATTTGGCCACAAACATCCTTGGGGAAGGGGAACAGAACTTGTATAAAGTTTGGCTATGACCCCCCGGGGGCAGGAGGGGTGGGCCCAATAGGGGAAATAGAGGTAAATTTTATAAATCGCTACTTGTCCTAGAGTTCTGCATGGATTGTGGCCAAATTTGGCCACAAACATCCATTGGGGAAGGGGAACAGAACTTCTATAAATGTTGGCTCTGACCCCCCGGGGGCAGGATGGGTAGGGCCCAGTAGGGGAATTTGAGGTAAATATTCGAATTCCTTCAGAAAAGAAGCAATGAACCTGTATTTAGAACATTACTTGGCATTACAAACCAGGTGAGCGATACAGGCCCACTGGGCCTCTTGTTTTTCAACATTTTAGTTGACGACTAGAAATGTTTTATAAATGTTTTTGTAACGTTTTGGAATGTTTTGTCTACAGTAAAATAAATAATGATTTGAAATATTAGGACTCAAATACTCCTGCTTCAGTCTTATTTATTGAAAACTATTCTATCCATTTTAACATGTATAGGTGGGAAATAATTGATTTCAGCAATGGTCACATACATGTATCTATAAGTTTTTCAATATCGACACGGATTTAGGACTCAAAGCACAGCTAGGAGCTTGACGTTATGTCAACAATATATTGCATATATATGATATATAAATATGTAAAAAAAAAAAAAAATACCGCTATCACTACTATATCAAAACACCAGGAATGAAATGCATCGCTGGCCAAAGATTTCACCACCTTCGGTAAAAGTTGTCTTCAATCGCGCCTATATAATAGATATCATTCTTCACAAACATCAACACTAACTAAAGTCATTTTGAAAGTTATTTTTAAAGTTTTCAGATTTCAGAATCAAAATTTATACAGTACTTCAAGAAAACGTTTTCATTAATTAACTTGCAGCCGACCGGAAAACATGTTAGGCCGGGTACTTAAGGTGACATATATAGAGGTGTTTATTTTTTTTACCTGAAATCGATGAATTGTATATATTTTTACGAAAATCGTTATATCTTTTTACGAAAATCGTAAATAATTCTGTAATATTCATAGCTCAATGGCATTGTACAACTTTAGAATTAATATACATGTTTTATATTTTATACATGTACGTACATATAGTTTTTACGCATTGAAATTTTCACTGTAAAATGAGACACCAAGAGCATACGCGTACGTCTGGGTTATATATATAGAATATTAAACAATCTGGGGTTTGTTTTTTCAAACTAAGACAAACCAAGATCTTAACTGGTTAAAATGCTGTAGGAAATTCAGCAAAAAAAACCCATTCTGTTTCACATGAAATTTGAATTATTAGGACTCAAATACTCCAGCTTCAGTCTAATCTATAGAAAACTATTCTACATCCATTTTCATGTGGGAAATAATTGATTTCAGTAATGGTCACATAGAAGCCTCTAAATTTTCAAAATTTCCAGACTCCCCATGCTTTAAACATTATTGACTTTAAACCATTGTTAGATGGAATTGAATTGGCATATTTTGAATGGCTAATTACCCATCTATTTAGCTAAGAAATAGTTGATTTTAAAGGCCCGACTACCTTTCTGAAACGACCGTTGATTTTTAATATGGGAATGTAAAACGAGGTTGACAATTTTTAGTTTTTAGCTTTATACCGATTACTACAGCTATCATCACTTTCTGAACAATTTAATTGAAATATATCAAATTTATATTAGTTTTCATAACGCGGGTCATATTATATATGTTTCCCGCCGCCGTCCTTATTACCGCGCGTTTGTTGACCATCAATGCGCCAGACGGCAAAATAGCGAAATAATGAATCTTCAATATGTTAACATAGATTAAGCAGAGATACTTGCATTTGTTTAGTGTTACAACTTCATCTAAGGTCATCGATATGTATTTTCTTATGTTAACGTTGTTGTTTTTAAGAAACTTTTAGCTGCAATATTGTAGCTCAAAAGACTCTAGACAGAATATAGTGTCGTTTTTTCCGGCTGAAAGGTATATAGTAGGCCGGGTACGTAATTCGTTCGAAGTGGAGCACTGCCTAAGAAAATCACTTGGGCACAATTTTATATACTTTTTTGTAGGTTTCCAATTATTTTATGCGAATACATGCATTTATATATTATTTTTCAAAAAAAAAAAAAAAAAAAAACCCCAACAATTCTTAAATAATATCTACCGTACACCGCTCACAAGACGCCAAGTTCACAATTTGGACACTTGCCATTTTTCTTCATTAAATTTTATATAATGTCTCGCTGAGAATGTGATATTTTATATGGTTCAGTTGTATTGCCTAGTAGGTAAGAAATATAAAAAAGCACGATAAAATGCTTACAAAAGTTCTAATATTGGTTTGCATAATCATTACTTTGTTCCATTAGCAGTAACCTTTTTAGGCATCAATTTTAGCTCTAAAATGGCACCATTTTCTGTCTTTTGAGCTACAATATTGCAGTTAGGTTTAGAAATCAAAACCACAATTTCATTTATAAAAAATGTATCTTACTTCAAACTTGGATTTTGCGTAAGGATGTCAGTAGTTATACGTTCAATGTTGAAATATCGTTTGGCAAACATTTGTTAAAAAACAAAAGGGAAATGTTGAAACTAACATTTTATTGATATTTATCTAACAAAATGTCTGACGAACGTGATAAACATGTGTTTTTCTGCAATATTTCTACAATATCTGAAAAGTGGTGGAACATATGTTTGTCTAAAAACAAATGTGCGATGTTGAAAAACTTTCTGGAGAATATTTTAGAAATCAAAACCACAAGTTCATCTTTAAAAATCGTGTTTTAAGCACAAATGCCAGTAGCTATACGTTCAATGTTGAAATAACGTTTAGCAAACATTTGTTAAAAACAAATGGGAAATGTTAAAACAACATTTTATTAACATTTATGTAAAAAAAATGAGATATTTATACTTTTTTTTTCGCAACGTTTCTTAAATATCTACAAAAACATGGAAATGTACGGTCTACATACATTTGTAAAAAAACAAATGGGCGATGCTGAAATAACTTTCAGGAGAACTCTTTAAGAAATCAAAATCACAAGCTCATCTAAAAATCTTCTTTTTTAGGACGGCGGACGACGGACCACGGACGGCGGACCACGGACCACGGACGCAGGGCGATTTGAATAGCCCACCATCCGCCGTCCGTCGTCTGTCGTCGTCGTCCGTCGTCCGTCCGTAAACAATGCTTGTTATCACTATTTCTTAAAAACTACTGCAGGGATTTTGTTCAAACTACACATGGAGGGTTCTCTTGGTCCCTAGTTGTGCCATACAGATTTTGAGGATGATCGGAAAAACAAGATGGCCGCCAGGCAGCCATCTTTGATTTTGGCAGTTGAAGTTTGTTATCGATATTTCTTGAGAACTACTGAAGGGATTTTGTGCAAACTTCACATGGAGGGTACCCTTGGTCCCTAGTTGGGCCATACAGATTTTGAGGATGATCGGAAAAACAAGATGGCCGCCAGGCAACCATCTTTGATTTTGGCAGTTGAAGTTTGTTATCAATATTTCTTGAGAACTACTAAAGGGATTTTGTTCAAACTTCACCTGGAGGTTACCATTGGTCCCTAGTTGTGCCATACAAATTTTGAGGGTGATCGGAAAAACAAGATGGCCGCCAGGCAGTCATCTTTGATTTTGGCAGTTGAAGTTTGTTATCGATATTTCTTGAGAACTACTGAAGGGATTTTGTTCAAACTTCACATGGAGGGTACCCTTGGTCCCTAGTTGTGCCATACAGATTTTGAGGCTGATAGGAAAAACAAGATGGCCGCCAGGCGGCCATCTTGGATTTTGATAGTTAAGGTTTGATATCCCTATTTCTCAAAAAGTGCTGAAGGTATCTTTCTCAAATTTAATATGTAGGTTCCCCTAGGGACCTAGTTGTGCATATTGCATTTTTGGACCAATCGGTCGACAAGATGGCCGCCAGGTCGCCATCTTGGATTTTGTTATTCAAAGTTTGTTATCGCTATTTCTCAGAAAGTACTGAAGGGATCTGTCAACAAGATGGCCGCCAGGTCGCCATCTTGGATTTTGTTATTCAAAGTTTGTTATCGCTATTTCTCAGAAAGTACTGAAGGGATCTGTCTCAAAATTCATATGTAGGTTCCCCTAGGGCCCTAGTTGTGCATCATGTGATTTGGGACCGATCGGTCAACAAGATTGCTGCCAGGCAGCCATCTTGGATTTTGTTATTCAAAGTTTGTTATCGCTATTTCTCAGAAAGTGTTGAATGGATCTTTCTCAAATTTCACATGTAGGTTTTCCTAGGGCCGTAGTTGTGCATATTGTGATTTGGGACCGATTGATCAACAAGATGGCCTCCAAGGAGTCATCTTGGATTTTGATAGTTGAAGTTTGTTACCGCTATTTCTCAAAAGGTACTGAAGCGATCTGTCTCAAATTTTATATGTTGTATGTTTGAAATAGTTTAAAAAGTAGAGAAAAGATCCATCTTTCCTTTATCAGATATAGATCATTCTTTGGTGGGATCTCTGGGATCTCTTGT
Organism: Argopecten irradians; assembly: GCF_041381155.1. Lineage (NCBI taxonomy): Eukaryota > Metazoa > Mollusca > Bivalvia > Pectinida > Pectinidae > Argopecten > Argopecten irradians. The sequence goes on from NC_091141.1 coordinate 25,898,232, forward strand.
GATAGTTAAAGTTTGTTATCGCTATTTCTCAGAAAGTGCTGAAGGGATCTTTCTCAAATTTAATATTTAGGTTCCCCTAGTTGTGCATATTGCATTTTGGGACCAATCGGTCAACAAGATGGCCGCCAGGCAGCCATCTTGGATTTTGATATTCAAAGTTTGTTATCGCTATTTCTCAGAAAGTACAGAAAGGATCTTTTTCAAATTTCATATGTAGGTTCAACTAGGGACCTAGTTGTACATATTGCATTTTTGGACCGATCGTTAAACAAGATGGCCAACAAGCAGCCATCTTGGATTTTGATAGTTAAAGTTTGTTATCGCTATTTCTCAGAAAGTACAGAAAGGATCTGTTTCAAATTGCATATGCAGGTTCCCCTAGGGACCTAGTTGTGCATATTGCATTTTGGGACTGATCGGTCAACAAGATGGCCACCAAGCCGCCATCTTGGATTTTGATAGTTAAAGTTTGTTATCGCTATTTCTCAGAAAGTACAGAAAGGATCTGTCTCAAATTTCAAATGTAGGTTCCCCTAGGGACCTAGTTGTGCATATTGTGTTTTGGGACCAATCGGTCAACAAGATGGCCACCAGGCAGCCATCTTGGATTTTGATAGTTAAAGTTTGTTATCGCTATTTCTCATAAAGTATTGAATGAATCTTTCTCAAATGTCATGTGTAGTATATGTTTAAAAAGTTTAAAAAGTAGAGAAAAGATCCATCTTTCCATTGTCAGACATAGATCATTCTTTGGTGGGCGCCAAGATCCCTCTGGGATCTCTTGTCTTATTATAACTCGCATTTTATGTACAGATGCCAGTAGTTATATGTTCAATGTTGAAATAACGTTTGGCAAACATTTGTTCAAAAACAAATGGGAAATGTTGAAATAACATTTTATTAACATTTATCTAACAAAATGTTTGACGAATGTGGCAAAAGTTGGTTTCCGCAATATTTCTAAAATATCTACAAAACGTTGTAAAATAATTGTTTTTTTCATGATATCATTAAAACATTTTCAAAACATTTCGATATTTTTGTAATGTTTTCACAATGTTTTTATAATGTTATACGTTTAATGTTATAAGGTTACATTGTTGAGACCTTTTGAAAATATTTCGAAAATGTTATATTCTCATTGGGATGGTACTATATACGAGAAGGGTGGAAACTTAGCAGATGAATGTCAAAATGACAAAAGAAAAAAAACAAAGCACTGAGGTATTTCATTGAAAGCGAATTTATCTTTTGATGGAGTATGATATGAATAGATGATATTTATCTCTCCATTTTATTGTACTTTTGTGGCTGATCACACAAGCTTGTGTTCAGTTTCGCTAAATGTCAATGTAAACGATAGATCTCTCTAGGTTTCTTGTTGTAAAGGTTGCTACACCAATATATTCGCCAGCTAAGTTTGGGTATGCCATTATCCAACTTCCGAAACGTTTCCGGGATTGATTTAAAATCAATATGTTTTTGCTTTTAATTTATTTTCATTTAAGTATTGATGTCACTATTTTCTTACTTCATCTGGGTACGAAAGATTTTTTTAACATCATAACCCAATGAAATTAAAAATAAAGAATCTTCTAATCAGAAAGTTGAATTAAGTATGAAAACAAATAAAAATCAATTATTGATAGATAAAAGTGGAAAAATGAATAAATGATCGAATTCAAAACATAAGTAAAAAAACAAAATATGACAGAGGGACATCATGTCGTTAGCAGAGACATATTGTACACAAAATAGTCCAGTGTGTACATATATTCTGGGTCTATATAGTGGAATGATATCGCCGTACGACTGCAGCCCTGAAAATATGTGTTACGTGAATAATCAATATCTTACAAGCATGTTGTATCAATATTTTATGTGCAAACATATATTATGTTAACTTGTTTGATTTGAAACGGAACAGTGTTAGAGTAATGGCATGCATTTAGTCATTTTACTGTCATGTCAGTAGCACTGAACGACCAACGGGCGGATTTATAAAAAGTGAACATTATACAATGTAAATTCGTTTGTAATGTTCAATGATCCAAGGGCACCTTTTATTCTTTAATGATTCGATAAACAGAATCTCATAAAAATTTCTCAATTGAATTGCATGGGTATTTAATTGACATGAAAGCAGTCTTATAACTTTATTGCACGAAATAAAGAATTATGTTAAAAATGCTATTCTACTTACTAGTATAAATGGATAGTACAAATGACCCCAGTACCAACTATTGTTCCCAAATAGTCCGGGAACAATATGGTATTTTGGTTGCATAGGGAAGAACCTTTCCTTTCCTTCGGAGTCCCTCGTGTCACCCGCTTTAACGCCTACCAACTCGAGACATCTACCAAGCTGAACATCCTCGCCAATAAAGTTCTGTGCGCATACGGAGTTTAAGTTGTGGAAGAATTTCTTTTTTGAATTAGAGACCTGACCGCTTCACGACTCAACACATATCCTGCCCCTCCGCTCATGAAGCCTTGCTTTACGTAAGGTTTGAACCTTCTTCCATAATAAATGGACTCGTTTTGGTTTTTTATCACGGAGGAAATGGCATAAGTTTTCCACAATTATGTATGTGTCGTCATCAGCTTTTAGAAACCAATCGTAATCATGTAAATATGAAGAGTATATATGCAAAAATGCTTCTTTCGTTTTCTGCCATAGCTGTTCTCGGCCTTCGCTCACCGGAAGCTCAACAATTGGGAGATTCTTTGCAAGTTCCCGTGTTCCATTTGAGCTCATGAACAGGAGCTTGTCACACCGTTTACCCCATGTGTTTTGAACATGAGGTGCCTTGGAAACGATAGTTTGTGGTGACGTCATAACCCAACATAGCAGTCGTGCACCTAAGGTAAGAAAAGACAATAAATAATCATTTTGACAGACATAAATGCATTCCCTTCGTTCATTGATAAAAACATAAAGTCTTATTTATTCTTATTTAGAATGTTTTGTTATTTTTGGATGAATCTGGCTGTCAGGGTTTGGGATGTTGTCGTGTTTCTACGAAAATAGTCTATGTTGTCTATAGGATGTTTGAAAAGTAGGTCACAATAACTTTCATATTGACCTTTAAAGATGATCCACAGGCGCCTGCATCTGGTTTTGTAAAATAAAATATCCTACCCCTACTATATGAACAAGGGGAGACACTCCATGAACCGGAAGTTGAGGGTACGCTCCAATTCACTTTGAAATTAGACCAAATTTGAAAATAGTGTCCGCTCGTTTAATCAACGTACATTGATTAAGAATCCTCTTTTTGCACTGTAAGCCAGGTTTTTATCGCGAAGTTATGTTCTTTTAATATGAAACAGGACACCAAGTATCCAAGTAGCGGACGATGCATCAACTATGGAACGGAAGTTGATCTTTCAAGCAAGCAGTTTTGCAAGGAGCAATCTGATTGGTTAAATAAATTAATTGACAAATCAGACTGCTACTTGCAACTGCTCGCTTGAAGAGTTCCACTTCCGTTCCACAGTTAAAGTATCGGAGTGTCTCGCCTTGTTCATATAGTAGGGGTAGGTTATTATATTTTTATCAAACCAGAAGCAGACGCCTGTGGATGATTCGTCTCCGACAGAGCATAAGCGACGCTCATCACATGAAAAATACTTCGCGTTTATTCATGTAAATATATGTATAAGTAACACAAAAAATATATAAAATAATCGACTTTGCTTTTGGCGTATGCACAATTAGAACTTCATTCCATATAGGGCATAGTGCCGTGGACTTTTTCGGGACGCAATTAATTATTTTTAATACATTTATCTTGAGGTAACATAAGAAGCTCAAACTTTTCAATGTTCATATAACGTTGTAAAGTAAGTAACTTTTGCAAATGAAGAAAAATACTAATTCTTCTGCTCCTGTTTTTGATGAAGAAAAATACTAATTCTTCTGCTCCTGTTTTTGATGGAGAAATATAAATCTCATTCGTCAGCTGTGCAGCATGTTTAACTTACACTAAAAACTATCGGTTTAACTTTATATAAAGGCAATAACGTGCTTTGCTATGCGTATTATCATTTCAGACTCTTTTTTTTATCCCCAAGAAAACTTAAGTACATGTATGTTTAATTTCAAACTTCTATGTCGGGTATATTAAAACAGTAAACCGAAAATAAATCAACAGGAATGTTCGATGAATGCACCACAAACTCTTTATACGTACATTGCATATCTCAATCACCAAGTGATCTTGCATATCTCAATCACCAAGTGATCTTAAACATATTTGAAATTAGTTAAAATACAATTAAGGTTCATGTAATGGCTTTAACCAGTGATATTTTGCAAGCCTAAAACGCATTACTGTGCTGCAATTGAACAGAACTAATTTCATTAATTGTTGGTATATACCCTGGCTAACTGTCAGTCTTACTGTTGATAAGTAATTTGTGAAGCTGCTTGTAAATTTCAGTAAAATAAGAGAAAAATGTATATTTCTGGAGAAGACATAGAACTCGTGTGAATTGCATTGATGGAACCAAATAAACATGCTATCGTGTTCAGTAGTGACTATGCCAGGTACTCCAACAGTTTTGTTTGGCAAAATCGGACCAGCAAATCGGTCGTTATGGCACGGCGCGACATGTCATTTTCACGTGCACGAACCAAGCGTATGTTATTCTTTCTAAAAGTCTCCTTCAAAAGAAGAACATAGACAAACAAGGCAAATGACAGTAGATATACAGCTGTTCTCCATCTTCTATGATTACACATAGGAATAATTCCCATGCCATATACGATAAGTTCGTCGAACTGTTACTGTCAGTAACGTTGCTTATGCTCCGGTCACACATGTACAGGTACGGATAAGATCCTAGAGCGAAACATATTTGGTCGAAGAAAGTGTGCGATACACAAGCTATTCGTCAAAATGTCTGAAATTTACTGCCAGGGGGAATTTCTGTTTGTTTACGCGTGTACTTGATTATTCTTATCAATATACACACAGGGGTTTGGCACATGCGGGATACGTGTATTTTTAGAACGAATATACATACCCGGGGTCCCGAGGGTCGTTTTCTGATTAAACCAGGAGACACTGGAATCAATTATAAATGTGACCTGTTTGGTGAAGACTCAAAATTAAAAAAAAAAGGAAATTAAAAAAAAATCAATGAAATCGCATTTTATTGATTCGTTTCCATTACATTAATCAACACATCACTCAATACAAATATAAATAAAGATAGGTGTGAATGTATCATGAAACAAATATGAAATTTTCAATTTACAAAGAATTAGAGACGATGTCAAGTAGCTGCATTAACGACTTCTAGATTGAAATTTATGTCGTTTCTAGTACATGTATAATATATAGTACTACAGAACTTAATATCGGGGGTTCAATTTTGCAATACACCGAATCCTCTGAATGCAATAGTCGCAAATCTAGATCAATACAGTTTTAATGATGCTTATATTATATTCTTTGCAATTGATTTTGAGAGCAGAATAATTCTGGAAAGAGATCAAACAGTTGCCAATAGTGTAAGTGTTCAAGGAAACGTTCTCGACAATCATGCGATATTATCGCACCTCGGACAGAAATGTCCCCAAATGATTGGCGGAGAGCCGTCACGTGGTGACCCCCTAATACTTTATAGGGGGTCAGTAAATTTCATTATGGTGCAATATGGCGGCTGTCGCCCTCGCTTCAAAATTTTATTACATTCTCTTCAACTAAATTTACCATTTCTTTACAGTAAAAATATATTTTACTTATTATTTTTTATGTAAAATTCATTTAAAATCGTTTTAATACTAAACGCATTTTTAAATACGAGTTGCTTCCCCTACGCCAGTTTGAAAGTTGATAGACTGGTTCCCGCCTCAGTTACCTCCCTTGCGTACGCTTCACTGAGGACCGGTAGCGAGTAGCCATCTTGAGTGGGAATTCCAACTCCAGAGAATTTCATTTGTAGTATATGTTTAAAAAGTTTAAAAAGTAGAGAAAAGATCCATCTTTCCATTGTCAGACATAGATCATTCTTTGGTGGGCGCCAAGATCCCTCTGGGATCTCTTGTCTTATTATACCTCGCATGTTATGTACACATGCCAGTAGTTATATGTTCAATGTTGAAATAACGTTTGGCAAACATTTGTTTCAAAAACAAATGGGAAATGTTAAAACAACATTTTATTAACATTTATCTAACAAAATGTTTGACGAATGTGGCAAAAGTTGGTTTCCGCAATATTTCTAAAATATCTACAAAACGTTGTAAAATAATTTTTTTTCATGATATCATTAAAACATTTTCAAAACATTTAGATATTTTTGTAATGTTTTCACAATGTTTTTATAATGTTATAAGTATAACGTTATAAGGTTATATTGTTGAGACCTTTTGAAAATATTTCGATAATGTTATATTCTCATTGGGATGGTACTATATACGAGAAGGGTGAAAACTTAGCAGATGAATGTCAAAATGACAAAAGAAAAAAAACAAAGCACTGAGGTATTTCATTGAAAGCGAATTTATCTTTTGATGGGAGTATGATATGAATAGATGATATTTATCTCTCCATTTTATTGTAGTTTTGTGGCTGATCACACAAGCTTGTGTTCAGTTTCGCTAAATGTCAATGTAAACGATAGATCTCTCTAGGTTTCTTGTTGTAAAGGTTGCTACACCAATATATTCGCCAGCTAAGTTTGGGTATGCCATTATCCAACTTCCGAAACGTTTCCGGGATTGATTTAAAATCAATATGTTTTTTGCTTTTAATTTATTTTCATTTAAGTATTGATGTCACTATTTTCTTACTTCATCTGGGTACGAAAGATTTTTTTAACATCATAACCCAATGAAATTAAAAATAAAGAATCTTCTAATCTGAAAGTTGAATTAAGTATGAAAACAAATAAAAATCAATTATTGATAGATAAAAGTGGAAAAATGAATAAATGATCGAATTCAAAACATAAGTAAAAAAACAAAATATGACAGAGGGACATCATGTCGTTGGCAGAGACATATTGTACACAAAATAGTCCAGTGTGTACATATATTCTGGTCTATATTGTGGAATGATATCGCCGTACGACTGCAGCCCTGAAAATATGTGTTACGTGATTAATCAATATCTTACAAGCATGTTGTATCAATATTTTATGTGTAACATATATTATGTTAACTTGTTTGATTTGAAACGGAACAGTGTTAGAGTAATGGCATGCATTTAGTCATTTTACTGTCATGTCAGTAGCACTGAACAACCAACGGGCGGATTTTTATAATGTGAACATTATACAATGTAAATTCGTTTGTAATATTCTTTAATGATTCGATAAACAGAATCTCATAAAAAATTTCTCAATTGAATTGCATGGGTATTTAATTGACATGAAAGCAGTCTTATAACTTTATTGCACGAAATAAAGAATTATGTTAAAAATGCTATTCTACTTACTAGTATAAATGGATAGTACAAATGACCCCAGTACCAACTATTGTTCCCAAATAGTCCGGGAACAATATGGTATTTTGGTTGCATAGGGAAGAACCTTTCCTTTCCTTCGGAGTCCCTCGTGTCACCCGCTTTAACGCCTACCAACTCGAGACATCTACCAAGCTGAACATCCTCGCCAATAAAGTTCTGTGCGCATACGGAGTTAAGATAAGTTGTGGAAGAATTTCTTTTTTGAATTAGAGACCTGACCGCTTCACGACTCAACACATATCCTGCCCCTCCGCTCATGAAGCCTTGCTTTACGTAAGGTTTGAACCTTCTTCCATAATAAATGGACTCCTTTTGGTTTTTATCACGGAGGAAATGGCATAAGTTTTCCACAATTATGTATGTGTCGTCATCAGCTTTTAGAAACCAATCGTAATCATGTAAATATGAAGAGTATATATGCAAAAATGCTTCTTTCGTTTTCTGCCATAGCTGTTCTCGGCCTTCGCTCACCGGAAGCTCAACAATTGGGAGATTCTTTGCAAGTTCACGTGTTCCATTTGAGCTCATGAACAGGAGCTTGTCACACCGTTTACCCCATGTGTTTTGAACATGAGGTGCCTTGGAAACGATAGTTTGTGGTGACGTCATAACCCAACATAGCAGTCGTGCACCTAAGGTAAGAAAAGACAGTAAATAATCATTTTGACAGACATAAATGTCATTCCCTTCGTTCATTGATAAAAACATAAAGTCTTATTTATTCTTATTTAGAATGTTTTGTTATTTTTGGATGAATCTGGCTGTCAGGGTTTGGGATGTTGTCGTGTTTCTACGAAAATGGTCTATGTTGTCTATAGGATGTTCGAAAAGTAGGTCACAATAACTTTCATATTGACCTTTAAAGATGATCCACAGGCGCCTGCATCTGGTTTTGGAAAATAAAATATCCTACCCCTACTATATGAACAAGGGGAGACACTCCATGAACCGGAAGTTGAGGGTACGCTCCAATTCACTTTGAAATTAGACCAAATTTGAAAATAGTGTCCGCTCGTTTAATCAACGTACATTGATTAAGAATCCTCTTTTTGCACTGTAAGCCAGGTTTTTATCGCGAAGTTATGTTCTTTTAATATGAAACAGGACACCAAGTATCCAAGTAGCGGACGATGCATCAACTATGGAACGGAAGTTGATCTTTCAAGCAAGCAGTTTTGCAAGGAGCAATCTGATTGGTTAAATAAATTAATTGACAAATCAGACTGCTACTTGCAACTGCTCGCTTGAAGAGTTCCACTTCCGTTCCACAGTTAAAGTATCGGAGTGTCTCGCCTTGTTCATATAGTAGGGGGGGTAGGTTATTATATTTTTATCAAACCAGAAGCAGACGCCTGTGGATGATTCGTCTCCGACAGAGCATAAGCGACGCTCATCACATGAAAAATACTTCGCGTTTATTCATGTAAATATATGTATAAGTAACACAAAAAATATATAAAATAATCGACTTTGCTTTTGGCGTATGCACAATTAGAACTTCATTCCATATAGGGCATAGTGCCGTGGACTTTTTCGGGACGCAATTAATATATTTTAATACATTTATCTTGAGGTAACATAAGAAGCTCAAAACTTTTCAATGTTCATATAACGTTGTAAAGTAAGTAACTTTTGCAAATGAAGAAAAATACTAATTCTTCTGCTCCTGTTTTTGATGAAGAAAAATACTAATTTATCTTCTGCTCCTGTTTTTGATGGAGAAATATAAATCTCATTCGTCAGCTTGTGCAGCATGTTTAACTTACACTAAAAACTATCGGTTTAACTTTATATAAAGGCAATAACGTGCTTTGCTATGCGTATTATCATTTCAGACTCTTTTTTTTTATCCCCAAGAAAACTTAAGTACATGTATGTTTAATTTCAAACTTCTATGTCGGGTATATTAAAACAGTAAACCGAAAATAAATCAACAGGAATGTTCGATGAATGCACCACAAACTCTTTATACGTACATTGCATATCTCAATCACCAAGTGATCTTGCATATCTCAATCACCAAGTGATCTTAAACATATTTGAAATTAGTTAAAATACAATTAAGGTTCATGTAATGGCTTTAACCAGTGATATTTTGCTAGCACTTAATTAAAGCATTACATGGGCTGCAATTGATCAGTTACTAATGTCTTTGTACCCAATTGTTGGTATTTACCCTGGCTATAACGGTCCTGTCTTACTGTGGATAAGTAATTTTGTGATAGGCTGCTTGAGGGATAATTTTCAGTAAATATAAGAGAATAATGTATATTTCTGGAGAAGACTTAGAACATCGGGCTGTGTATTGCGCATTGATGGAATCCATAAAATTTTATTCATGCTATCGTGTTCTCAGTAGTGACTATGCCAGGTACTCCATCAAGTTTGTTTGGCAATATTACGGTCCATGCTATATCGGGGTAGTTATGGCACACGGCGGGCCGACATGTCTTTTTCACACGTGCACCGAACCTAGCGTTTGTTTGTCTTTCTAAATGTCTCACTCTCAAAAGAAGAACATAGACTCAAACTAGGCAAAATGACAGTTACGATATACTGGCTATTCTCACCATCTTTCTATTGATTATCACATAGTAATTAATCCCTCATGCCATATACAGATAAAGTTTCGTTCGAACTGTTACTGTCCTCTTGTAATTGTAACGTTGCTTATGCTGCCGGTTCACACATGTACAATGTTACGGATAGAGATCCCTAGAGCGAAATCTTATTTGGTCGAAGAAAGTGTGCGGATACAACAAGCTATTCGTCAAGAAATGTCCTGGAACTTTTACTGAACCAGGGGGAATTTCTTGTTTGTTTACAGGGTGGTACTTTGATTATTCTTATTCAATATTAACACACAGGGGTTTTGGCCACACATGCGGGATACGTTTGTATGTTTAGAAACGAATATACATAACCGGCGTCCCGAGGGTCGTTTTCTGATTAAACCAGGAGACACTGGAATCAATTATAAATGTGACCTGTTTGGTGAAGACTCAAAATTAAAAAAAAAAGGAAATTAAAAAAAAAATCAATGAAATCGCATTTTATTGATTCGTTTCCATTACATTAATCAACACATCACTCAATACAAATATAAATAAAGATAGATATCTGAATGTATCATGAAACAAATACGAAATTTTTCAATTACAAAGAATTAAGACGATGTCAAGTAGCTGCATTAACGACTTCTAGATTGAAATTTATGTCGTTTCTAGTACATGTATAATATATAGTACTACAGAACTTAATATCGGGGGTTTCAATTTTGCAATACAAACCGAATCCTCTGAATGCAATAGTCGCAAATCTAGATCAATACAGTTTTAAATGATGCTTTATATTATATTCTTTGCAATTGATTTTTGAGAGCAGAATAATTCTGGAAAGAGATCAAACACGTTGCACAATAGCGTAAGTGTTCAAGGAAACGTTCTCGACAATCATGCGATATTATCGCACCTCGGACAGAAATGTCCCCAAATGATTGGCGGAGAGCCGTCACGTGGTGACCCCCTAATACTTTATAGGGGTACTTTACCTATAATTTAGTCAGTAAATTTCATTATGGTGCAATATGGCGGCTGTCGCCCTCGCTTCAAAATTTTATTACATTCTCTTCAACTAAATTTACCATTTCTTTACAGTAAAAATATATTTTACTTATTATTTTTTATGTAAAATTCATTTAAAATCGTTTTAATACTAAACGCATTTTTAAATACGAGTTGCTTCCCCTACGCCAGTTTGAAAGTTGATAGACTGGTTCCCGCCTCAGTTACCTCCCTTGCGTACGCTTCACTGAGGACCGGTAGCGAGTAGCCATCTTGAGGAATTCCAACTCCAGAGAATTTCATTTGTAGTATATGTTTAAAAAGTTTAAAAAGTAGAGAAAAGATCCATCTTTCCATTGTCAGACATAGATCATTCTTTGGTGTGGCGCCAAGATCCCCTCTGGATCTCTGTCTTATTATACCCTCCATGTTTATGTTTTGTTTTTCATACAGATCTGACTTTTTTAAATAAATGTTTTCACAATGTTTTTATAATGTTATAAGTATAACGTTATAAATTGGGAAAATGTTTTTCTTGACCCCCAAAAAATCAGAAAAATAGGGATATTTGCATAACTTGCTAACTTTGAAACCAAGTACTGTATAAACTTTCATGGTTATCATGAGATAGTAGAAAATTATTGTATGGCAAGAACGTTATAAGGACAGCACAGATTGCGTTATTAGGACAGCACAGACTGCCAAAAAAAATATATGTTGAAATCAACACGGAAGAAGTATGACAACATGAAAATAGCATAAGTATGTCCTTGTAACAGCCAAATATGCTTTTGTTGGATTGTTAAGATAATTTTTTTTATAATCAACAATACCATTGATGATTAAAGGCTTTAAAAGTAAAACATTTTTCTTCCACTACCTGAGATAACATGGTTGCTCAAAGTTGGTCTTTTGGCCTTTTTCAAGGATATTTTGAAGTCAAAATTGAATAATATGGTTTTTTAGCTCACCTGGCCCGAAGGGCCGGTGAGCTTATCTCATGGCGCGGCGTCCGTCGTCCGTCCGTCCGTCCGTCAACATTTCCTTTAAATCGCTACTAGTCATAGAGTTCTGGATGGATTGTAACCAAATTTGGCCAGAAACATCCTTGGGGGAAGGGGAAAAGAACTTGTATAAATTTTGGCTCTGACCCCCAGGGGGCAGGAGGGGCGGGGCCCAATAGGGGTAATAGAGGTAAATCCTATAAATCGCTACTTGTCCTAGAGTTCTGCATGGAGTGTAACCAAATTTGGCCAGAAACATCCTTGGGGGAAGGGGAACAGAACTTGTATAAATTTTGGCTCTGACCCCCTGGGGGCAGGAGGAGCGGGGTCCAATAGGGGTAATAGAGGTAAATCCTATAAATCGCTACTTGTCCTAGAGTTCTGCATGGATTGTAACCAAATTTGGCCAGAAACATCCTTGGGGAAAGGGGAACAGAATTTGTATAAATTTTGGCTCTGACCCCCAGGGGGCAGGAGGGGCGGGCCCAATAGGGGTAATAGAGGTAAATCCTATAAATCGCTACTTGTCCTAGAGTTCTGCATGGATTGTAACCAAATTTGGCCAGAAACATCCTTGGGGGAAGGAGAACAGAACTTGTATAAATTTTGGCTCTGACCCCTCGGGGGCAGGAGGGGCGGGGCCCAATAGGTGTAATAGAGGTAAATCCTATAAATCGTACTTGTCCTAGAGTTCTGCATGGATTGTAACCAAATTTGGCCAGAAACATCCTTGGGGGAAGGAGAACAGAACTTGTATAAATTTTGGCTCTGACCCCTCGGGGGCAGGAGGGGCGGGGCCCAATAGGGGAAATAGAGGTAAATCCTAAAAAATTCTACTTGTCTTAGAGTTCTGCATGGATTGTAACCAAATTTGGCCAGAAACATCCTTACGGGAAGGGGAACAGAACTTGTATAAATTTTGGCTCTGATCCCCCGTGGGCAGGAGGGGCGGGGCCCAATAGGGGTAATAGAGGTAAATCGTATAAATTGCTACTTGTCCTAGAGTTCTGCATGGATTGTAACCAAATTTGGCCAGAAACATCCTTGGGGAAAGCGGAACATAACTTGTTAGCTCACCTGGCCCGAAGGGCCGGTGAGCTTATGCCATGGCGCGGCGTCCGTCGTCCGTCCATCCGTCCGTCCGTCTGTCTGTCCGTCAACATTTCCTTTAAATCGCTACTAGTCATAGAGTTCTGCATGGATTGTGACCAAATTTGGCCACAAACATCCTTGGGGGAAGGGGAACAGAACTTGTATAAATTTTGGCTCTGAGCCCCTGGGGGCAGGAGGGGCGGGGCCCAATAGGGGAAATAAAGGTAAATCCTATAAATCGCTACTAGTCATAGAGTTCTGCATGGATTGTAACCAAATTTGGCCACAAGCATCCTTGGGGGAAGGGGAACAGAACTTGTATAAATTTTGGCTCTGAGCCCCCGGGGGCAGGAGGGGCGGGGCCCAATAGGGGAAATAAAGGTAAATCCTATAAATCGCTACTTGTCCTAGAGTTCTGCATGGATTGTGACCAAATTTGGCCACAAACATCCTTAGGAGAAGGGGAACAGAACTTGTATAAATTTTGGCTCTGACCCCCTGGGGGCAGGAGGGGCGGGGCCCAATATAGGAAATAAAGGTAAATCCTATAAATTGCTACTAGTCATAGAGTTCTTCATGGATTGTAACCAAATTTGGCCACAAACATTCTTTGGGGAAGGGGAACAGAACTAGTATAAAATTTGGCTCTGACCCCCTGGGGCAGGAGGGGCGGGGCCCAATAGGGGAAATAAAGGTAAATCCTATAAATCGCTACTAGTCATAGAGTTCTGCATGGATTGTAACCAAATTTGGCCACAAGCATCCTTGGGGAAGGGAAACAGAACTTGTATAAATTTTGGCTCTGAGCCCCCGGGGGCAGGAGGGGTGGGGCCCAATAGGGGAAATAAAGGTAAATCCTATAAATCACTACTTGTCCTAGAGTTCTGCATGGATTGTGACCAAATTTGGCCACAAACATCCTTAGGAGAAGGTGAACAGAACTTGTATAAATTTTGGCTCTGAGCCCCTGGGGGCAGGAGGGGCGGAGCCCAATAGGGGAAATAAAGGTAAATCCTATAAATCACTACTAGTCATAGAGTTCTGCATGGATTGTAACCAAATTTGACCACAAACATTCTTTGGGGAAGGGGATAAGAACCTGTATAAATTTTGACTCTGACCCCCCGGGGGCAGGAGGGGCGGGGCCCAATATGGGAAATAAAGGTAAATCCTATAAATCGCTACTTGTCCTAGAGTTCTGCATGGATTGTGACCAAATTTGGCCACAAACATCCTTGGGAGAAGGGGAACAGAACTTGTATAAATTTTGGCTCTGACCCCCTGGGGGCAGGAGGGGCGGGGCCCAATAGGGGAAATAAAGGTAAATCCTATAAATCGCTACTAGTCATAGAGTTCTGCATGGATTATAACCAAATTTGGCCACAAACATCCTTGGGGGAAGGGGAACAGAGCTTGTATAAATTTTGGCTCTGACCCCCAGGGGGCAGGAATGGTGGGGCCCAATAGGGGAATTAGAGGTAAATATTCAAATTTCTTCAGAAAATAAACAATGAACCTGTATCCAGAATATTACTTGGCATTACAAACCAGGTGAGCGATACAGGCCCTCTGGGCCTCTTGTATAAATTTTGGCATTGACCCCCCGGGGGCAGGAAGGGGGGGGGGGCCCAATAGGGGAAATAGAGGTAAATCCTAAAAAATTCTACTTGTCTTAGAGTTCTGCATGGATTGTAACCAAATTTGGCCAGAAACATCCTTACGGGAAGGGGAACAGTACTTGTATAAATTTTGGCTCTGATCCCCCGTGGGCAGGAGGGATGGGGCCCAATTGGGGAAATAGAGGTAAATCCTATAAATTGCTACTTGTCCTAGAGTTCTGCATGGATTGTAACCAAATTTGGCCAGAAACATCCTTGGGGGAAGGGGAATTTACACAGTGATATTTTGCAAGCCTTAAACTCATTACTGTGCTGCAATTGAACAGAACTAATTTCATTAATTGTTGGTATATACCCTGGCTAACTGTCAGTCTTACTGTTGATATGTAATTTGTGAAGCTGCGTGTAAAATACAGTGAAATATGAGAAAAATGTATATTTCTGGAGAAGACATAGAACTCATGTGAATTGCATTGATGGAACCAAATAATCATGCCATCGTGTTCAGTTGTGAATATGCCAGGTACTCCAACAGTTTGTTTGGCAAAATCGGACCAGCAAATGGCGCAGGAGCCTAGTGTAGTAAATGCAAATGGCTGCTATAAATGGCGGATCAAAAATATCGCATATAAGAAGCCATCTCAATTGATACAAATGTTTTTATAGACACCGTCAGGTACTCTGAACATAACAAGAAGACTCTTCACGAAAAAAATAGTTCAAACAATCTGTTTGGGGCGAAAAATGCAAATTTCCGGAAAGAGCCTCAAAGTCCACATTTTAACTATTTTTTTCGTAAATATTCTTCTTGTCATGTTCAGAGTACCTATTAGTGTATATAAGAGCACTTGTATCAATTAAAATGTCTTCTTATATGCTATATTTGTGATCCGCCATTTAAAGCAGCCATTTGCATTTACAACAATAGGCTCCTGCGCTATTCGCTGGTCCGATTTTGCCAAACAAACTGTTGGGAGTACCTGGCATAGTCACTACTGAACACGATAGCATGTTTATTTGGTGCCATCAATGCAATTCACACGAGTTCTATGTCTTCTCCAGAAATATACATTTTTCTCTTATTTTACTGAAATTTACAAGCAGCTTCACAAATTACTTATCAACAGTAAGACTGACAGTTAGCATGGGCAGGGTATATACCAACAATTAATGAAATTAGTTCTGTTCAATAGCAGCACAGTAATGCGTTTTAGGCTTGCAAAATATCACTGGTTAAAGCCATTACATGAACCTTAAAGCACTTTTGAATGGTTCACATCTCCGACACGGCTCACTTGAATTGGCCGCCATGATGCTTCTCGTTAGAAAGTCTCGCGCTCCAAATATGGCAGCTAGTAGATTTCCGAACATATGATTTTTGGCGACTTTTTTCATGGTAAAATACTAAGATCCTCCAAACCAAAAGCAGAAAACAAATTCTGTTGCAATTATTTGGAGGTTGGGCCTCTATTTTTCGTATATATTTACTGGACTATGTAGGTATCTTCGGATATTGCGTATGCTTGATGCAGGTTCCCTTATGACTGTACATAGCTTTCTCAACTGCATTTCATACAGACCACCCACAGGGCCATGTGTAGTTTCTATATGAAAAAATAGCCAGAAATATGTATTTCTGGCTATTTTTTCATATAGAAACTATACATGGCCCTGTGGACCACCATCTTGAATTTTCAATCGTAATTTCTGAAATTTCATATCTCTGTTTCTCTTGAGTTACCGTTGTAGTAATTGCAGTTTAGAACTGATCAGAAAACAAGATGGGCACAGGCTAGAAATGGAATGATAAATTTCAATTGCCAAAATAGAATTGTAGTGAAGAGCTCATGGTTACCAGGTAGAGATACAGTGTATTTATAAACCAATTTGATTAAAATACAGATCCTTACAAACACTCAATAGGTAGTCCAATAGCCGATCTGAAAACGTCCTAAAAAGGGCCATGTTCAGATGACCTTTATACTAACTGTACTTCAGACCCAAAGCATTTTCTACATCAATTGAAAACGCCATTTCGTCCCAGTATAATATACATTTAGCTTTCTTGTGCTCTTTGGCCGAGATGACTACGTACATGTACACGAAAATAATTCCAATCTAATTAAAATTAGACTTGTAATTCCGCTCCACTACGATACTCTACGTTACGCTCCAATACAAGGAGCGTAACGTAGAGTATCGTAGTGGAGCAGAATTACAAGTCTAATTTTAATTAGATTGAAATAATTCTGACAGCGTTTTCAAACTGTTGCGTCAGTCAGGATTATTGGTTTGGCAATTTCCAAAGGTCACAAGAACACGACCCCTGATGTGTTTTTGTCAAATCCTCTCATCAAACGTAATTTGATTTTTAATCAGATTGTAATAAGGTGATAACCATGGCGATTCATAGTCCGCTAAACCTGCCTATATTATTAGGCTTTTTTGTTTTGTTTTTGTTTTGCCTAATATATAGTCTATATATGAGGCTAAAAAAACAAGCCTAATAATATAGGCAGGTTTAGCGGACTAGGCGATTCACACATCAAAATGCTCACTATCTTTCCTAATTTTTAAAATGGGAATGTAAAACAAGATCGATAATTTGTAGATTCACATAAGTTATTAACTTAATTACCGTTAATACTACACGTATCATAATCTTCTGAACAATTTTATCAAAATGAATAAAATGTTGATTTTCATAATTTTCTTATGTTTCCCGCCGTCGTCCTAAATACCGCGCGGTAGTTGACAATCACTGAGCCAGACGGCAAAATAGCAAATGACTCTTCACTGTTATCAAATATTAGGGAGGCAATCTTGCATATCTTTGGTGTTATAGCTCATTTTAGGCCATCGTATATAAAGGCCCACTACCTTTCCAGAGCAAAATATGAAGGTTTCTTAAAAACATTAATAAAATCAGAAAATATATACCGATGGCCTAAGATGAGGTTACAACACCAAACATGCACAAGATTTCCTGCGTAATGTTTGATAACAGTGGAGAGTAATTTCGCTGTTTTGCCGTCTGACGCAATGATACTCAATACCGCGCGGTATTTAGGACGACGGCGGGAAACATAAGACGACCCGCGTTATGAAATTTAATATTTAAATTTATTTTAATCAAATTGTTCAGAAGGTGGTGATACATGTAGTATTGACGGTAAGTTAATAACTTTTGCGACTCTACAAAATTACCGATCTAGTTTTACATTTCCAATTTGAAAATTAAAAGCCGTTTCGGAAAGGTAGTGGGCCTTTAATACATATTCATTGCAAATCATGCCATGACATAACACTAGAACAATTAGAATTGTTAAAAACAAAAACAAAAAAAAACCAAATGAAACTTGTTAGCGGAGTACGTGTAACAAGAAATAACCCCTTACATGTCCTGACAGATACGTACAAGTGTAGTCAGGGTTGAAACAATGCCAATCTAATTCAAATTAGATATTCTAAGTGGATGCAATGTTATTCCCTGCTGAATCCAAGCTAAAGCAATTTGTCCCGGAACAGTGCAAACGATCCAGGAAATCAGACCACTACGACTCAGCTTTTGATATATTTTACAATGGGGCAGTATATAAAATCCAAATAAATACTGAAAATCGGGATTCCCGTCACTTCATTTCTTGACACTTTTAGTATTGTAGGTGTATTCAGAATATAATTTAATTCGTGCCTTAGCATACCACAAGTGGTTATGCTAAGGCACGAATTAAATTATACTCTGAATACACCTACAATGTACAATAATAACAAGAGATCCCAGAGGGATCTTGGCGCCCACCAAAGAGTGATCTACGTCTGACAATGGAAAGAGGGATATTTTCTCTGCTTTTCAAACTTTTATTACATATTACTACATATGAAATTTGAGAAAGATCCTTAGAACAGTACTTTCTGAGATATATAACCAACTACTAAAATCCAATACCTGTCGGCCATCTTGTTTACGGATCGATCCGAAAGGTCCTAGGGGAACCTAAATATAAAATTTGAGACACGCTTCAGTACTTTTTGAGAAATAGCGGTAATAAACTTCAATTATCGAAATCCAAGATGATTGCCTGGCGGCCATCTTGTTGACCGATCGGTCCCAAAATGCAATATGCACAACTAGGGCCCTAGAGAAACCTACATATGAAATTTGAGAGAGGTCCTTTCTGTATTTTCTGAGAAATATAGCGGTAACAAACTTGGTGTGTGTTGTGGGGATCCCATATGGAAGAGCAGTGTTCCAGTTTGGGTCGAACTAGTGCTTTGTATGCGTGTGCTTTTATATGTGGTGAATTATTTTTTAAGTTGCGCTTTAAGAACCCTAGTGATCTGTTTGTATTTGCGGTGATATTATTTATGTGCATGTCCCATTTTAGGTTTTTTTGTAGTGTTAGTCCTAGATATTTGCTTGAGTTTACTTGCTCGAGTGTATGATTGTGGAGTGTGTAGTTGTGAGTATTTTGTTGCGTTTTGGTGTAACACTGATTATGTTGCATTTATCTGAGTGAAATTTCATTAGCCAGTCTGTTTCCCATTGTGCTGATTCCACTCCGACGTTTTGCCATTCACTACAACTCTTTGTTTTCTTTAAAACAGAAAGGTTTGGATCCAGGTGGAAAACTGATCACCAATGCCATTTTTTGCGAGTTTATGTACAAATCGGCCATGAGGTACTTTATCGAAAGCCTTCATAAAGTCACAGTAAATAATATCCACGCATGCTCCGTTATCCAAAATAGCTGTCCATCTATCCATGACATTGATAAGTTGAAGAACCGTGGATCTACAGTCTATAGAATCAAACTGAGCGTTACTGAATAGCTTATTTCTTTTCATGTGACTGATTCTGTGTTTCTGATGATGGCGGGCTAAAAATGTCCAGAAATGAACGAACGGGAATCCTGATTTTCAGTATTTATTTGGATTTTATGTACTGCCCCATTGTTAAATATATAAAAAGCTGAGTCGTAGAAATTTGATCTGAGTTCCGGGATTGTTAGCACTGTTCCGTGACAAAGTGCTTTGGAGGGATAGTATTGCGTCCAAGTTGTTTCAACCCTGACTAAGTTAACGTTACACCTCTGAACAGTTACAGTCGTCTAAGCAGTAAACCATCTCAAAAATATAATATTAATACACGTTTATATATTAAAGATGCTCAACCGCTGACAAATGATATTTTTTCACTATCAAAAACAGGAGCAGACGATTTGGTATTTTTCTACAGTTACAAATGTTACTTACTTTACGCCATTGAAAAGGTCGAGCTTCTAATTTTACTTCAAGTTGAAAATATGAAAAATAATTAATTGCATCCCGAAAAAAATCCATTTATGCTCTGTCGGCGGTGGAGCATCTTTAATATCTGTTCTGGCTATAAAAAGGAACATTTTTACATAATCAGCTTACAATATCGGTATTTCACAATTTGGAAGAGTTGTCGTTACTGAAGCGAAGTGGGTGGAATCGACCGGAAGTTAGTGAGGGTGCTGAATCCAAAATGGCGCTGCCCTGTACAATATTTAGGGTGTCATCCTGCTGTCAGAATATCAGCATGTTTTTACGTTTTCTTTAATTCACAAAACGCGAAAAGATGAGTGTCAAGGCATTCGAATTGGTCCCCGCAATCGAGCGGATCAAGTTGATGTCTGATAAGGCAAAGACGCAGGTAAATATTGAGATGAACAGTGAAATTAGCGGAGTGAAATTCGACGGTTCTTTCCGTCTCTATCTGATTTTAGCACTGTAACGATTTAGGGGTAAAGTGGATACAAATACAATATCAGCCTCACATAAGATAAATCATGCACATCCTAACCACCACCAATATTATATGATATCGAATCAAAGTATACGTAGTTCACTCAATATCCAAATTAATTACTTTACTGTACAGCTGCTGAATGTGTAATCCAATAATATTAGATCTCGATATTGAGAAACTTCTGATGTGCAATACCTACACGACGTAAAGATCAAAAGTGTCTCGTCGTGCTATACTTGTACCTGTAACATTGTTGGAGTACGGAATGTAGTGTAAGTTTTATGTGATGAGATGGATTATATCCCACTAGTCTAATAAACTGGATAAAACCAAAGGATTCTTCGGGATGTACTAAAGCATTTAATTGCCTTCTTGGGGATTCATGGTCCTATATTTATAATTTTGCCAAGATTGTGCATGCATGCAGACAATTTGATAAAACGATCATTAACGAGTTAGGATTAATTTGCCTGCAATCCTGGGAGAATTCATCCTCAGTCCAGGTATATGTCACACTATCGCTGACCCCTGGGTCCATAAACTACATTTGCTAATAATTCATACAGATTGTAGTTCAAGTTATTGGCACTGTTGTGTAAATGAAACAATTAAACAAAATGAAAAACCATTTGATATTGGTCTGGATATGCACTCAAGCATGACACAGGTAAGTCAGCCTTCACATGCTGGGCTGGGTTCAATTTGACTAGGTGTTGTGAACCTAGTGTGGGATGACCCCAATACGACGGGAGTGTTGTGTAATTGGGTCTCGAACACACTTTCCACTTTGCCGGGAGTGAACAAGTCAGTTGGGATATCACAACAAAGTGGCAAATGAAATCCAGAAGTGAAGTGTTTAAGTGATGAAAATCACTTTTGATATCAAAAATGTTGATGTAACATCCAGAATTCAAAACTTTCATGGAAATAAAAAGGTGCTAATAGAAATTTTAATAAAATTTAGGCAAACATCTCTAGAATTAATCGCTTTCTAAAAATTCACCAAGGAAAAAATCCCAAAGCTGCCACTTGTTAAAACTCATGTTGTTCTCTGTGTTTCATTTGTAACTGAGATTAATCATACTTTTTTTTGGTTTGTTTAGTTTTACGTCCTATTAACAGCCAGGGTCATGTAAGGACGTGCCAGGTTCGTTGGTGGAGGAAAGCCGGAGTACCCGGAGAAAAACCACCGGCCAGCGGTCAGTACCTGGCAACTGCCCCATATGGGATTCGAACACGCATCCCAGAGGTGGAGGGCTTGTGGTAATATGTCAGGACATCTTAACCACTCGGCCACCGCGCGTGCGTTAACACACGGTTACTCCACACTCCAGTAACCAAATAAAGCGTAGCACAAGAGACAGGATAACAGAGCTGTAGCAGGCGATTATTTTGAGCTGAGAAACAAGTATTTGATATAAAACATATGTAATAAACAAACTTAAACAATGTACATATAGTTAACAAAGTTGAAAGTAATCACACATTTAAAGTTATGCAGAAGTTGCGAGTAGTATTAATTTTATTACAAAATATCAAAATTGCCGCTCGACAAGCCCTTTGGAAATATTACATCTTTGGGTAAATAAATCTTCATAGTGTAACGTTTACGTGTTCTTTTTGGGATGGAATGTGGTGCGATTAACTACTTGACAGCATGGATACAGTTCTGAACTTTATTAATCCACAGTGAATCCAAAGTACATACAGTTAACAACAAAGTATAAATCCTCATCATACTTTCACACTAATCTTGGCCAGGCTCTTTCACACAATGTTAACACAAGTCTATTTACAAGTTCATCCTCACAAAGTAACGGGACTTCTACCTACTTCTAAAACTACAGGAAAACACTCTTTATGTAAAGCGCGCACCTCTATTTATACGGCTTCCATGATAATTAATATTCATTAACTCCCAAATTGTTCTATTGACCAATCCTAACCTTTTACCTTATGCATGTGCTCAACATGTGCCTAATATGGACCAAGGCGATGTCCGCAATGCGACACTGACCAAAACCATGTATACATCTATACCTAGATGACCACTACGTGTAACCAATTGACTTTCAGTGTCTCCGTAAACTAAAGCGTTTAAATGGAAAGGTGCTATCTACGAACCAAAGTGAGATGCGTAAACCTATACCAGATTACTATTACAGCCTTTACAGTACTCAAAGGCCTCCGTACTTGAGTAGAACAGATTGACTTGACTATAACTATGTTCCCTATTTACACTAAATAAAATGTCTATCTTTCCTAAACATATAACTTTCTAATAAAACAAACTTTATTCTCAAAATCACTACAATAGCACACTGCCACCTGGGCTATAAATGCAGAATGAAAAAAATCACAGCCATCTAAACCTGGGGTATCTTTAAAAGCATGACCCTGGCAATTCATAGAATGTGAAACTAATAAAACCCTATCATGATGATAATCAGTGTCTGCAGTGTGATGTTTTTACATTTAATTATTTTCATGTGATGAATTGAAGGCATTCTCCTCTGCCTTTACTAATGTTGTATTATTGATGTCCTATATATAGATATGGTTATAATTAGAATGAATATCAAGAATACAACAGTAGTAAATTGTCGTAGGAAACGTTAAAGTTATTTTATATTAAAGATACTCCACGGCTGACAGAGCATAAATGACAGTCATCATTTGAATAATAATTGGTGTTTAATCGTGTATGTATATGTCTAAAATGAACACAAAAAATAATATGAAATAATTTATTTTGCCTTTGGTGCATGTGCAATCAGTACTTAATTCCATATAGGATATAGTTCCACGGAATTTTTCGGGATGCAATTAATTATTTTTAGCCCACCATCAACAGATGGTGGGCTTTTCAAATCGCCTTTTTGTCTGTGGTCCGTCCTTCCGTCCTTCTGTCCTTCCGTCCTTCCGTCCGTCCTGTAACAATTCTTGTTACCGCTATTTCTCGGAATGTACGCCAGGCAGCCATCTTGGATTTTGATAGTTAAAGTTTGTTACCGCTATTTTTCAGAATGTACTAAAGGGATCTTTCTCAAATTTCACATGTAAGTTCCCCTAGGGGCCTAGTTGTGCATATTGCATTTTGGGACCAATCGGTTAACAAGATGGCCGACAGGCAGCCATCTTGGATTTTGACAATTGAAGTTTGTTACCGCTATTTCTCAGAAAGTACTGAAGAGATCTGTCTCAAATTGCATGTGCAGGTTCCCCTAGGGGCCTAGTTGTGCATATTGCATTTTGGGACCGATCGATGAACAAGATGGCCGACAGGCCGCAATCTTGGATTTTGACAATTGAACTTTGTTACAGCTATTTCTCAGAAAGTACTGAAGGGATTTGTCTCAAATTGCCTGTGCAGATTCCCCTAGGGGTCTAGTTGTGCATATTGCATTTTGGGACCGATTGATTAACAAGATGGCCGACAGGCCGCCATCTTGGATTTTAATAGTTAAAGCTTGTTACCACTATTTGTCAGAAAGTACTCAAGGGATCTGTCTGAAACTTCATGTGCAGGTTCCCCTAGTTCTCTGGTTATGCATATTGCATTTTGGTACCGATCAGTGAACAAGATGGCTGACAGAACGCCATCTTGGATTTTGACAATTGAAGATTTTTTCCGCTATGTCTAAGAATGTACTGAAGGGATCTGTCTCAAATTGTATGTGCAGATTCTTCTAGGGGTCTAGTTGTGCATATTGCATTTTAGGACCGATTGGTGAACAAGATGGCCGACAAGTAGCCATCAAGGATTTTGATAATTAAAGTTTGTTACCGTTATATATCTCAGAAAGCAGTCAAAGGATCTTTCTGAAATTCCATGTGTGTAGTAATATGTAGTAAAAGCTTGAAAAGCTGAGAAAAGACAAAGATCGTTCCTAGGTGGGCGCCAAGATCCCTCTGGCATCTCTTGTTTATATTTGTAACTTGAAGTAAAATTAGATGCTGAAACTTTTCAATGGTGGTAATAGTGTCTTTTGTAACAGAAGAAAAATAGTGAATCGTCTGCTCCTGTTTTTGATAGTGAAAAAATACCATTTGTCAGCGCGCGCGCGCTGGAGCATCTTTAAATTTTGGTATTTATGTTATAAAACAGCTGCACGAATTTGTGCTCAGGTGATTATGAGAAACTTGAGTTCAGTAATATATGTGATATGTCCACTTCATGAATATAACACCGTATATTTTTTCTTATAAAAGTCTTTGTGCACATTTCCCTTAAAATTATTTATGACATGACAGATGGGTCTATATAGCTACTGTATAAGAAATGTATGCTATTTCTCATTTTCTGTTCTCTTACAGATCGAATGCATTGATTTTTGTGGGAAAAACTTTTACATTGGAACTAGTGATTGGTATGTATTGGAACTTAAAAGATTTTTTTTTTTTTTTTTTATCATGAGTTAAATTCTTTTGCACTATATATTCTCCTAGCATATTTCTTTGATCCGAAAAAATCACCAAATCTACGATGTGTACAAAATTACATTTTAATTGATCATTTCCCACATGAAGAATGATTCCTGTATTTATCATAAAATTACATTTTCACTGATAATTCCTATGTGTTATTAAATTTTCACTGTTATCTTTTTTTCGTTTCAGCTTTGTAGTTCACTACATGATTGAAGAGCGCCAGTCATCAAGTGGAAAAGTAGTATTTCATAATGAAAAACTTGGTCATAAGTATTTGGCGTTGGTAAGTGGGTCCGACTTCAACCTAGGCTGAGAGAAGGAAGAATTGGGTGTGTGCTAAGGGCTAATACTAGTTATAATCAAACTCTGTTTACAATAAGATATAATGAAAGTCTGGGGATCAACAAAAGTACTTCTTTATAAGCATAGTTTGTTATTGTACACATATTATAAACTTCTTATGAATGAACATTGGCAGAGAATGAAAATACTATGTTTTAACTATGAATTTGTTTCAAGTGTGTTCATTATATACATGCCTTACTGTAGCAGATTTCTTGACTTGTAAACAATGTCTATTCTCCCCAATTTAACGTTATGCATCAATACAGTAAGTCTAGATCTTGTGTATTTCGTGTTATTGAGAAGTGGTTGTTACATGAATGGTATGATATATTGTTTTAGACTCAAATATTTGTTTTTGCATCTTAAAACCTTCTCTGTTATTTAAGCATTGAAGTCACTATTTTTAGCTCACCTGGCCCAAAGGGCCAGTGAGCTTATGTCATGGCGCGGCATCCGTCGTCCGTCTGTCCGTCAACATTTCCTTTAAATCGCTACTAGTCATAGAGTTCTGCATGGATTGTAACCACATTTGGCCACAAACATCCCTTGGGAAAGGGGAACAGAACTTGTATAAATTTTGGCTCTGACCCCCCTCCTTCAGAAAAGAAACAATGAACCTGTATTTAGAACATTACTTGGCATTACAAACCAGGTGAGCGATACAGGCCCTCTGGGCCTCTTGTTTAATTTCATCGTGGTATGGAAGAAATTTTGTTTGCAAACTGTGTAAATCCACATAACGGATTCTCACAAAGGTTTGCAAACAAAATTTATTTCATACCCCGATGAAATTAAAAAATAGTGACTTCAATGCTTATAATTAATTTTCCAGACTACTTTATAAAATAAAATACATTTACATGTACGATTCTTTTGATTTTTCCAAGGGATTATTTTATGCCAAATCAATATGCAATGTAAATGTTTCTATTATGATGTCAGGATAATGTCGGATTTCCGCGCCATTCCGGATTTTTTTTCATCATGGAATGCAAAAAATGAATAGGCCAATCAGAAAGCCTGAAACAAAGAAAAATTAATTATTACAATATACAAATTATTTTGTAAGTTGGAACTCCTTAAAAAGCTAGTGCTTTTGTTTTCATATTCCTAGTTGGCTAGTATGATCAGGTACAATAATGATGATATTTTTCTGTTGTAGAAAAAGCCAGTTTCTCAGCTGAAGGCAGCGTCAGCTTTAAATCGAATTCTAGTCTTGTGTGATAATACTCTTACCTTACTCAACATGTTTGATTTAGAGGTGAGTAAATCAGGATTTTCTAGATCATCTGTCGTAAACAGTCAGGATGACCTATAGTCATAGAGCTATGTCTGTTAACGTTACCATCCACTAGCTATATATATGCATTATATTTTCACTTTCACAACTTGTTTCTCAATACTGAAGTCTTATTTTGACCAAAAAGTACCTGGAATGCTACAAAGTTAACAAGTAAGCTTACCTTCATGATCAGTATCAGTAACTGGGGTGATATAGGCTAAAATATTCAAACAACTTCCTTTCATTTCCATGTGAGCATGAGGCCGAGAGATCTGATATTTAGTCCGTAACATTCTGGTTCCAATGTTCAAATGTATGTTGTTGACCTTCATTTTTGGTCACAAAGATAGGCTAAAAATATTTTAAACAAACTTCTTCACATTACCTATAACTCAATAGACATTATGTTGGATGTGTAGCATTCTGGTACATGTATGATGAGTTCGGAAATCAGCTTGATTTGACAGTAATTTACAGAGTTATTGCCCTTTGCATTATAAATTATTATTGGACCTTGTGAACTTGGTAATTTGAGTAGATATATACAGGGCTTAATGAATCTTTGTTAGTATAGACTTACATTGGAAAGATCTTGGACAAGTTAGTAAATCAGCTAGATTCAACAGTAATTAACAGAGTTATTACCCTTTGCACTAATAATTATATGTTTCTTATTCGTGAACAAAAGACATCAGTTTGCTAGAAAATGACATAACTAATTTGTATCAAATATCAGGTGACAGTTAAGGCCCATTGGCCTCTTGTTAACTTTCTATCTGAAGAGTGCTTGAATTTTCCATGAAGATAATATCCTGCTTTCGCATACTAGTATTACAGAATTATGTGGGTAGGTATTGATTGTGACGTCATGTGTTTGCAAGCATAATGTCATAATATTCCGAGAAAACAACACGAACAAAATAATGATGTCACAATGGATACCTACCCAAAAGGGAGGTAACTGTATAATATGCAAAGATGGAATAACTGATATCATACAATGCTATAGACATCCGTTTTATTTTCAGCCAATCATGAGTGGAGCAAAGGTGAAAGGAGTGACATGTTTTTGTTTGAATGAGACAGCTGTCCGTAACAGTCCCTTCAGTGTAGAGGTAAATAGTGTATACTTACTATACTATGCAACAATATAGGCGTGATTGGAAATTCAAATGACCAATAGGTAGCTGATGTTGACCACCAACATAGTCAACAGGTTGCTGATTCTGAAAATCAACATGGCCAGCAGATGGCTGATTTTGACAACCAACATGGTCAATTGGTGGCTGATTTTGACAATCAACATGGCCAACAGGTGGCTGATTTTGACAATCAACATGGCCAACAGGTGGCTGATTCTGAAAATCAACATGGCCAGCAGATGGCTGATTTTGACAACCAACATGGTCAATTGGTGGCTGATTTTGACAATCAACATGGCCAGCAGATGGCTGATTTTGACAACCAACATGGTCAATTGGTGGCTGATTTTGACAATCAACATGGCCAACAGGTGGCTGATTTTGACAATCAACATGGCCAACAGGTGGCTGATTCTGAAAATCAACATGGCCAGCAGATGGCTGATTTTGACAACCAACATGGTCAATTGGTGGCTGATTTTGACAATCAACATGGCCAACAGGTGGCTGATTTTGAAAATCAATATGGCCAACAGTTTGCTGATTTTGAAAATTAACATGGCCAACAGTTTGCTGATTTTGACAATCAACATGGCCAACAGATCACTGATTCTGAAAATCAACATGGCCAACAGGTGGCTGATTTTGACAATCAAATGACCAGCAGATCGCTGATTCTGAAAATCAACATAGCCAACAGTGTGCTGATTTTGAAAATCAACATGGCCAACATTTTGCTGATTTTGAAAATCAATATGGCCAACAGTTTGCTGATTTTGAAAATCAATATGGCCAACAGGTGGCTGATTTTGAAAATTAACATGGCCAGCAAATCACTGATTCTGAAAATCAACATGGCAAACAGTTTGCTGATTTTGAAAATCAACATGGCCAACAGATCGCTGATTCTGAAAATCAACATGGCCAACAGGTTGCTGATTTTGAAAATCAACATGGCCAGCAGTTTGCTGATTTTGAAAATCAACATGGCAACCGGTTTGCTGATTTTGAAAATCAACATGGCCAACAGATCGCTGATTCTGAAAATCAACATGGCCAACAGGTGGCTGATTTTGAAAATCAACATGGCCAACAGATGGCTAATTTTGGAAATCAACATGGCCAACAGATCGCTGATTCTGAAAATCAACATGGCCATCAGGTGGCTGATTTTGACAATTATCATGGCCAACAGTTTGCTGATTTTGAAAATCAACATGGCCAACAGGTGGCTGATTTTGAAAATCAACATGGCCAACAGATCGCTGATTTTGATATCAACATGGCCAGCAGATCGCTGGTGCTGGTTTTGATATCAACATGGCCAATAGGTTTCTGATTTTGAAACTCAACATGGTCAATAGATGGCTAATTTTAGAAATCAACATGGCCAAGAGGTGGCTGATTTTGAAAATCAACATGGCCAACATTTGGCTGATTTTGAAAATCAACATGGCCAACAGGTGGCTAATTTTGAAAATCAACATGGCCAACAGTTTGCTGATTTTGAAAATCAACATGGCCAACAGATCGCTGATTCTGAAAATCAACATGGCCAACAGGTTGCTGATTTTGAAAATCAACATGGCCAGCAGTTTGCTGATTTTGAAAATCAACATGGCAACCGGTTTGCTGATTTTGAAAATCAACATGGCCAACAGATCGCTGATTCTGAAAATCAACATGGCCAACAGGTGGCTGATTTTGAAAATCAACATGGCCAACAGATGGCTAATTTTGGAAATCAACATGGCCAACAGATCGCTGATTCTGAAAATCAACATGGCCATCAGGTGGCTGATTTTGACAATTATCATGGCCAACAGTTTGCTGATTTTGAAAATCAACATGGCCAACAGGTGGCTGATTTTGAAAATCAACATGGCCAACAGATCGCTGATTTTGATATCAACATGGCCAGCAGATCGCTGGTGCTGGTTTTGATATCAACATGGCCAATAGGTTTCTGATTTTGAAACTCAACATGGTCAATAGATGGCTAATTTTAGAAATCAACATGGCCAAGAGGTGACTGATTTTGAAAATCAACATGGCCAACATTTGGCTGATTTTGAAAATCAACATGGCCAACAGGTGGCTAATTTTGAAAATCAACATGGCAAACAGGTGGCTGATTTTGACAATCAACATGGCCAACAGTTTGCTGATTTTGAAAATCAACATGGCCAACAGTTTGCTGATTTTGAAAATCAACATGGCAAGCAGGTTGACATTTAATTCACATGTTTTTTCACTTGAATTTCAAATGAAGAAAATATTCATATGAATTTCACTTAAAAAAAATTATGCGAAATTCATGTGAAAAAAATTTCTGTGAAGGCAGGGTTTACAGTAGTATTTATGCCTGTTAAACATCAGTTTTGAGTTTGAACGATTGCTTTAATACTAAATATTGACCATCGTTTATTTTTGTTAACAGATTTGTGTCGCTCTAAAGAAAAAACAGCTGCAGTACTACACTGCCACTGAAGACAAACTTATCCATGTGAAGGATATCTCCTTGTCTGAGCCAGCTGTTTCCTTGGTAAGGTGTCTTCTTAATACAGATCCATTCCTTGTCACAATGTTCCTACAATTTATATAAGGTGTCTGTAATAAGTGTATGATGACTGTTTATAACGAAGTGGTTATGTTGGTCCCCTGAAGTTCGTTATAACCATGTTTTACTGTATGTGTTGTTTGGGCCACAATATGGTAGGGAGAATGGAGGGGGTGTGTAGGGATGGGGTTTTGTCCCACTGTCTCATCTAAACCTGTCCTGTCTAATTTTGTTTTCTTTTGGTGATGGGTATTTACATACTTTGGTTATTTTTTTTTATTTTATAAACTAGTCATGTATGCATGGGAAACATAAGAATAATGTATACTCAGAATAAAAAAAAATGATGCTATATTTTTCTATTGTAAATTATTTTGGATTAAACAGTGGTTATTTTCAAAGCATTGTTACATACAGATATTTATGGGTTTGATAACTTAACACCCAAGTGGGTGTTTCAGGGTGTGTAAATTTGTTAAGGGGAGATAATCTGTTTATATTTCAGGATATATAAATTTGCTAAAGGGGAGATATACCTAATTGGATTTCATTTCAGGGTATGTAAATTTGTTAAGGAGAGATAATCTTTTAATTTCAGGGAGTGGATGGTAGTTTTATTTGTGTTGCCACTACAAGCCAATATTGCATGGTGAACTATGAAACAGGCCATACACAGGACCTTTTCCCCTTTGACAGTGAAAATGGAAAACCTCTGATTCGCCGCATCAGTAAGGTAACCATATGTGGTGACCATATTTCACACAAACTGGAAACAGCAATTTTTTTTTTCAATTTTTATAGTCATTGTAAAGAATGTTATCATTAACAGCTTTGCCTCAATATCATGGAATTTTGTAAAATTAATGCAAATTCTTAAATATGTATTTTTTCTCTACTCTAGAGTAATTTGCAAACCTTCAAATATGTCTATTCATATCATTGTGCTAACTTTTTCAAAATTGATTGATTAACATATTCACAAAACCAGACATTCCAGGCGTATTTTTATGAATTTTCATGAATATTTTTATGTAATTTTTTTTACTTGTATGGTTGTCAGGAGGAGTTCCTGTTGAGTGGGCCGAGTGCGTTAGGAATGTTTGTCACATCAGCTGGTATATCCCAGAGACCTCCGCTTCAATGGTCGGAAAATATACTCGGTGTCAGCTACATACATCCATACATCATAGCCCTCAACGATGAGTTCATCACCATACACAGGTGAGGGGTCAAGGTCATTAGCTCAGGGTCAAGGTCAACAGACAAGATATTTATATTACAGACAAATATCATCAAACAAAGGTACAGTAAAGGGTTTAGAATTGAAATCTACCCATAAGAGAAATGACTGTGATATATGCATAAATGGAATTCACTAAGATGTACTATCATATGAACAGGTGCTCCTTTGTAAGAATGATTCACCTTGATTCCTATATATATCTCAGTAGGGAGTATGCTGAGATAATTCATTTTTTCTTAAAATTTTGTCACCATTCAGAAAAACGAGCGTTTCACTTAGATCTAGAGACGTCCTTACCTTTTTGACAGACTCATATAAGATTTTGTTGATAAATTCTATTTAGATAACTCAGAAAAGATCAATATTTTGCTGCAGTAATTTACGAGAAAATATTTTGTATTCCAGTATCCTTGATCAGCAGCAGAAACAAGCCATCCCCTTCCAAGGAGGCTCCTTCATCGGGAACTTTGACGGCAAAATGTTTGTAGCTTCTCAGAAAGAAATTTACTCCCTCGTCCCTGTGGCCTGGGAAAAACAGGTAAAGATCTTAGGGCTGTTCCAGCAAAACATATATGGTAGGGGGGGAAGGCACTTTGAAATTGGGAGACCCACCGATAGAAGCGATTTTCAATTTTGTTGACCCCTCCACATATCTAAATTTTTTGTGTTCGAGACTATGGCAAAGAAGCGAATTAATTTTTTATTTGGATTGACATCTTTTTCGATTTACATATATTGATTTTTAGCATCACCAAAGAGTCCTAGGACAAAATTGTATCGTATAGGGTGCAGTGAACTATTGTTTAATGTGTTGCATCTATTATTAAATGTATAAAGGTACAATCTTCCTAGAACCAGTGGAAAATCTAAAGATACTGAAGTGTTCCACAACTTAGGGTTATGCAAGACTCATTGTCATGATAAAACACTATATAAAAACACTAAAAAAATATATTTTTTTATTAAAGATGAACAACACTAATAAATATTGTTAGAAATTAATATTTGTCTCAACAGTTATTTTTGTAGTCAGGATGACTGACAGCGACATTATAAAACACAAATTTTGCATTTTATTTCAAAAGGTTACAAATGCTTCAGATAGACCCACCCACAGAAGTGATTTTATTGAAATGCCACCCTGGCACAGAAGTAATTTTATTTTGAACCCACCATGGCACATACTAGTTTTTAAAGTGCCTTCCCTGGGTGCCATATATATTTTGCTGGAACAGCCCTTAGTTAGAATATCATCAGGTTTTTAATTTTGTAAGTCAGAGTTATATTTTCTCTGCAACCTCACTATGTAATTTTACGTAACGCAGTGTTGTTCAGCACATACCTGTATCAGTTTATTTTGATGTCACAATTGCTGTGCCAGCAATCACGGAAGATGGCCGTTCAAATGACTATTCCATGACAATAATGAATTGTTTCTTCATTATAGATGAAAAATCTCTCAACATTTTCTTATAGAATTGTTATCAAATGTAAATAAAATCATTAAACTGCATTTAGATGGCAATTGTGGTAGTATGAATGCCAACTGGACAGCGACAAATTCAACATGAAGCACTAACAGGCGTCATTAAATTTGTTGTTATCTAGTTTTCATACTCCATTAACTGCCATCTAAATGCAGTTCAATGCTTAAATACATTGTGAACAAGTTTTATTAGCATCTTGTCCATGATTTTCATTTTTAACCTCTGCTAATAATTAACTTCAAGGAAGATCCAAGCTCAAAGCTCATCCTGGTGTATGTGATGATCAAAAATCAAGAAGTGTACTTTCTACACTAGCATGGTATATGTCTATTGGTATATATCGCATGCAATAAGCCTTTGTATGCTGTTAATAATAACAGAAAATGACAAAATAATAAAATTATTGTAGCTATCATCTACTAAAAGATACTAAGATAACTGAAAAGATGACAATGCAACAAAAATAGTTCATCTTTATTCTTTATTTATAGCTGATTTAATATTTATGGGAGTCAAAATATTCCTATTTTACCTAAAAAATTATAAAATTGAACTTTAATTGTTTTGAAGTTTCTGGTTTTCATGGTCTATATGACTCAAACATCTCTCATACTTCGCAGATCAAACTTTTTGTGATCATAGCAATATACCGTGAAATCACAAAAACATTATCTCTGCAAAAATAACTAGCTTATACATGAAATATATGTATATTTTTACCCCAAAATCATCAAAACATAATTTATTCAATTAATGATATTGTGACATCTTTTTATTTGTTTTTATATATTCATACATATTAAATGATTAAATGAATTGTTTTAGGTGCAAGCACTACTTGCGGACAAGAGAGTTTCGGAGGCCTTAGATTTAGCTCGAAACGCCAACCGTGTAGGCCTCAGCAAGGATAAGTTTAACAAGGTAAATAACCTCCTCAAAATCAGTATGTGTAAAGGTATTCCACATGTCATTAATCAATGTAATATAAGATAATATAAAATATAAAAAGGAGTATGAAGGTTGAAAAAAAAATGTTATTTTTAAAGTAAGGCGTTGGTTTTATCTTTCCCTATTGGTTATAGTCTTTTTACTTTAAAGTTGTATTTCGTGTAATTTTCACCATCACAATCTCTTATAAAACATACAATGTGTGAATATGGATTCTTATTTAAGATGGTTCAGATCCATGAAAGCATCAATATACTATTGACATAGTAGTAAATATATAGCATGAAATATATCACACATTTTGAAAGAACCGCGCCACAGTCAACATCATGTTTCAAACTTTCAGGTAAGATCGGAAAACCGAGTTGCATCACATTACCGACATCGGCATTACCCGTATTGATCGGAACCTCCCGAGCCATATCACGTGGTCAATATCGACATTACCTGTTCAGATCGGAACAGATCCGAACAGTTTGGATTCTTCCAAGCTATTTTAAACATGTACACATTAAAAAACAATATTTTAATTTAACTCTTTAATAACTTTGTGAATACAAACTTTACAAATGTAGGTAAATATCGAAAGTTTAAAATTTAGAGGCAGAGAAAAATACATGTATGTTAAACTCTAAATTCTAAATACTTTTTCTATGCCAAAAATACAACAAGTCACAGACCATACAACTTTAATTTGTAAGATTAATTTAAATTTCATTTTGTCTTAACTGTTCTGTCCTTTTGCTTTCTGTTCCATCCAGTTGCCTCCCTTTACAATTTGTTCAGATTGCACATATTAACAATGGTATTTGATAAGTTTGCTGTCATACAGATATTTTTAATCTTTATCATTATCCAAATCACTTGTCATTAGTTGTCCGTCATCAGTCATCTGTCACTCAAACTTGGGATTGAACAGAAAACGATACAGTCAATCAGGCAACATTTTGAAAACTGAAGTTTAATTCTGCCATTTCACAGAAAATACTTTTTTGTAGCCATAGATTTCCTAAATTGTAAATATTTTGATTTAAAATGAAAAGTAGAAATTCAGACGACTGGTTCGCCTTTTGTCAGGATAATGTGACCGAGTGAGGTTTGTTGCTTGGTGTCTTCTACCGCATGCTTCAGTGATATAGCAGTATAAAAAGGGCTACAGGTGCACTATACAAGAAGACACAACATGAACATACCACAGTCTCCCAAAACACGCACTTCACATACGCTACACACTGCATACATGGCAGGCCGTCCTTACATGACCCTGGCTGTTAAGAGGACGTTAAAATAATCAAACAAACAAACAAGAAATTAAGATATATATCCTTCTGAAGTTGAAGTTTTGACAATTTGTTTAGTATTTATGTGTAGACCTCGTGTTCTCAAAATTTTAATTGAGAAGCAAAGAAAGATCCATCTTCCATTTGACTGATAAAGATCTGTGATCAATAGTGGTTGTCAAATTCCCAGAATAAAGATCCCTCAGAGATCTCTTGTAATTTTAAAGAGCTTAATATTTACATTTTTATGTTTTGCCTTTTTATACAGATATTCAGGAGATTTGAACAGCAGGCAGCGTTTATTGAGTTTTCTCAACAACATTTTGAGGAGGCTCGTGAGTTATTTAAGGAAGGACTAGTGGATGTTAGGGAGGTAGGTAACCTAGAGTCCATTTACTGTATACATGGTTATTTACGGGGTCCCTTTTTTGGGATTTTACCTAAAAACTAGAAAATTAGATTGCTGGTTTTACTATAAGTTCAAGATGTGGCGTAGTTGTTTAAATCATGACGTCACCATCCTGTTTGCCACAGCCAATGAACATACAAAAATAGAGCGTTAGTGAAATCATTGAAAGTGATTGAGTGATAATATCTGTTGGTAAGGTGAAA
Source organism: Argopecten irradians (assembly GCF_041381155.1). Lineage (NCBI taxonomy): Eukaryota > Metazoa > Mollusca > Bivalvia > Pectinida > Pectinidae > Argopecten > Argopecten irradians. Next base: position 25,934,097 of record NC_091141.1, read on the forward strand.
TTATGTCAGTTTAATAGTTTATGTATACAATTATATTTGATGACATGAACATTTAGACAGAAAACGTGAATCTTATAGACTATTGATATATCAGTACTTCTTTATCCCTGCCTCTTGTTTTTTCCTCAGGTTTTAAGTTTGTATCCCCGCCTCTTGCCGTCCAATTGTAATTTTACAAGATCTGTGCCACCTCTCCATGAGATTGCTGACGTGAACCAGTTGTGTCGTGGAGACGAGTCCGTGATGAAGGAATATCGAAACTTTCTACGAGTCTACTTAGAAGATTTACGAGGCACAAAGGCTGCAGTTGGATATAAACAGGTCAGTTTAGACAAATACTGCTACCCTTAGGCTGGTGTAGTAGAAACCGATATCTCTCTATAAATTGTATCTTGTTTCTGTGTTATATTTGCCTGCATGTTTTAGATAAGCCTAAATTCCAGATATGAGACTACTGTATAGCTGCTAAGTGTAATATTCACCAGGTTTTTAATTTCGCTAAATTCGTGAATCCATCCAAATTTCCAAAATGTTATAAAACATTTTTTGCAGGAAATTGATGTTGCTTTACTGAAACTGTATGCTGAAGTGAATTCACCAGAGTTAGTTCCCCTGATAGCTGTAGATACAGGTTGTGACTTAAAGGATTGTGTGGAATGTCTGGAGAAGTATGAACGGCACCATGCATTAGCACTGCTGTACAAAGTCCACAAGGAGAACGACAAGGCCCTCGCCGTGTGGATCAGGTAAGTTAGATATTGTTATAAATAAATGCTGCCAGGTTTTTATCATGTGATGAGATAATATTGAATGAAACTGTAAGTAATTTTTAGAGAATAGATTATTAAGCTCATCTTATCAAGATCAAATGAAATGTTAAAAAATAAAGAAAGATGCCTTGAAGGTACATTCTTATGCAAAACTACTTCAGAATCAATATATGCTGTAACTTGTCTAAAGCAGATGTCAATAGCACCATTATATTTGACAGCTTTAGACAGGTTTTCGAATTATACTGGTTTTAATTACTATTAACAATGCCATACACTTTTGCTAGAATACACAGAAATCCAGAGTAGACAATGGCCAGTTTTGACAAGTTTGTACTACCGAGGTTATATAATATTATTGTCCTGTGTCTGTAGACAGCGTCAGACCCTTTGTTGAACATGGGTAGAGACTCTCCGAGATTCATTCACTAACTTATAAATGAAAGCCCATTGATTAAGATGTTATCATAACTAAATGTTAAAGATGTTCCACCGCCGACCGAGCATAAACAATACCCACTGATGTATAATCATGTTTATGTGTGTCTAATTAACACGAAAATTCATATAAAATAATTTATTTTGCTTTTGGTGCCCGCACAATCAGTAGTTAATTTCATATAGGCATAGTGCCATGGATTTTTTTCGGGATGCCATTAATTATTTTTAATATTTCTATCTTGAATTGAAATATTAAAGAAGCTCAAACTTTTCAGTGTTGGTAATGGTGTAAAGTAAGTAACTTTTGTAACTGAAGAAAATAACTAAATTAAATTTGTTTGCTCCTGTTTTTGATAGTGAAAAAATACCGTTTGTCAGTGGCGGAACATCTTTTGATAGAGAAAAAATACCATTTTTCAGTGGCGGAATATCTTTAAGAAAGCCTTGCTGTCATTTACTGTCTTGACCATTTTGTGTCCAGTGAAACCTTTTTGATTTCTATCTTCTAGGCTTGTCAACGGAGAAATTGTCGACGAAAGCTTTCCAGGCCTAGAGTTTGTCTCAGAGTTTCTAGCCAAGTAAGGTTTTTTTTTCTGTTTATTATTCTAAATCAATTGAAATAGAACTTTTTAATTTTCCTTAAGACAGACTCGCCTGTACATGTGTCTGTTGTCTCTCAGATATCTTTTCATGGTCAGACTTCTTTCTGTGACTGGGTAAAATAAACAGGCTTTTTGAAGTCTACATCTGTGAAATAATGACCACCTTTATGAGGTGTTCTGACCTGAACGGGTTATTTTTGTGTCGGTCTGAAATACAAGATGGCCGCCATCTGGAAAACACATTTTGAACTTGAGAAGGTGATAAAAATGGAAAATAGAAATTAACTCGCCATGAAACATCTTGATTTACATGTTAAAATAGCTAAGAAATGCTTGTTAGTCCTTAGCCAAAACCTGAATATTTGGTATTGGTAGATGTATTGTTTTCTTAGCCTGATTAACCATCAGCTGATTTAGTAACTGTCTATTGTAATCTTTGTTCCAGCCTAAATGATCATGAATTGGTGTGGAAGTATGTGGACGCTGTATTGGTCAAAGATGCACAACTTGGGGTCAGGGTACGTTTAACTTTGCAAGGTCTCAACCAGAGTTCAAGGTCATTCTAAGTCATAGACTATAAACCAGATGCACCAAGGGGCCAGTTGTTTTGACCTGTCCAAAGTACTAGTCTCCTGACTGTTGAATATCCTAGATTTTTAATTCAACAAGTATAAGGAGTCACACAGGTCATATAGGCACAGACTTCTAATGTTCATCAGCTCAAGGACAAAGATGACAGAACTACAGAATGATTAGTATTAATTTATTGCGGGAAATTTTTCTTGCTCCTGATTGAGTAAACTACACTTTCCTGCTCTGATACAACACAATATCAACCAGAAAATTCATAGCTTTGCATTGTGAAACACCCCAAGTTGACATAAGATTCCAAAAGTTCAAGGTCGTACTCAAATATAGAAATCTTGCATTGTGACGTCATGTTGTATAATGTCACAATCGTTTCAGGGTTGATACAGTACAAGATTCCAATAAGCTCATTTCATACTAAAATTTAGCGAAAAAGGGACTTTCTTAATTTACTTTCTTGAGTTGATTAATCACTTTCCTCCTTAAAGCAAGTTGTTATTTGTATGATATAGACTTAGTTTAGAACGAGGAATATGATATAACTATTGTTGTATTACTCTATCTCTACAGGTATTTACAGAGAGGCCTTCCCAGGAGCCACCATCAGAACGTTTACGACCCGAGGCAGTGATCGACTACTTACATCGGTTCCCCGAGGCTGTAATCACGTATTTAGAACATCTCGTCTTTCAGAAGAAGTTAGAGGTTAGAACGGCTCACTCAAACTACTTAACCTTAGCTGGTCAAAAAGTTAAAAACAAATATCTGTGTTCTCCTCTTTGGCAGACAAGCAGAGACTTGTTTAAAAAAAAAATCTTTTATGAAGTGTACTCATAAACTTTCAATCAGGGTTTTCAGGGACACTGAAAAGTTTGAAAAGGCCTGATTAACTGTAATGGTTGCAATTTCATCTAATGAGATCAGGATTAAAAAAAAATTGGATTCTATGAAAATTGGTGCAGGAGTGTTCAGGTTCTCTCAGACTTGTATGATGGAAAGGGTTTTAATTGTGTGAAAGAATTAATATGCTGCATGTTTGGCAGCTTAGGGTCAACTTTCAGTACCTTTCTCATGGCCATCTGTTTTCGAGTAAATATAATGTACTCTGTTCTAGCAAGTTCAACAAAAACAGTTGTTAAAGAATTTTAGGTTGGATTCTCTTTTAAAAACAAACTTAATTTTCTGTTACAGCTACTAACATTAGATTTTGTCACTATTATAATATGTCTATTGTGACTCAATGTGATACCTTAACACTGTTAACAGAAAGAGAAATACCATACGCATCTGGCTGTTCTCTACCTGGACGCAGTCTTACAACTAATGAAAGAAAACAATGTTAAAAAAGAAACACTAGATATTGCAAGGTAAGTATTACTCAACTCTTATTAAAATCAAACTTGTAATTGCACTCCACTACGATGCTCTATGATACGCTCCAATACAAGATCTAACAACTCTCCATTCAGGGTCACCCCAGCATGACTTTTACAGTTAGCCAATCAGTGTTTTACCTACAAAATCTTCTGTGTGGTTGCTTCTCTTGAAGTATAAACGACTAAGAGTATGTCCCGAGATGTTCAGATTCTAGGCCATGAGTCATGCTGAGGTGACCATAAATAGGGAGTTGTTGGATATTGTATTGAAGCATATCGTAGAGTATCGTAGTGCCGCAGAATTACAAGCATAATTTTAATTCGATTAGTATATACTCAATTTTTATATAAAATTTCACATCAATTCCAGAAATTGGGCCCATGTCTGAAAATATTTCTCATAGATGTAAAATTTTGGGCTGTGTAGTTGTTAGTTATCCCCTGCCCAACGAAGTTGGCGGGGGATATACAAATGGGTTCCGTCCGTCCGTCCGTCCGTACGAATGGTTTCTGGAGCATAACTCTAAAACCAGTAGAGATATTTCCACGAAACTTCATACACACATTGGTCTTATGGTCTAGTAGTGCCTTTTGCTATTTATAGGTTTTCATTTTTTGCATTTTTTCCGTAACCATGGAAACATTGCTGAAAATATCATATTTTTGTACCAGGTTCGTTTCCGGAGCATAACTCTAAAACCAGAAGAGATATTTCCACGAAACTTCATAGACACATTGGTCTTATGGTCTAGTAGTGCCTTTTGCTATTTTAAGGTTTTCACTTTTTGTACTTTTTTCTGTAACCATGGAAACATTTTTTTGTACCAGGTTCGTTTCCGCAGCATAACTGGAAAACCGGTTGAGATATATGCACGGAACTCCATAGGCACATTAGTCTTATGGTGTAATAGTGCCTTTTGCTATTTTAAGGTTTTCACTTTTTGTACTTTTTTCTGTAACCATGGAAACATTGCTGAAAATGGCAGATTTTTGTGTAAGAATCGTTTCCGGAGCACAACTCTAAAACCAGCAGAGATATTTCCATGAAACTTCATAGACACATTGTTCTTATGGTCTAGTAGTGCCTTTTGCTATTTTTAGGTTTTCACTTTTTGTGCTTTTTTCTGTAACCATAGAAACATTGCTGAAAATATCATATTTTTGTAGCAGGTTCATTTCCGGAGCATAACTCTAAAACCAGCAGAGATATTTCCACGAAACTTCATAGACACATTCTTTTTATGGTCTAGTAGTACCTTTTGCTATTTTTAGGTTTTCATTTTTTGCACTTTTTCCGTTACCATGGAAACATTGCTGAAAATATCATGGTAAATGGTAAATGTTACTTTGCAAAACTCCACCCATCTTTGTGTATATAGTCTAATATAAATGTCAAGGCTGTATACCTGATTCAACAATTGCAGCCCCGCTCTACTTGAATTATACTCCATCTTTCTTTAGCTCAACTTCCTTTTTCCTGGTTTTTTTCATACACATAAGTCTCCACAATCAAACTTACTTCAGCTTTGATATCTCCATTGGCGGGGGATCTGAATGACTATGTCCTTGTTAATTTTACGGAAACATTTCGCAATGTCAACTTCGATACTGATTTGCGGGGAGAAATTTTCACATATTTGTCAATTTCTGACAAAAATAAACTATAGAGGGGATCTCATTTGTCATTTTCTCTTTTTTTTTGTTCATAGGAATTAAAGTTCTCAAAAATGAATTTTGTTGTGAATATAAAGAAATTAAATCCCTTGCAGAAGCAGCTATATACAGTGATCAATTTTCTGAATAACATGAGCTGAATGAATCACACGTATTCTTTATTTAGTGGAATTACTTTTTGGATTGAATGTACATAGAGCTATATAATTGATTATTTTTTGTTTTTCATGCTCCAGGTCTAAACTACGACACATTTTACAGATGTCTAATTTATATCGTGTACAATTAATCCTGGGAAAAGTTAAACAGACCGACATGTATGCTGAATGTGCCATACTTTATGGAAAGGTAAACACTTTCATATTTCAACTCCATAAATCATATCTATATTGTTAATGTCAACTGTTAAATTCCTGCAGGAATAATTTCTTTTTTATTTAGAAAGTATAATTAAGTTAAAAATTCATATTTAAAACCTATTTAACTTTATCCCCGCCACGGTGTCCAAGTGGTTAAGATGTTTAGACATATGAATTACCAGTAGCCCTCTGCCTCTGTACTTTCAATATGAATACCATGTGGGTCAGTTTCCAAGTGTTGACCATTTGTTAGTGATGTTTCTTTGAGTACTCTGGCTTTCTTCAACCCCCTAAATAAATCTTGTTGGTCCTTAAATGACCCTAGCTGTTCCCTAGCTAAAACCAGATATTGTCTACTAGTTGCTGTGAATTATGGGTGAAATATTTATCTTGATCATACATGTCTGAATAACTTTAAACCTTTCATTCTTTTAAAATTTTATCCTCATTTTACATTTTACAGTTAGAAGAACATGACAAAGCCCTGCGTATACTGGTACACAAACTGAAAGATTACGGTGCTGCTGAAAATTATTGTCTTGTCAACTCTCAGGCCAAAGATGCGAGTGTGAGAAAGAGACTCTTCCACACATTGCTTAGTGTGTACTTAGACCCGTCCTACGAGTGAGTTCTACCAGTGATTGTATAAAATTTTTAGTGCGAGTGTACTCGTACTATTATTTTCCTTGTCGGGTGTAGAGTCTGTGTACATCCTCTATGCACAGATTCCAATTGGGCACGCGATACCGGTAGTCAGTATCTTATAGCGTTTAATAGATTTCGCCATGATTTAGTGACACCAAACTTTCAAAAACATAAATTAAGATATACTTGTCAGCAATAATCTACTATACATTAACAACAGTGACATTTCACAGTGCTAAACGCATTTGTTTTGTGTTAATTTCAAGCGGCATATCATACAAACTCTTGCATCGGTCACGATATTCTTAGCATCTGATTGACTTTGGAAACTTCCGGAACGATACAATGCAATTCATGTTTATATAGTCAATAAAAGAAAGTGACTAAATTAATTTATTTCACATCATCCTAGGTCCTAGGTGTACTTGCACTATCGCTTACTAAACCCTGTGACCATAGACCGCATTTGCTGCAGTTCTAATTAATATTTATAGAATTACAAAGCTTTGTGTAAGAGAAACAGAATAAAAAACACATTATAAAATATCAGTCTGAGTGTCTGAGCTCTAGAAAGGCGTTCAAACATGACACAGGTAAGTCACCACATGCACAGAGACTGGATGGTGTTCTAGCGGACGACTATTTTGAACAACGAAACAAGTTTATTGTATCAATATCAATATGATAATAAACACACTTTTATGTAACAAAGAACTTCAAAGTAATTTCACATTTAAAGTTCTGATGAAGTAAAGGAAAGTATTTATTACAATGCACCAAGGGCGTTAACCATTTCCTTGCAATAGTCCCAAGGATAATGAGCGAAAGTGCCTGGTACACCTATTGCAGAGGATGGTTTCATAAAGGAAATTAAGGTTAGGAAGTGTTTAGCAAGCACTTAATGTCTAACAGCCATATTTCTAGTTTATATTTGTTGGTATATTTTGAAAGTGTGTTAATTACATTTTACATATTTATTCTGTCAAAATAAGAAAGATATCAGTTATATTAAAACTAGCCTGTTTCCAAAACTGATATGGTCTGTATCAAGTATTTCTGCTCTCATGAAATTTTGTACCTTATGATAATGTATCAGATGTTAATGATCTATGTCGATCCTGCTGTCTTAGAGTGAACAGAGTTTCTAGATATTGGTTCATACACTTATGTTACATGAAAATGTAGGGGTTTGCTAATTTAAAATTAGATTAATATTAGAAGTGTTTCTATCACATCTGTTTTAGAGTTATTGCCCTTTGCCTTCAAATGTTTGAAGTGTGTTGATTCTTCAGCACATGATATGTCATATGTGTAAAGTATATGGAAATAGCACAAAATGCATTTTTGTTTTTAAATTTTAAATAATTATTATAATTATGCTATTGAGGTAATTAAGACATGGAAAGAGTTAAGAAATTTAGTATTGGTTTCCAATCCAATAAATATATGTGTATTATTTACTTGTATGTACATGTATACAAATAAAGTTAAAATTTGTATTTGTTTATAGACAGAGGGATTCCCTAATTCAGCCAGCTGTAACTCTGCTAAATAGTAACCTGTCTGAGTTTGACAGTGTAAAGGTAGGTAGTTCTATTTCTACATCACATGACAGATTACAGAGTTCCCCATTACGTACTGATGGGAGGTGATGGTGCTGCTTTTTCCAAACCATTCACAAGTGTAACATAAGATGGTTTTTGTCATAACTACACCTTATTATCAATGGTACTATGGATATATGAAATGGAATCGCTCTCAAATACAGAAGAAAAGTTCCAAAACATGCTTCAAACTCAATGTGCTGCAGAATGCTTTAGTGATTCTCTCTCTTCCCATGTAGTAATGAAAAAAATTCTATGAGATGCTGATCATGAACTAGATAAAAAAAACTCATTCCTTCTTTTATTTCAATATTTTTTGTACTGTACAATACATTATCTAAATACAATTAAAAAACATCATTAATAACAAACATTACAAACAATTTCTTCATTTTTGGACAAGAAAGCTTTTTTTGAAGTTTGTGTGAAATAACATGTAGATGAATATGAAGAAGATGAGAAAGTTAAGATCTATAAACATATATGAAATTACATGTACCAATGTACTAAGAAAATGAGAAAGTTCAGATGTAAAACCATATTGATTTCTTGTTGTAGGTGATACAGTCTATTCCAGAGAACTGGTCCGTAAGTTTATTGTCGCAGTTTCTGATGAGAACGACAAGGAAAAGTATGAACTCTTGTAGAAATAAACGTATAGAACGAATGATGTCTCGAGGAGAAAATCTACAGATCACACAAAATTCAATAGAAATGCAGCGTAATTATGTCACCATGAACGACGACAGGTAAGGAATTTTCTATTTTAAGATGCTCCACCGCCGACAGAGCATAAATGATATTCATCATTCGAACAATAATTTGTGTTTAATCGTGTATATATATGCCTAATTAACACAAAAAATAATATAAAATAATTTATTTCGCCTTTGGTGCATGCGCAATCAGTACTTCATTTCATATAGAATATAGTGCCACGGAATTTTTTCGGGATGCAATTAATTATTTTTCATATTTTTAACCTGAAGTAAAACTAGAAGCTCAAACTTTTCAATGGTGGTAATGGTGTAAAGTAAGTAACTTTTGTAACAGAAGAAAAATACTAAATCGTCTGCTCCTGTGTTTGATAGTGAAAAAATACCATTTGTCAGCGGTGGAGCATCTTTAAGGCTCTATTATCAATATTCCTTAAGTAAAACTTTAAAACTTGCCTTATTGAATCTATTCATAAAAAATCTTCATAGGTAGGTCATTACCTATAGTCATTATGTTCCATCCATCTACCATGTGCAGCGCATAAATTTTTCATTCAATTGACTATTCAAATACTGAAAAGCCCAGGATGATAGGATGAAATGTTACAAAGTATATAATAACAGTACGTTTTACCATTTTTATGCCCGATTGAGGTGGAACTTCACAGTAGTTGCTGGTAGTACTTTAAACCTAATCACCTAACCAATCTCTGGTACCACGTGTTGGATTGTGCTGAGATTTCTCTGGAACGACACGGAGATGATCCTGATCATGTGTAACTCATAAAACTGTAGGAATAGAGTTGATAGGAGGATATGCATTTCCCTATTGGTGGAATTTGCATTCTGTTGTATATCAATAAAAATAGTAACCCGTTGTTATCCTGGCTATTGTTACTAAACCAGAGATACTTATCACAGGTTGAGTTTGGTCAGTATAGCCAGGTTTCTGGATTATACAGGTTTTAATTATAGTAACTATACTAAATTAAGCAAGAAGAGATACCATACAATTATGTCAAAATAGACAGGTATTCGGATTAGACAAGGGCCGGTTTTAATAAGTTAATTAACTGTACTTTTTAGAATAATTTTTTCATGACAACCATCTCAATCTACACTTAGATACAATATAACACTTCTTCTGTAATTTAAAGTTTTCAACCAAATTAGATTTTATTTTTATTTATATATAATTTTGGATTATTGCAAGGATATATTGTTGAAAAATTGAAAATGTCTTGAATAGCATAAGTTTGAAAGAAATGTAAGAAAACATAGTGAATAGGTAGCTTACGAACAGATGTCAAAATTAACCTTTTACCATGGTATTGATTGATGTACTGAAACTTTGAATTCTAAATAGATGATTTGAATAATTTATGAATTATATGACTTAGCATTTATATTTCAATTTGAGGTTAAATCAAAAGATTTAAGATTATAATTGCTTTCAGAAAGTTTGACTAAGAGCAATAACTGATTAATCAGTGAAACCTAATCTTTATTAAGAAATAACATGTTGTATATAAGCTAGCTGTATTCCCATAAAGCAGACATAAAAATCTTATTAAAGTGATCTGTTAGGTCTCATTAATTCTGACAGATTAATTAATTATCATGTTACCTAATTTGATATTAGCCACTTGTATATACATATGACTTAGTTAGTTTGAACATGACAGAAAATAAATTGCTGAAACTTGTTGAATCACTTTAGTAAGATTATAAATAATACAGTATAACATGAAATATTTGTATGTACTTACTTTTGGGGTTTGGAGAAGTCAAACGGAGAAATCTTCGTAGTTTTCATAGTTTCAGGCTGTATTTAAGTCAGTGTAACTGAAATTGTAGAGTCAGGGGAACTTATTAGGTTGAATTAAGGGCACTAAATTTGAAGATGTCTCCAAGAAATTTGCATCAGAGCAGTAATTAATAATCACTGCACTACTGTGTCACTAAGACCCTATTTTAAATGTCAAAGTTCAAAATGATGCATTGTTTATCATTATAGTTCTTATCAACTACTCTTGTCAAACAATTCCTTTGGGTTGAGTTAGGATGTTACTGTGATAAAACTTTATATACCTGAATCACCAATAGACATTGTGTCGTGCAACTGTCATAAGAATAGTTTAACTTGTCCCAAAGATCATGCAGAGATCTGTCATGTCTAATTAGTTTGAGGTGTACTGTGGGGATATATACAACACAAAAAACCCACCAATTTCTTCATCACTAATGTAACCCATAGTATTAAATACTTGGTCTTATTTACCCCTGATGCACCCCTTATTTAATGATCACTCCTGATTTACCCCCTATTTAATGATAACCCCTGATGTACCCCTTATCTAATGATCACCCCTGTATACCCCTTATTTAATGATAACCCCTGATGTACCCCTTATCTAATGATCACCCCTGTATACCCCTTATTTAATGATCACCCCTGATGTACCCCTTATTTAATGATCACCCCAGATGTACCCCTTATTTAATGATAACCACTGATGTACCCCTTTTTTAATGATAATCCCTGATGTACTCCTTATTTAATGATAACCCCTGATGTACTCCTTATTTAATGATAACCCCTGATGTACATCTTATTTGATGATCACACCTGATGTATCCCTATAAATTTATCACCCCTGATGTACCCCTTATTTAATGATAACCCCAGATATACCCCTTATTTAATGATAACCCCTGATGTACATCTTATTTCATTATCACCCCTGATGTACCCCTTATATAATGGTTACCCCTTAAAAACTCCCTTTATTAATGGTCCCCCCCTGATGTACCCCTATTTAATGATAACCCCTGATGTACCCCTTATTTAATGATAACCCCTGATGTACCCCTTATTTAATGATAAACCCTGATGTACCCTTATTTAATGATAACCCCTGATGTACCCCTATTTAATGATAACCCCTGATGTACCCCTTATTTAATGATAACCCCTGATGTACCCCTTATTTAATGATAACCCCTGATGTACCACTTATTTAATGATAACCCCTGATGTACCCCTTATTTAATGATAACCCCTGATGTACCACTTATTTAATGATAACCCCTGATGCACCCCTATAAATTTATCACCCCTGATGTACCCCTTATTTAATGATAACCCCAGATGTACCCCTTATTTAATGATAACCCCTGATGTACCCCTTATTTAATGATCACCCCTGATGTACCCCTTATTTAATGATAACCCCTGATGTACCCCTTATTTAATTATCACCCCTGATGTACCCCTTATTTAATGATAACCCAAATGTACCCCTTATTTAATGATAACCCCTGATGTACATCTTATTTCATTATCACCCCTGATGTACCCCTTATATAATGGTTACCCCTTAAAAACTCCCTTTATCAATTGTCCCCCTGATGTACCCCTATTTAACGATAACCCTGATGTACCCCTTATTTAATGATAACCCCAGATGTACCCCTTATTTAATGATAACCCCTGATGTACATCTTATTTCATTATCATCCCTGATGTACCCCTTATTTAATGATAACCCCTGATGTACCCCTTATTTAATGATCATCCCTGATGTACCCCTTATTTAATGATAACCCCTGATGTACCCCTTATTTAATGATAACCCCTGATGCACCCCTTATTTAATGATAACCCCAGATGTACCACTTATTTAACGATAACCCCTGATGTACCCCTTATTTAATGATAACCCCAGATGTACCCCTTATTTAATGATAACCCCTGATGTACATCTTATTTCATTATCACCCCTGATGTACCCCTTATATAATGGTTACCCCTTAAAAACTCCCTTTATCAATGGTCCCCCCTGATGTACCCCTATTTAATGATCACCCCTGATGTACCCCTTATTTAATGATAACACCTGATGTACCCCTTATTTAATGATCAACCCTGATGTACCCCTTATTTAATGATCACCCCTGATGTACCCCTTATTTAATGATAACCCCTGATGTACCCTTATTTAATGATCATCCCTGATGTACCCCTTATTTAATGATAACCCCTGATGTACCCTTATTTAATGATAACCCCTGATGTACCCTTATTTAATGATAACACCTGATGTACCCCTTATTTGATGATCCCCTGATGTACCCTATAATTTATCACCCCTGATGTACCCCTTATTTAATGATCACCCCTGATATACCCCTTATTTAATGATAACCCCTAATGTACATCTTATTTAATTATCACCCCTGATGTACCCCTTATATAATGGTTACCCCTTAAAAACCCCTTTATTTAATGGTAACCCCTGATGTACCCCCTATTTAATGATCACCCCAGATGTACCCCTTATTTAATGATAACCCTGATGTACCCCTTATTTAATGATCAACCCGATGTACCCTTTATGATAATGAGTACCACCCTGATGTACCCCTTATTTAATGATAACCCCTGATGTACCCCTTATTTAATGATAACCCCTGATGTACCCCTTATTTAATGATAACCCCTGATGTACCCCTTATTTAATGATAACCCCTGATGTAACCCTTATTTAATGATAACCCCTGATGTACCCCTTATTTAATGATAACCCCTGATGTACCCCTTATTTAATGATAACCCCTGATGTACCCCTTATTTAATGATAACCCCTGATGTACCCTTATTTAATGATAACCCCTGATGTACCCCTTATTTAATGATCACCCCTGATGTACCCCTTATTTAATGATAACCCCTGATGTACCCCTTATTTAATGATAACCCCTGATGTACCCCTTATTTAATGATAACCCCTGATGTACCCCTTATTTAATGATAACCCCTGATGTACCCCTTATTTAATGATCACCCCTGATGTACCCCTTATTTAATGATAACCCCTGATGTACCCCTTATTTAATGATCATCCCTGATGTACTCCTTATTTAATGATAACCCCTGATGTACCCCTTATTTAATGATCACCCCTGATGTACCCCTTATTTAATGATCACCCCTGATGTACGCCTTATTTAATGATCACCCCTGATGTACCCCTTATTTAATTATCACCCCTGATATACCCTTATTTAATGATAACCCCAGATGTACCCCTTATTTAATAATAACCCCTGATGTACCCCTTATTTAATGATAACCCCTGATGTACCCCTTATTTAATGATAACCCCAGATGTACCCCTTATTTAACGATAACCCCTGATGTACCCCTTGTTTAATGATCACCCCTGATGTACCCCTTATTTAATGATAACCCCTGATGTACCCCTTATTTAATTGTCCCCCCTGATGTACCCCTATATAATGATACCCCTGATGTACCCCTTATTTAATGATAACCCCTGATGTACCCCTTATTTAATGATAACCCCTGCTTATTTGATGATCACACCTGATGTATCCCTATAAATTTATCCCCCCTGATGTACCCCTTATTTAATGATAACCCCAGATGTACCCCTTATTTAATGATAACCCCTGATGTACATCTTATTTCATTATCACCCCTGATGTACCCCTTATATAATGGTCACCCCTTAAAAACTCCCTTTATTAATGGTCACCCCTGATGTACCCCCTATTTAAAGATCACCCCAGATGTAGCCCTTATTTAAAGATCCCCTGACCCCTTATTTAATGATACCCCAGATTTACCCCTTATTAATGAAACCCCTGATGTACATCTTATTTCATTATCAACCCCTGATGTACCCCTTATATAATGATCACCCCTTAAAACCCTTTATTAATGGTCACCCCTGATGTACCCCTATTTAATGTAACCCCTGATGTACCCCTTATTTGATGATAACCCTGATGTACCCTTATTTAATGATCAACCTGATGTACCCCTTATTTAATGATAACCCCTGATGTACCCCTATTTAATGATCACCCCTGATGTACCCTTTATTTAATGATAACCCCTGATGTACCCTTCTAATGTCACCCTGATGTACCTATTTAATGATAACCCCTGATGTACCCCTATTTAATGATCAAACCCTGATGTACCCCTTATTTAATAATCAACTCGATGTACCCTTATTCAATGATAACCCCTGATGTACCCCTTATTTAATTATAACCCCTGAAGTACCCTTTATTTAATGATAACCCCTGATGTACCCCTATTTAATGATCACCCTGATGTCCCCTTTATTTAATGATAATCCCTGATGTACCCCTTATTTAATTATCACCCCTGATGCACCCCTTGTTTAATAACCTCAGATGTACCCCTTATTTAAGGATAACCCCTGATGTACCCCTTATTTAATGATCACCCCCTGATAAACCCCCATTATTAATGATCACCCTTGATGAACCCCTTATTTAATTATCACCCCTGATGCACCCCTTATTTAATAACCCCAGATGTACCCCTTATTTAACGATAACCCCTGATGTACCACTTATTTAATGATCACCCCCTGATAAACCCCCATTATTAATGATCACCCTTGATGAACCTCTTATTTAATTATCACACCTGATGTTTCCCTATAAATTTATCACCCCTGATGTAACCCTTATTTAATGATAACCCCAGATGTACCCCTTATTTAATGATAACCCCTGATGTACATCTTATTTCATTATCACCCCTGATGTACCCCTTATATAATGGTCACCCCTGATGTACCCCCTATTTAATGATCACCCCAGATGTACCCCTTATTTAATGATAACCCCTGATGTACCCCTTATTTAATGATCAACCCTGATGTACCCTTATTTAATGATAACCCCTGATGTACCCCTTATCTAATGATCACCCGATGACCCTTTATTTAATATAACCCCTGATTGATAACCCCCTTATTTAATGATACCCCTGATAAACCCCCATTATTAATGATCACCCTTGATGAACCCCTTATTTAATTATCACCCCTGATGCACCCCTTATTTAATAACCCAGATGTACCCTTATTTAACATAACCCTGATGTACCCCTTATTTAATGATAACCCCTGATAAAACCCCATTATTAATGATCACCTTGATGACCTCTTATTTATCACACCTGATGTTTCCCTATAAATTTATCACCCCTGATGTACCCTTATTTAATGATAACCCCTGATGTACCCCTTATTTAATGATAACCCTTGATGTACATCTTATTTCATTATCACCCCTGATGTACCCCTTATATAATGGTCACCCCTGATGTACCCCCTATTTAATGATCACCCCTGATGTACCCTTATTTAATGATAACCCCTGATGTACCCCTTATTTAATGATCATCCCTGATGTACCCTTTATTTAATGATAACCCCTGATGTACCCCTATTTAATGATCACCCTGATGTACCCTTTATTTAATGATCATCCCTGATGTACCCTTTATTTAATGATCACCCCTGATGTACCCTATTTAATGATCATCCCTGATGTATCCTTATTTAATGATAACCCCTGATGTATCCCTATTTAATGATACCCTATTAATATACCCCTGATGTACCCTATTTAATGATCATCCCTGATGTACCCTTATTCCTTATTGATATACACCACTGATAACCCGATTATTTAATGATCATCATGTCCCTTATGTATACCCCTATATGATTTGAATTAATGATCACACCTGATGTAACACTTATTTTAATATCACCCCTGATGTACCACTTATTTTAATTATACCCCTGATGTACCCTATTTAATTTATGATGAACCCCTGATGTACCCTATTTAATTATCACCCCTGATGTACCCCTATTTAATGATCACACCTGATGTACCACTTATTTTAATTATCACCCCTGATGTACCCCTATTTAATTATCACCCCTGATGTACCCCTATTTAATTATCACCCCTGATGTACCCCTATTTAATTATCACCCCTGATGTACCCCTATTTAATTATCACCCCTGATGTACCCTATTTAATGATCATCCCTGATGTACCCTTTATTTAGTGATCACCCCTGATAAACCTCCTTTATTAATTATCACACCTGATGTACCACTTATTTAATTATCACCCCTGATGTACCCTTATTTAATTATCACACCTTATGTATACCTATTAAATGATCATCCCTGATGTACCCCTATTTAATGATAACCCCTGATGTACCCGTAATTTAATGATAACCCCTGATGTACCCCTATTCAATGATAACCCTTGATGTACCCCTTATTTAATGATCACCTCTGATGTACCCCTATTTAATGATCACCCCTGATGTACCCCTATTTAGTGATCACCCCTGATGTACCCCTTATTTAATGATAACCCCTGATGTACCCCTTATTTAATGGTCACACCTGATGTACTCCTATTTAATGATCACCCCTCATGTACCTCTATTTAGTGATCACCCCTGATGTACCCCTTATTTAATGGTTACCCCTGATGTACCCCTTACTAAAGATATTTATTTACTTTGATTGTCCTCGATGTAAACTCATGTTGCACAAAGGATCTGTAGTAATGTTTGTCCAACATCTGTTTACTGTAATAAATTTGATAAATTGACTCCCTTTTATTGTATGCTATCAAAGAATAACATTTTCTGTCCTGATAAGCTTTCCTTTACATGTTGTTGTTGATAGTTTTAATCCTGAAATATCTAACGGTGTTACATTTCACCATAAATTTGTTAGACTTAATACAACTTTGTGAAATGCACAACATTTCATGACAAGCTTTTCATTACATTTCCTTTGAGATTTTAAATTAACTTTAGAATTTTAAAACCTAACACAGCCTAAAAATAGATTCTAGTAGACTTAATAAGTCTGCTGCCTTGAGTTTATGAATAAAGAAATGTCATTGTGGTGAGCTGGGTTTACTGTCATGTTACAATATCACATTCAGTCTTTACAAGGCTTCCCATGACTGACTGAACTTTAATGAACAATGAGAAAAAAGACGATGTATGTAGTATTATACATGCCTAGTGCAACTTTAAGATGATATCTCATACTGGTATATCAATAGAACTTAAACTAGAGTTAGGGACAGTACATTTTGCAATTTGGTTTCAGAAAACAACAGCTAGCTTTTATCTGCTGTATTCAGTGGTCCTTGGCTTAGTGTATAGTGGTTAAGGTATTCTGAAGCATTATGTCGAAGGTTGTGATTTTGAAACTCGATCGCATCAGGCAGTCGTCAGGTACTCCCCGTAAATAGATTGGTGGTTTTTCTACAGGTACTATGGCTTTCCTCCACCTCATTAATCTGACACGCCCTTAAATGACCTGGCTGTAAATAGGATGTAAACAAAAACAAACGAAGTTAAATTCATGTGGGGCATTTTCCACCTTGATTATTTGCCATAGATAGGTGGTTTTTCTCCAGTTACTCTGGCTTTCCTCCACCTCATTAACCTGACACGCCCTTAAATGACCTGGCTGTAAATAGGATGTAAACAAAAACAAACAAAGTGAAATTCATGTGGGGCATTTTCCACCTTGATTACTTGCCATAGGTAGGTGTTTTTTCTCCAGGTACTCTGACTTTCCCCACCTCTTTAATCTGCCAGGCCCTTAAATGAGGCTCTAAATAGGATGCAAACAAAAACAAACCAACCTGTGTAAGGCAGTTACTACCTAGTTAATTTACCATAGGTAGGTGGCTCTTCTCCAGGTACTTTGGGTTTCCTCGACCTCCTGGCACGTCATTAATAGTCATGACCTGGCTGTTTATCCGTCTTTGCATATTACAGAGTTAGCTCCCTTGCAGGTAGGTATCCATTGTTACGTCATTATTTTGTGAGCGCAATTCACATCTTTTTATCCGAAACGTATGACGCTACGCTCGCAAACACATGACGTCACAATCAATACCTACCTGCAAGTGCAGATAACTCTGTAATATGCAAATTCGGAATAGGACACTAAACAAACAAACAAATCGTGTGGGACAGTCAGTTGCTAGGTATTGACCATAGGGTGTTTTTTTTTTACAGGAACTCTGACTTTCATCCACCTGCTTAACCTGGCATGTGATTTAAATGATGTTGGTTGTATACAGAATGTTAGGTGAAATTTCAGCCCATTGCCTCTTTGTCAATAACTTGAATATTTCTGAAGTACTTCCTGGGAGTCTGATATCTGAAAACATATCACTAAAGATATAGAATACCTTCCTTAGTGAAGAGGAAAAAAAAATGTAAAAATGAAACCATAGTTATCTGATGTCACAATGGTAATAAATGTCAATTGTAGTTGTTTCCTTGCGGTATCTAATTTACACAGATGGTTTTTGTATCTCGTTTCATTCTGACACTCTTAGTTACTGTATTTATTCCAATAATTACCGCAAAAGGTTTTGATTTTAAATTTAACAAGAAAATTAAAACTTGTAAGCCTATTTAGTCATTTTTGAATTATAAAAGTGTTAACCTAAATTAATGAAAGTAGAATAAAGTTTTACTGTTGGAAGAAAGCTAATTAGTAAAAATAGGTTAGGGGGAGTAGGAGAATTGTATATCGGGGAGATAAACAAACAACTTACAGAAGGTATTATATAGGGTGCTGTAATGTCCCCTATTGTTGGAGACATTTTGTGCTGGTGGGGTTACTACTGTATTTTCAGGACTATGAGTCATGACTTTTTTCCCTGAAAATCAAGAGGGCGACTTATACAACAGTGCGACTTATCCGTTGAAGGAAACCAAAATTTGACAATGTTTTTGCAATATTACATCATGATTCATGTCAGCAGTTAAGTAAAGTTTTACATAAAAAATCGCTGTAAAAGTGTTTAAAAGATATGATATGTAATGGAAATATAATAAAGATTAAAATAATTACATAGTATATTCACTCAGGTGACAGCTACTTATATCATGACCATGTGTATGATGGGCTGTTAAGCTCCACATGTAATTAAGTTTAAATAAAGTTAATTATAGCTGATGTGACTGCATGACTCTGATGTAGGCCTTGAACCAATGACCCAGATTGGATGGGCTACCCAGTGATACCTGTATAGTGTTTATATATACACACCTTTACCAATTAGCTACTTTGACCACTTAAAATCTAAGTCTGAAACAGATTTTTCAACAACATCAGCATCATATGTCATCATTAAAGGCTTCCTTCCTATTTATAAGAATTTCTGAGTTATATGTGATGCTGTTATACAAGTTCTTTCACATATCAAAGATCCCCAGAAGCCTTGGAATTTGCAGGGAAGAAATGCTCATTTTTTCCATACTGAAATGCAATCTGAGATTGTTTATCTTGACAGTTTTGTTGGTGTGAGCGTGTCATTGAGACCACACCTAGTATTTAATACTTGGACAAATTCTTTAAAGATTTCACTTGTTTGGACAATCAGACATTAGGTCACAAATATATGAGATCCACCCCCGTAATATATAGCCAATACCATAGACCGGAAATTTGTTAAGAGAGGTTTGTATAGTCTCAATAGTTATAAAATATCTAGGTCAATCATTCAACTCAACAGATCCATTCATCTATTTTTATTTTAAACTCTTCTGTTAGAGTTTAAATGTGCATTTCAGGTGAAAGAGTTGATACCTTAATCAGCATTTTTTATTCTGAAATCAGTTTAAATTTGGTAAAGATGAGGTGTTCAACTTTAATTATCAAATAAAAAGCAGTTTTTTTGAAAATGTTCATGTACAGTAAAGCGACCACTTCTGTGTTAAGACCACTTGCTTAATCAGGCTACTTTTCTAGGGTCACAAATGACTAATTTCAGCACAATTCAACCTGTATATTAAGACCACCCGGCCATAAAGACCATGTTTTCCTTTCTTCCATGGGTGGGATAGAGAAAAAAAAATTTATACACAAGTTTGACTGAAAATGACTAAGGGTTTTATCATAGTAATATGGGAGTGAGTTTCCATACTTCATAATTATTTGGTTTTAAAAATAGTTTGATTTGGTTATTTCAACGTCCATTTAATGATCATTTTAGGCCAGGTTTATGTGTTGAAGGAAAGCTGGATTAGCCAGAGAAAAAATGCTGACCAGCGGTTAGTACCTGGCAAATACCCCACATGGGATTCAAACTCATGACCTAGAGGTGGAGGGCTTGTGATGATATATCGTGACCACTCTATTACCATGACCATCTTGTTGATATATCTATAGTGTTATATTGTGTTATTATCTATGTGTTAGATGTTCAGGTTTTGTTTTGGAAATGTAGTGGGTAATTACCTTTAGTTTGGACACAGCTGGAGTATGTCTGGTAAAGTAATCTAGATAAAACAGTGACCATAAAACATTTTATTACTGTACTCATATACCTTGTTTACTCAGTTTATGATTACATAAACAACATTGCTAACTCATTTTGTAGTCATTAATTATATTGTTTACATACGTGTTGTAGACAAAGACGTCATCATTTTCATATAATTTGTTTTTACATTTGACAACAGGACAAGGTGACAGGTATTTTTTTTTGTAATGAATGTTAAGTCAAAAACTGAGAGCAATCACCTTATAATTGTTTATGTTTGTCTCAGGTTGTAGTATATTATATCTAGAATGTCAAATAGAACAGGTAAATGACCATTAGGTTATATATAGGATATCAGATTGGGCAGGTAAATCTGACCGGTATGTTATAGATATGATGTCAGTTTGGACAGGTAAATCTGACCAGTATGTTATATGTTGGATGTCAGTTTTGCCAGCTAAAGCTTATCAGTATGTTAAAGATAGGATGTCAGATTGGACAGGTAAATCTGACATCCATATTTGACATCCTATCTAGAAATTGGACAGATAAGTCCTACCAGCAGGGTGTATCTGGGATGTCAGTTTGGACAGGTAAATCTGACCAGTATGTTATATAAAGGATGTCATATTGGACAGGTAAATCTTATCAGCAGGTTATAGTAATAGATAGGATGTCAGATTGCACAGGTGAAGCTGATCAGTATGTTAAATATAGAATGTCAGATTAGACAGGTAAATCTGACCAGTATATTAAAGATAGGATGTCAGATTTTACAGATAAAATCTGAACAGTATGGTATAGTTAGGATGTCAGATTGGACAGGTAAATCTGAACCAAATAGGCAGTTGTATTTTATGAAGCTGTAATGTATACAGTTCTTGTTTGGAATCAGTTTTTGGAATAACTGCATCTTGACATTTTATTCAATGAATACTTTATATAAATTGCTATTTCTTATAGGGATGTATCAATGAGATTAATTATAATGCTATGTTGAAATGGAAGGGTTTATAATGTCAGATTAGACAGGCTTATTATTTAATTGCAAATCAGTGAAAGTATTGCAGTGTCGTATTAGACAGGTTTATTAAGACAAATCAGTGATAGTAATGGTATTTCATATTATACAAATTTATGAAGACAAATCAATGATAGTAATACTACATGTATGTCGTATTATAAAGGTTTATTAAGACAAATTCGTGATAGTAATACTATGTCGCATTAGACAGGTTTGTTAAGACAAATATTTCCCTGCACTCATGCCCTACGGAGTGTCAGTTTAAACAGTTTACAATGTGTACAGTTTCCATCAAATTCAATATTAATTAAAACCAAGTATTTCCTCTAGCTGACAAAATCTACCCAGAGTAGTTTGTCAAAGTTATACCTGGCTTTGTGAAGAGGTTGTGAAAGGGCCATGCATGTATTAGAGATAAGGCTTCGTAGTAACGGGCTGTCCCTGATAACATTCTATAGTGGGAGGATCAAGATAGGAAAGGTTTCGTGTAATTTGCTTCCTCAGATTGTGGCTGTCGACAGGTCTGTGTGTGACGGTGACCCAGGGACATTCCAGCCGCGCTAGGACACGTTGATATTTATATTGTTGTGTTGTGTGATTATGTCTGAGGGTGTGTTATCGTAGATGTGCACCGATAGTAAATAAACCTCATCCTTGTACGACCCACCAATCAACATTTGGCTGCAAATAAAATCCTGAACATTTCATCATTACAGGATTTTTACTGCTACATCATTTAACTTATACATTTACCGTGACTCATACATTCTCAAATCATCATCTTCTTTTTTTTTTTTTTTTTTAAAGAATCTTTACCTTAAGGTGATTCACTTGATATGTGAAGGTGTGATACTGAACTTTTACATCAAATCTTTTCTCCCTTGGATCTGTATTTAGTTGGATTTTTCTGGCCCCAGTGGGTGGGATTCATTCAAAGTTATAATAAATATTTGTTAATTTTCTATGTCAACTAATTGAATTTTAAAAACTTATCTTTGTTGAAAAGTTATAAGTACCGTAATTCTTCTGTTACAACAGAACAATGGTTCCAGTGTATACATAGCATAAGGAATAAATAACGACCCACTCGCCCCGGAGATGCAGTATAGTCCTCTACCACAGTGTCCATCTGTCATTCAGTCTGAAACTGGTATAACAAGCATTCCCTAAAGGGCCCTCTCTGATGAAGATAGATAAAAATGTACAAAATAAACCAGTTAATTGTGTAAAGATTCATCTTGTGGACTAACCAACGCATTTTGGAAATACTAATTACAATTTTCAGTTCATAACTTTGAATATTCATCAAAAACATCCCCCCTCCCCCCACATGTAGCTCTCTACGATTCAGCATCTTGTAATATATTGGTATCATGCTATCAAAGAAGGCAGACATCTTCGATTCTTACACTGATCTAATTCATCTGATCAAAAATATTGACACTTAAGGGCAAGGTCATCTCATCATTATATCATGCAAATCTCATACTAATACCATAATTATGTAACAGGAGACGAGAAATTGTAGCGGCAAGACCGGGGCTCGAACCTGGGACCTCCAAGCACTAGCCAGATACTGACTACTGACTGAGCTACATACATGGTCACAGGTGATTGACCCAGTCCAGTTCTGCTACATTGCTCCCTCTTTCCTCCAAGTCTTGGCCCTAAAAACACAACAACTCACAAGTTTGCATATCCCCATTTTATGCTGGAAGTAGGGGTCGATAAGCTTGCCAATTTTGTAACAGAAGAGGAGAAAATGTACAGCCAGAATGGGGCTGTAACCCAGGACCTCCAAACATTAGCCGGAGGCTCTAGATCGATTCAGTCTAATTCCGCTACAAAATATGTTAATCCTGAGAAGATGTATAACAGGGCGTAACATTAGATACAAAGGCACCTGCATATTTTTACATGTATACATACATACATGAACACCAATTATGTCACATATATAAATTGAGCTAAATGGGAATTCTCTCTAACGTGAAGATAAAAGGTGACGATGTGGCATATATTGTACATTTTTTACAATTAAAACCTGCTGCACTACTCCCCACCTTACCCTCTTCAAAATCACCCCAACTGGGGTTCTATCTCCAACGAAGCCTCTAAATTCTTCCATTTGGAATGCACACTGCTACCAAATGTAATTATAAAAAAAATCAAGGGTGAGTTAGAAGTCGACTGTTTTACATAATATGTACACTATTTACATTGGAAACCTGCTACAGATTTTACGCTGACTAAACAGGATTTTGCAACCCTTTCAAATTAAAAAAAAAGCTCTGAAAGTATTTCTTTACACACGGATGAACCTTTCCTATTTTAAGGTTTATAAATTCATAAGCTCTCTTTAAAAAATAGAGAGTGAATGTGACCATATTAGAGCTATCAACAGCTTGTATAGAGCTTTGTGTAAGAGACCTGAATTACTGATTTACCTTAATGAGAAAGAGGGGCCAAGAAGTATAGCTAGGTTTGTCATTGGTCTGGAGGGAATATATCTAATATGCATCAAATTAGCTTAGATATACCGTATTTACTTGTATAAACACACCATTTCCTTTATTATCAAGTTTTAAGGAAAGGATGCATGTTTTATATAATGTATTGTACGGTGTATGTAATGAACCTGTATTCTTTATTCATGGGTGATTTTTATAAACACTGGTTTGATAATGGTAGTGACTTTCAATATTAGATGTATACTAATTACAAGGTAATAGCCATGGGGATGTCGTGGTTATGAATACTCACTCGATGATTCTATCCTCAGAATCACCGAAGCAATATTGCACTTAATTGTGACATCGTTATCCCCTGACGTTCAGTTTCCTGTCCTTGAAATGAAATCGATAAGTGCATTACTGCGTGCCAATTATTCCAGAAGACTTTAGAAAAAAAAATGATAAAGTCTTGTATGACATAAACATTGACTTTATACTCTACATATTTTGAAATGAAATTGACACATGCCGTGAATACAGTCTGGTTTGCTCACTGTAGTTTATTTTTCTATAGTTCAAACACAACCAACTCAATACATATCTCTAAGTATTGAAATCTTACACCCTTCGCTAATTCCACTGTGGATCTGGTATAGAGCAGGAGAAGCTCCATGTAAATGCATTTATGCACAGACAGGTGCGGAACAGGTATTTCATGACAGGTACGCCTGAGGGTTGAATTGAACTTTTACTGCAGGTACATTCACTCCCAGTGGTTGTCAGACATTTCACTCTTGCAATGAAACATTACATCATAGCTCTGCAGTAGGTACAGAATAAAAATTTATATATTAGGTATTAAACATGTTTTCGTTTAAACATGGAGTGGAGTAGCTGCCTTTTATGTCGCTGTCTTGCCATGAATAATGCAGTTTAAGATAAGGAAGCTATAATGAATTCTGATGTATCAAAATTCCCATCGTTGGAAACCCATTTGTAACAAACGATAGAAAGGTGATTTGTGTGTTTCTGGTGATGTGAAATTCCTTAATTTGTGCAACAGATATACCAATTTTGTAATTAACACACACAGAATATTCCTTTATACACAGATTATATTCATGGAAAGCATTCATATAAATTTTGATTAAAAAAAATGCTATTGGTTTATCAGATTCAAATATATTTATGAATCAATGATTATCAATTATGGACCTTTGCTGAGGTCCATATGATGTTATACTACCCTGGTAGAAGAAATAATGACCGAGGGCGTAGACAGAAGTTCATGTGAATCTTAAGTTGTGAAAGAACAGTAAAATCTGATACTACCTCTTGTCTGTACATATGTGTGATCCAATTACATGCTGCCCGTGAGTACTTTTGTACAGGGTACAAACTGGTAACATCATCAGGCCGTGATCCACTTATTGAATTTGACATTTTGTGTGATAGATGTCAAAATCTAAAGTCACAAGATTATCTCAGTAGACAAAAATGTAAAGTCCAAGCCTGATTTTGCCATTTTTAGCTCACCATCATCAGATGGTGTGCTATTCAAATCGCTTTTCATCCGTGGTCCGTCTGTTCTTCCTTCAGTCCGTCCGTTCATTAACAATTCTATTTACCGCTATTTCTCAGAAAATACTGAGGGGATCTTTCCCAAATTTCATGTGCAGGTTCCCCTAGGACCCTAGTTGTGCATATTGCATT
Organism: Argopecten irradians; assembly: GCF_041381155.1. Lineage (NCBI taxonomy): Eukaryota > Metazoa > Mollusca > Bivalvia > Pectinida > Pectinidae > Argopecten > Argopecten irradians. The sequence goes on from NC_091141.1 coordinate 25,960,255, forward strand.
TTGGGAGCATTTGGTGTACAAACTGGCCGACATGGATTTTGATAAATGAAGTTTGTTTTGACTATTTCTCAGAAAGTAGTGACATTATCTGTCTCAAATTTTATATGTAGGATGTAGTCGAAGTTTGATGACATAGAAAAGATCCCTCTTTCCTTTGTCAGACATAAATAATTCTTTGGTGGGCGCCAAGATCCCTCAGGGATCTCTTGTTATATCTATAGAAACAAAAAAAGTTTTGTCTATTTTTCCATTATATGTTGTGTGATAAATGGAACCTTTCACTTGTGGCTATGCAATATGAAATTTCTTATACTCCACAAGTACACTTAAATCTCGATAATAAACCACGGCGTATATTCTATTTTGGCAGGCTATCCCAGGCTTGTTATCGAGATGTATATATGCATATAATAAAATACCAACAACACCACAGAATGTAGACTTATAGATGATTTGATATTGATCACATGTCAGATAAAGTCACTTAATACTTTATGGAACTTATACAATAATATTAGGCCTGTAGCATGCTTGGATGGAGGGCTATCAAGTTTGTTCCAATGAATGACATTGACTTTCGTTCTAGAGTATTACAAAGCCACTGCAGTTTGATGACCCTCTGTTTGCAATTAGTTGTCAGGTTACTATAATGAATTTAGATCTTTAAAGCATCATCATTTAAAACGTTAAAGGAGGAATGTGGTTGATTTACTCTATATTTGTTATATTTTGTGATTCAATCCTTACTGTGTTGATATGAAATATGAAATGTGGGTGATTACAAGATTATTTTGTGGTTTGGAAATTTAAAATGATTTCATGGGTTGAGATATTTGTCGATAACTGATGCCATAGCGCTTTGAATAATGTATAAAACAACTTTCATATTACTTAATGTATGTTTTGTAATTTAAAATCACTTTATTGGTTGAAAAATTCTTTATAGCTGATACAAATTGCTTCGTGGTACATTAGCAACCACAAAAAAAATAAATTTCTTCACAACAAAAATTTCATGTTATACAGTATAATTGGGCTGCCGTAGCCACATGGTTAAGGTGTCACCTTATTCTAACATTAGCCATATTACATGTACCCATGTGTAAGGTCGTTGGTTTTTCTCTGGGTACTCTGGCTTTCCCCCACCTCATAAACCTGGAGGTTCATTAAATGACACCTAGCCTTTAAATAAGGCAAGCATTTCACTATATTATGCTGAGATGTTAATGTGTATAGTGAAGGTCACCTTGACATTTTAACCTACATATATGTACAAGGAGTGTGGTACAGGATTTAGGCAATGTGGTATATTTGTCATTTTTCCTCCTTGATTAACAATATAATGAAAAAGTTCATACTCTAACAGGAAGTGTAACCCCTGGAAACTCAAAAACAAATTCTTTTCTGGAGGGATAGTGTGTAACCCAAGCTGCAATATAGGTATATATATGCCTCTGCATGGGAGAACTTTCTTAATTTGATTGACTTACTATAATCTAAAGGTCCTGAGTTTGATCTTGTTGTGAAGACAAAGATAAAATTTGTAAAATTTGGCTCCCCAGTTCCATTCCTTATTAGGTCATCTGACTGACCCAAAAGATAAGGATGACCTATAGCCTTCATGGGTCTTCTGTTGTCATGTGTTGTGTGTCTGTCTGTAAACTTCTTCTCTATAATGGAAAAGGCCAAGGGTACTATGTTGGGTATGTAGCCTGCTGGGATTAAGGGCTACCAAGTTCGTTCAAATGAATGACCTTGACCTTCATTCAGGGTCACACTTCAGGAGTCAAATAAGCTTAAATCTTTATTTTTTGGAATCTGTCGATAACTGAGAAACCTTAGGGGGTGTGATATTGAGCCTTTAGCATGCTTTGTAATTAAAATACCGTATTCGCTGTAATTAGCGTCCAGAAAACTGATGGGGGACACTTCAAGGAACCAAAATGTAAGTTGTGGGCAAAAACCTCTAAGAAGTCAGTAATATTTTAACCTATTCCAAACTCAGTCACTGTTACAGTAAATATGTATATGCCTCTTTTCCTTTGAAATGCATTATTATGTTGTGATTCACATGTAAAAGACTCACAAGTTCACGTAATATGGGATACAATGCAGCTAGATACTATAAGCATCACACAGTTTTCAAACATCGTTAAATCCATGGGATGGGGGCATTTATATAACTTCAACACCTTCTCAAGCAAAGGGAGGGGCACTTACAGGGGGAGGGACGCTAATTACCGCGAATATGGTATGCAAATAAAAATATTATGATACATTTTAAATGTTTGATACATTTAGATTGTCTTCTAAGTAATTCAAGAATCCTCTTTTGTTTTGCAGGATGTGTGCAATGTGTAACCGGGCTTTCAGTGACACATCATTTGTGAGGTATCCCAATGGAGTAGTGACTCACGTTCATTGTGCAAAAAATAAACATGTGTGCCCAGTGACAGGGAAACTTTTCAGCACAAAACAATCTTGATGATCCCGAGTGTGGCACTGGAAGTTCTATAGCAATTTCATCACCGTTTCATGGTGGGAAAATCCTGTCGCAAAGATTTCAACATTCAAAATCCTATCGTAAAAATTTGAAAAATCCTCATTGCAATGATTTCAACACTGAAATATAATCTTATTTGAAAAATCCTATCGCAATGATTTCAACACTGAAAGGTCCAATCACTAAGATTTGAGAAATATTCATCAAAAAGATTTCAACACTGAAAAATCCTCGTCGCAAAGATATAAACACTGAAAATCCTATCGCAAATATTAAACACAGAAAATTGTTATTGCAGAAATAATGATATAGAAAAATCCATGATAGGAAAACTGATGACCTAGTCACATCCCTAATCGTTACTGCAAAAAAAAAATCTTTGGTACCAGGGTGCCAGTGTAAATGACATCAATATGGGGAGAAAATTTGTGAGGATCGTGAATGTTATATAACATGTGTGATAGCTATATAGTGTGATCATTGGAGGGATTTAATTGTAGAGTTAGAATATTACACTAAATGTTAACTGTAAGAAATGGAGCTTATTAGTCCATTATACATTAGTAGCTCAGCATCACCATGTTAGAATTGCCTTTCATCTGTGGCCTGTGGTCCATGATCAGTTTGTTCATAAACAATTTGATCTTTCTTATTTAATATGGAGATTCATCTTCGGACATCCACAAGTCACTGATCTATTATTTGTGACACAAATGGTATGATCTATTGTTAGTGACATAATGAAAGCAAAAATGTGGAAATCTGATGATGAGATAGATTCCATATACGTATATACGTAGTCCTTATTCATGCATATAACATTTTGAGAATGAAAAAGAAGAATCAAAATGTGTTCATCTCCAATTGGAAACAAGATGGCTACATTTAATTGTGTTCATCTTAGATTTTAACAAATGATCATATGATGGAAACTTTTAATCAAGTTTCATAATTTTGTAGACGCCCCTAGGTCCCTAGTTATATATTACATTCAGGGACTGATTAAATCATCAGGCAACCATCTTGAATTTTGATAAATGAAGTTAATTATGATCTGTCTTCCCCAGAAATTACTGTTAGGGTTTTTGGGGTTCTTTTTGTTCCCCTAGGCTAGTTAAACAGATTTGTTTTGCAGATGTATTAAGCCATCTTATGTTTTGACACAGTCGTTTTTTGGAATGTTTTCAATGGATATTAAGAGCAAATAAGAGAGAACTGAATTAAAATTGACTTTATTTGACAGATATATCCTGTAAATCTGTTTTCTTTCCTGGCTACCAAATATCATGATTTAAGTATATCAGACACAGAGATGATGTTTTAGCGGGTTAGATTTAAATTTAAATACCTTTGAAAATAATTGATGGAAAATATCAATTTGCATAAATAAACGTTCATGAAATAACCTTCATTGCAAAACTCACGAAAAATAAAGGGCACTCAAAAGAAAATTTGTTTATATTTAATAATGGTGAGTGCCATCTGGGATTTCCAGTTTTAGGGTAAATACCCTGCCTAGTGAAAAGAGTTAATTTAAAGTTAAAACACGTATCCTGAAATAACATTTTCTTTCGAAAACTATCGTCCGTCGTCCGTCCGTCCGTTGGAAAAGATTCCCAGCAAATATAGCAAGTCAATGTGTTTGTAGCAAATTGGCCAGAAACATCCTTGGGGGAAGGGGAATAGAACTTGTATAAATATTGGCTCTGACCCCGACCCCCCGGGGGCAGGAGGGGGCGGGGGCCCAATAGGTGAAATTGAGGTAAATCCTATAAATCGCTACCTGTCCTAGTGTTCTGCATGGATTGTAACCAAAATTTGGCCAGAAACATCCTTGGGGGAAGGGGAACAGAACTTGTATAAATTTTTGGCTCTGACCCCCCGGGGACAGGAGGGGCGGGGCCCAATAAGGGAAATTTAGGTAAATCCTATAAATCGCTACTTGTCCTAGAGTTCTGCATGGATTGTAACCAAAATTGGCCAGAAACATCCTTGGGGGAAGGGGAATAGAACTTGTATAAATTTTGGCTCTGACCCCCCCCGGGGACAGGAGGGGCGGGGCCCAATAGGGAAATTAAGGTAAATCCTATAAATCGCTACTTGTCCTAGAGTTCTGCATGGATTGTAACCAAATTTGGCCAGAAACATCCTTGGGGGAAGGGGAACAGAACTTGTATAAATTTTTGCTCTGACCCCCCTGGGGACAGGAGGGGCGGGGCCCAATAGGGGAAATAGAGGTAAATCCTATAAATCGCTACTTGTCCTAGAGTTCTGCATGGATTGTAACCAAATTTGGCCAGAAACATCCTTGAGGGAAGGGGAATAGAACTTGTATAAATTTTGGCTCTGACCCCCCCCCGGGGACAGGAGGGGCGGGGCCAAATAGGGAAATTAAGGTAAATCCTATAAATCGCTACTTGTCCTAGAGTTCTGCATGGATTGTAACCAAATTTGGCCAGAAACATCCTTGGGGGAAGGAGAACAGAACTTGTATAAATTTTGGCTCTGACCCCCCGGGGACAGGAGGGGCGGGGCCCAATAGGGGAAATTTAGGTAAATCCTATAAATTGCTACTTGTTCTAGAGTTCTGCATGGATTGTAACCAAATTTGGCCAGAAACATCCTAGGGGGAAAGGGAACAGAACTTGTATAAATTTTTGCTCTGACCCCCTGGGGACAGGAGGGGTGGGGCCCAATAGGGGAAATAGAGGTAAATCCTATAAATCGCTACTTGTCCTAGAGTTCTGCATGGATTGTAACCAAATTTGGCCAGAAACATTCTTAGGGGAATAGGAACAGAACTTATATAAATTTTGGCTCTGACCCCCCGGGGCAGGAGGGGCGGGGCCCAATAGAGGAAATAGAGAGGATAAATCCTATAAATCGCTACTTGTCCTAGAGTTCTGCATGGATTGAAACCAAATTTGGCCAGAAACATCCTTGGGGGAAGGAGAATAGAACTTGTATAAATTTTGGCTCTGACCCCCCTGGGGGCAGGAGGGGCGGGGCCCAATAGGGAAATTTAGGTAAATCCTATAAATCGCTACTAGTCTTAGAGTTCTGCTTGGAGTTTAACCAAATTTGGCCCAGAAACATCCTTGGGGTTAACAGAATTCCTATAATTTTTGGCTCTGACCCCCCTTGAGCAGAAAGAGTGGGGCCCAATAGGGGAATTAGAGGTAAATATTCAAATTCCTTCAGAAAAGAAACAATGAACCTTACTAGGCATTACAAACCAGGTGAGCGATACAGGCCCTCTGGGCCTCTTGTTGAATAGTGTGCAATAAAAAGGACTATAATTGTATTATGTGGTGTTCCTCAGATACTCAGTGGGGATGAACCAGATACTGACGTTAGACCAGGCTTTAGTTGTTACTGTTACCTGACTCTCTATATAAATGAGATTTTATTGTAAGTTAGTAAAAACTATTGACCATGTAGCTTTTACTGTCTACCTTATTGTAAGTTAGTAAAAACTATTGACCATGTAGATTTTACTGTCTACCTTATTGTAAGTTAGGAAAAACTATTGACCATGTAGCTCTTACTGTCTACCTTACCATAAGTTAGTAAAAACTATTGACTATGTAGCTCTTACTGTCTACCTTATTGTAAGTTAGTAAAAACTATTGACCATGTAGCTCTTACTGTCTACCTTATTGTAAGTTAGTAAAAACTATTGACCATGTAGCTCTTACTGTCTACCTTATTGTAAGTTAGTAAAAACTATTGACCATGTAGCTCTTACTGTCTACCTTATTGTAAGTTAGTAAAAACTATTAACCATGTAGCTCTTACTGTCCTACCTTACCATAAGTTAGTAAAAACTATTGACCATGTAGCTCTTACTGTCTACCTTACCGTAAGTTAGTAAAAACTATTGACCATGTAGCTCTTATCGTCTACCTTACCGAAAGTTAGTAAAAACTATTGACCATGTAGCTCTTACTGTCTACCTTACCATAAGTTAGTAAAAAATATTAACCATGTAGCTCTTACTGTCTACCTTACCATAAGTTAGTAAAAACTATTGACCATGTAGCTCTTGCTGTCTACCTTATTGTAAGTATAGTAAAAACTATTGACCATGTAGCTCTTGCTGTCTACCTTATTGTAAGTATGTAAAAACTATTAACTACGTAGCTCTTACTGTCTACCTTATTGTAAGTTAGTAAAAACTATTAACCATGTAGCTCTTACTGTCTACCTTACCATAAGTTAGTAAAAACTATTAACCATGTAGCTCTTACTGTCTACCTTACCGTAAGTTAGTAAAAACTATTGACCATGTAGCTCTTACTGTCTACCTTACCATAAGTTAGTAAAAACTAGCTCTTTTGACCACCATAAAGTAGCTCATTACTGTCTACCTTAACCGTAAGTTTAGTAAAAAAACTATTGACCATGTAGCTCTTATCGTCTACCTTACCGAAAGTTAGTAAAAACTATTGACCATGTAGCTCTTACTGTCTACCTTACCATAAGTTAGTAAAAACTATTAACCATGTAGCTCTTACTGTCTACCTTACCATAAGTTAGTAAAAACTATTGACCATGTAGCTCTTGCTGTCTACCTTATTGTAAGTAAAAACTATTGACCATGTAGCTCTTGCTGTCTACCTTATTGTAAGTATGTAAAAACTATTAACTATGTAGCTCTTACTGTCTACCTTACCATAAGTTAGTAAAAACTATTAACCATGTAGCTCTTACTGTCTACCTTACCATAAGTTAGTAAAAACTATTGCCCATGTAGCTCTTGCTGTCTACCTTACCGAAAGTAACTAAAAACTATTGCCCATGTAGCTCTTACTGTCTACCTTACCGTAAGTTAGTAAAAACTATTAACCATGTAGCTCTTACTGTCTGCCTTACCGTAAGTTAGTAAAAACTATTGCCCATGTAGCTCTTGCTGTCTACCTTACCGAAAGTTAGTAAAAACTATTGCCCATGTAGCTCTTACTGTCCTACCTTACCATAAGTTAGTAAAAACTATTGACCATGTAGCTCTTACTGTCTACCTTACCGTAAGTTAGTAAAAACTATTGACCATGTAGCTCTTATCGTCTACCTTACCGAAAGTTAGTAAAAACTATTGACCATGTAGCTCTTACTGTCTACCTTACCATAAGTTAGTAAAAACTATTAACCATGTAGCTCTTACTGTCTACCTTACCATAAGTTAGTAAAAACTATTGACCATGTAGCTCTTGCTGTCTACCTTATTGTAAGTAAAAACTATTGACCATGTAGCTCTTGCTGTCTACCTTATTGTAAGTATGTAAAAACTATTAACTATGTAGCTCTTACTGTCTACCTTACCATAAGTTAGTAAAAAACTATTAACCATGTAGCTCTTACTGTCTACCTTACCATAAGTTAGTAAAAACTATTGACCATGTAGCTCTTACTGTCTACCTTACCATAAGTTAGTAAAAACTATTGCCCATGTAGCTCTTACTGTCTACCTTACCGTAAGTTAGTAAAAACTATTAACCATGTAGCTCTTACTGTCCTACCTTACCATAAGTTAGTAAAAAACTATTGACCATGTAGCTCTTACTGTCTACCTTACCATAAGTTAGTAAAAACTATTGACCATGTAGCTCTTACTGTCTACCTTACCATAAGTTAGTAAAAACTATTAACCATGTAGCTCTTACTGTCTACCTTACCGTAAGTTAGTAAAAACTATTGACCATGTAGCTCTTACTGTCTACCTTACCATAAGTTAGTAAAAACTATTAACCATGTAGCTCTTACTGTCTACCTTACCATAAGTTAGTAAAAACTATTAACCATGTAGCTCTTACTGTCTACCTTACCATAAGTTAGTAAAAACTATTGACCATGTAGCTCTTACTGTCTACCTTACCGTAAGTTAGTAAAAACTATTAACCATGTAGCTCTTACTGTCCTACCTTACCATAAGTTAGTAAAAAAACTATTGACCATGTAGCTCTTACTGTCTACCTTACCATAAGTTAGTAAAAACTATTAACTGTCTACCTACCATAGTTTAGTAAAAAACTATTAACCATCTATAGCTCTTACTGTCTACCTTACCATAAGTTAGTAAAAACTATTAACCATGTAGCTCTTACTGTCTACCTTACCGTAAGTTAGTAAAAACTATTGACCATGTAGCTCTTACTGTCTACCTTACCATTAGTTAGTAAAAACTATTAACCATATAGCTCTTACTGTCTACCTTACCATAAGTTAGTAAAAACTATTAACCATGTAGCTCTTACTGTCTACCTTACCATAAGTTAGTAAAAACTATTGACCATGTAGCTCTTACTGTCTACCTTACCATAAGTTAGTAAAAACTATTAACCATGTAGCTCTTACTGTCCTACCTTACCATAAGTTAGTAAAAACTATTGACCATGTAGCTCTTATCGTCTACCTTACCATAAGATTGTAAATATACAGTTAAAGTATGGGGTCGAGGGATATAGGCAAGTTTGAGGAAAACAGACACTTGCTTTATCCCTCAACCCCATACTTTAACTGTTTAATATACTGATACATACAAAGCTATGATTAGACTAAAAATAGATTTCTCTCATACGCTATATTCCTGTAGCGTACGGCCATGGTCATTAGAGATTGAGATAATTTTACATTGTAATAGTTCTACATAGTCTTATCTTCAAACATTCAAATTATTCCAAGATGATAATTGTGATTCCATGTCCGTCTTGTTTTGCTTCTATTCAAACCGCAGGTTATAATTTGATTCCGCTATGATTCTCAATACATTTGTATTTCAACATTTTGTACCACTAGGCAATAATGCTAAATTTATATACATGTATTGTGGAAATTCCGAGATGTTAAGCACTTAAAGGTAGCCTAAAAATATACATAACAACTGTAAGTACATGTACATAAAAAAGGTTTTGTCCTCTGACCCCATTACATTTTTAGCCCACCATCATCAGATGGTGGGCTATTCAAATCGTCCGTCCGTAAACAATGCTTGTTATCACTATTTCTTAAAAACTGCTGCAGGGATTTTGTTCAAACTTCACATGGAGGGTCCCCTTAGTCCATATTTGTGCCATACAGATTTTGAGGCTGATCGGAAAAACAAGATGGCCGCCAGGCAGCCATCTTTGATTTTGGCAGTTGAAGTTTGTTATCGATATTTCTTGAGAACTACTGAAGGGATTTTGTTCAAACCTCACATGAAGGTTACCCTTGGTCCCTAGTTGGGCCATACAGATTTTGAGGCTGATCGGAAAAACAAGATGGCCACCAGGCAGCCATCTTTGATTTTGGCAGTTGAAGTTTGTTATCGATATTTCTTGAGAACTACTGAAGGGATTTTGTTCAAACTTCACATGAAGGTTACCCTTGGTCCCTAGTTGGGCCATACAGAAATGAGGCTGATCGGAAAAACAAGATGGCCGCCAGGCAGCCATCATTGATTTTGGCAGTTGAAGTTTGTTATCGATATTTCTTGAGAACTACTGAAGGAATTTTGTTCAAACTTCACATGGAGGTTACCCTTGGTCCCTATTTGTGCCATACAGATTTTGAGGCTGATAGGAAAAACAAGATGGCCGCCAGGCGGCCATCTTGGATTTTGATAGTGAAGGTTTGATATCCCTATTTCTCAAAAAGTGCTGAAGGGATCTGTCTCAAATTTCATATGTAGGTTCCCCTAGGGACCTAGTTGTGCATATTGCATTTTGAGACCGATCGGTCAACAAGATGGCCGTCAGGCAGCCATCTTGTATTTTGTTATTCAAAGTTTGTTATCGCTATTTCTCAGAAAGTACTGAAGGGATCTGTCTCAAAATTCATATGTAGGTTCCCCTAGGGCCCTAGTTGTGCACATTGTGATTTGGGACCGATCGGTCAACAAAATTACTGCCAGGCAGCCATCTTGGATTTTTATATTCAAAGTTTGTTATCGCTATTTCTCAGAAAGTATTGAATGGATCTTTCTCAAATTTCACATGTAGGTTCCCCTAGGGCCCTAGTTGTGCATATTGTGATTTGGGACCGATTGATCAACAAGATGGCCGCCATGGAGTCATCTTGGATTTTGATAGTTGAAGTTTGTTACCACTATTTCTCAAAAGGTACTGAAGCGATCTGTCTCAAATTTTTTATATGTAGTATGTTTGAAAAAGTTTAAAAAGTAGAGAAAAGATATATCTTTCCTTTGTCAGATATAGATCATTCTTTGGTGGGCGCCAAGATCCCTCTAGGATCTCTTGTTCACAAACCTCACACTTACAAGATAAACATGATGACGTGTTCGGTAACAGTTTACGATTGATTCTAACATTGTTTGATTACATCAACGGAGATGGCGTGATCGGAAACTAGCCCCGCCCAATTATTATGTTGCCTAGCAACTGATGGCATGATCGGAAACAAGTCCCGCCCACCTCAAATCTGATTGGTTAAATGGAAATAGCCGAGCCTGGGTGTGTGCTAGCTTCCAGGGGTATCTAACACACAGCTGAGTAAGGGTTTTGGAAAAAAGAAGGAAGCTAGTCAACTTAACCAAGTAACTTTTATATAGGGTAAATAAAGTAGAGGTATATCAAAACTATTTACCATGTAGATCTTACTGTCTACCTTACACTGTATGTTAGTAAAAACTATTGACTGTGTGGCTCTGTCTACCTTACCATAAGTTAGTAAAAACTACTGACCAAGTGTCATGAAATGAAAAAGTAATCAAGATATCTACAGTATAATGTAAATATAAGCTCATTTCTGTCATAAATCAAAATACAGTCTGTAATAATAAACATGGGTTACTGAATGGTTCTTTGAAATTGTAGATGATATACAGACCTGTTGGTATACACCTAATACTGACAGAAAAGGTTGGGATTAGTCTTGTACTGCAAAGCACAATATGCAAATCAGTAAAGTGATCAATAAAATCCCATCTCAATGTATGTAATGTCAAGGTCATGACCTTTGAGGGTGACATGAATAGTTCAATGTCTTGTTTATATGTGTATGTAAGTTATATAGCACTGATGTATGAACAGGAAAAATTAAAAGTAATGAAATTAAATTTTAGTTTTGTTTTCTTCATTTTAAAATAAACTTGTCATTTACTATAACAATAAAACAATTTATTTATCATGATGACACAACACAATTCTACCACACACTACACATATACATGTATGTATGTGTACACCTATGATAAATACAGTATATACACATACTACACATGTATACACATACATGTATGCATGACAAATATATATATAGCTGCAATATTGTAGCTCAAAAGACTTTTTGACAGAAAATGATGTCGTCTTTAGAGCTACAAGTAGCGCCTATTACTGCTAATGGAGCAAAGTAATGATTTTGCAAACCATTATAAAACGTTAGTTTGCATTTTTATCGTACTTGTTTGACATCACTTACCTACTAGGCAATAAAACTGAACCATATAAAATATCGAATTCTCATCGAGGCATTATCTTTTTACATAATACATATGAAGGTCTTTCTGAAGGGAATTTATACAGCAAGTCCACAAATTAAAAATTTGACGTCTTGTGAGCGGTACAATAGATATTAAGAATGGTAGTTATGTTTGTTTTGGACAAAAATAATATGTAAATGCATGTATACGCATAAAATAATTGGAAACCTACAAAAAAGTATAGAAAACTATGCCCGAGTGATTTTCGGAGGCAGTGCTCCACTACGACACATATATAGGGACCAATTCGTACCCGGCCGAAAGGTAAAGTAGGCCGGGTACGTATATTAGTTCTAATATATATACAGTCCCATTGTGTAGGAGTCTATAGACAAGCTTTTTCCCCAAATGTAGGTCACAGTGACCTGATTGTGGTATGTCACACACCACTTCACATATGGACCTGTAATATTATATGTAACTATACTGTAAGAAGTTTGAGGGCCTCATGGTTTCAAATAAAGGTGACAGTGATGTCATTTTGGTACACGATATACACAACTTGAACTCCATTACGTACACTGGCCTTTATAATCGGGGTATACTAATAAGTTCTGGTTCATGTCGTAGGAAATTAACCTCCAGGTTTTAGTACCAGACATGTGTACAGCCCCACCAAGTAGAATTACGTTAACAAGTCTGAAGTTCCATTAATGCCTTACAGTATAGGAGTTAAGAGTCTGGACAAGACAGAGGATCTTTCGTTCCCTACCTTGAGGGTACGTAGGACAGAGAAATCTCTATCCTCAGAGGAGAGGCACAACTGTCTAACCTGTGGCAGATAGAGCGCAAACGAGAACAAACTCAACATTTACTGTGAATATGCAGGCACTTTAAAGATTTATTTTTAGGAGAAACAAAGTTTGTTCAGTAATGCACTCTATCATTGACAGAATCGGTATAGTACCATATCCATTTAGTTAATTATACAAAACACTCCAAATCAATGAATTTTTTCTCATATGTTTATTTGTACCAAAATATAACGTTTTACTCCTGGAATATATCTGGTGTTTGAAGCACACAAGATTATAACCGTACACTTTATGTATATAGACTGTATAACATGTCGCTATTATTTACACTCATCACAGTAGCTCAAACAAAGTCCTCAATGAATGATGACAACAATCAAATCAACCAGTTAAAAAATCCACAAAATAAACAGTCGGACACAATTTTCCTGGCTCACAACCCAATTTTCTTTTCTGTCCTGTAAAAAACTTATCCCTTCATGAAAATGGCATTGTACATGCTTAGCATAGGGAACATTCCCCAGTCCAATCCAACACCAAATTTGTGAAGCTGATCGCACAAATAACAAATCCGTTCATAGCCACAATATATTATAACTAATTATTTCATGCAAAAAAAAACAAAAAAACACCTTGACCTTGAGTTTAGTTACCAAGTGTCCAAATTGTGTTCTGAATTGAAGGTTTTTTCCCCTCAAAAATGATTTTTCAAAATCCGTTTTCAATTCATTTTTCAATTTCTTGTGTTACAATGTACAGTATAATATAAATTAATTTTGCATAAATCAATTGCTGAACGTGTATAAAATTTAATTCAAATACCTTAATTGCTGAATCTGAGCAGTGTACATTTGTCAAATATTGTATAATTATTGTAGAATTTGGTCCCGCAGATTTCACAGCTAACAGCAGTGCCTACAGAGACAAATTAATCACATCATATATACCAAAGGTTACAAATACATGACACAACCTCGGACACGAGAGCTTCCACTGGTTAAATACAATCACATTTTAGCTGGACGAAATTCTGTGAGATAGCTATATACAGGTGTAAATATTAAAGTGATTACATGTCATTATATAAACATTTGGTGATTAATTATTGCTGTAATTACATTAAAATGAGGCGATTCACTTTCACCTGATTGTTAGAATATATAACTCGTTAGACAATACATACGGCCAAATCATTGCCAATACTTCAATATTAACAGGTAGTAGTTTTACATTTCCTTGAATTTGAAAGTACAAATACAAATTTAATTCACATGCTCTTATTTTGTTAAGGAAGCAGACTTAAAACTGTTTCATGATGTTGGTTCAGGCATATTCCTGTATTTTTCAGGGAGTTGCAAACCATTTGTGATGTTAAATTAAGTAATATCACAAATATATGCAAAAACAATGAAAAACATATAAGATAATATGAAGTCTCTTATTTCTAGATTGTCTGAATTCCGATTAAGGAAAACAAGCATATTGAAGACAGAAAAAAAATCATTGTTTCTTGATTTAAACATACGATTGGTCCTTCTGTATATAATGAATACATAATATCTAATAACCATGACAACCATTCAAGTATGGTATGTATTTGCTGTATACAGCATGAAAGTTCAGACTTAGAATAAACGTACAACATTAAGGTGTTCAAAATGTACAACACATTAGCAATATTTCCCTCCATAAATGCATTGTGAAATTTTAGGAAATTAAAGCCATTTTAGTATTTTATCAAGGATGCATAAAATGAAAATATCTCAAGAATGACTTGGAATGTATTTGTTGGCATCCAAACATATCACTAATTTTAGAACCCTGGACTGGGATGTTGTAACTTCAGTACATTGACTTGACCCCAATCTGGGCTACTTTGTAATGTACTATGTCCAGGATATAAAAAAAAAATCTGAAAAATAGAAGTTAAAAAAAGAGACTTGGAATGTATTTCTTGCCATAAAAACAATTTCACCAAAACATGATGTTTGAACACATTAATTAGGCTACCTTTTACACTATTCTCAGTAATCCAACATGATATTTTCACAAGCATTAAATGTATTGACCTTAAAATTATCGAAATTTTGTGATTGGATGGCAATTAAATGGCAAATACTAGTAATCAGACAAGTGTTTATGATTTTTTTGCCCATCCATGTGGTAGGACAATAAGTTTTAGCGTGCAGGAGAATATGAAAGTGTTAATATAAGTATGTATACAATATATCAAAGTGTGGGCAGTGAAAACCTGCTTTAGGTATTCATTTATCAATATAATCAACAGTTCAACCTCAACTACGTAATACTCCATTTGTATAATTAGTTTCTATAATAATAATGATATATATATCTGTACATGAGTAAAATGAAGTTCCATTATTATATAATCTAATCCCATATACTCCAGGTTCGTCAGTCCCTTTATCTTGTGAAGAACTACATCAGTCTTAAACTCAATGACCCCTGGAAATTCATAGTGAACTCTTCCAGCCTTTGATTGAGGCAAGTTCAAATTTGTCTTCAGGGGAGAATTGAGTTGATATTTTCCCACAACACAATGCCTTTAATTACAAAATGGATCCCCAAAATAACATTATAATGAGAACTTTTATAAATTTCTTGGATAGATATGATCTCTTAAGTTCATGTTTTGCTTGAATCTCTAAGTAATGACTATCAGAGTTATAGGCCGAATCAAATAAATCATTTCTTCACAATTTCAAAAGTTGAGAAAATCCTGACAGAGAACAATGAGAAATAGAATCAGTATAATATATATAATTTTTATATGACAACAAAATGAGACAACTTTTGAAATCATCAACAATGATATAAAATGATCTTGAAAAATACAATATATTAACCAAATATGGGTCATAACAAACAACTACAATTATACATTATCAATTAGAATGCATCAATATGAAACAACATCCTGGATGTTAAAATGGCAGCTGTCAATGAAAGTCACTCGACCAAAGCCGCTACAAATCCATACAAAAAGTATCATTTCTATAAGTAAAAAGTAAATATAGTTAATTTTCTACTGGCAAATCCCACAACAGCTGATCACAAGGTTAAGGACCTTATGTAAATAAGGATACAAAACTATCCACCGATTTTCTTAAATTTCTCGCCAATATAGAGTGAATTGTTCCAAACAATATCTGAATCTTCAACAAACATCATCCATCAAGGTCTTATAAAATATTCAGCATCTTCTCCTTTAATCTTACACATTCACCCCTACAACTTGACAATGGACTGTTCCAGTCTATAAACTAGAATACAGTGAAACTTGCTTGATACGAACTCGGATAATTCAACAACCCGGCTTAATACGAAGTACTTTGCCGGTCCCGGCCGAATTCCCTCTTTATCTTTGTTTAAAGAACTCGGATAATTCGAATTCGGAAAACTACAAAGTAAATTTTGGGTCCGTTCACATCATTTTACGGCATGGAACTGGTCTATATATACCAAGTAAAAAGATCATCAGTAGACATGGGAACTCGCTTAATTCGAACACTCGGAAAACTCGAAGTTTTATCTCGGTCCCTTCGAGTTCGTATTAACAGAGTTCCACTGTAGTCAATATGTGTCTTAGAGGTTGATGGGAAATTAATAAGAAATATTATCAATAAGTTGGATCTATTAAACTACACAATGCAGTTAGGTATTTGGCATTAACAAAATGAGCATTAACTATGAATGATCTCATTCCCTCCTCCTCCTCTTTTTTATGTTGTTGTCCATGAATGCTATGTCTACTTCTGAAACAATCCTTAAGTACTTCTGAAATTTATAGAAAAGTGTAAAATGTAACAAAGAGAAATTTCAAATAAAATACACAGCTGATCTGGAATGTTTTCCATTATTCACAATTAAAGCTGCTTTATGCTTTGATCATGATCAATGCAAGTATAAGGTGTTTGTATACGATAGAAAAAAAGATCCATTTCCGATCTGGTTCATCAGAAATCTTGATATAGATAGCACTTTGATGATAGCCTCGTGAATTCTTTTAAAGATAAAGAGATGGATCTATTGTTCATTGAAAGCCAGTCCAATACAGATTACATGTGTACAGTATGTACTGAACTTAATGTTAATGGTCTCAATGTACAAGATGTTACAACAATAAATTGAGATGTTGACAGTGAAATATGACTGAGGGTAAGTCTTAAGTCATGGATATCACATCCAATCATTTCAATGGTAATATTTCATATACCGTATTCGACCCAATAAGTGCCCCTTCTTGTTTTGAGGCCACAATTTCAATTGCCTGGGCATAAATAAAGACCAAAACTGTATAGGTTTACAATTATTATATATTAATCATCTTTTCATTTTTCAAATTCTTAAACGGCCTGTGCGCTTATTGGGTTCAATATGGTATATAACAAAACATGCTTCCAGCGCTATTGGTCATTTATATGCAAAATTTAATAAAACTGCACCAACATAAATTTTAATCTATAAATTGTATCACCAGAAACCAGTTCATCAAACCAAATCAGACATCTATAATATTATAATGATAATACAGCATATCAAATAGAAATCTCTAAACCATACTTCATCAGGAATTTGTTTGATGTGTTTAAGAGAAAAAAGAAATCTCCAAACATATACAAAAGTCTATTTTATTCTAAAAAAAATTATCTCTAAACCTTACGTCTAGAAATGTCGGAAATTTCTAAACTTTACTGAAATCTTACAGATCAAGTGTAAAAATCTCAGAAATCTTTAAACCTCACGTCTAGAAATCTCGGAAATTTCTAAACCTTACTGAACTCTTAGAGATCAAGTGTAGAAATCTCAGAAATCTTCAAACGTTACAGAAATCTCGACATTTTACAAAAGTCTATAAATTCTAAAGAACTATTCAGAACCTATAGCACTACACTGTACTACACAGTGTAAATGTCACGTAGCAGGTCTATATCACTGTTAGACACCCTTCACTGATACTGTACAGATAGGGTTCATCAATGTTTTGGTATATAAAGATCACATTTTCTGGAAGGCCTCTAGTTTGGACTGGAAGGACATCTTGTTATGTTTTGGGTCATTCTTTTTCTTCCGTGCAAGCATCTCCCTCATTTCTTTGGCTGACATTTGGAGTCCCTGTGACAGATCGGCAGGTTTGCCGTTGGTCTGAGGTGGGGCGGAGTTCACAGAGGGGGTAGGAGCCATCTGGCGTTGAGGCTGCTGATCAAAACATAACAAAACAAAATCAAAACATATTTATGCAACAAACTCATCCAATAATACTTAAGCCTAACATCAAGTGAAATTCAAAGGTATTATTAATATTTGTTTTTGTTTTGAGTCCAGAGTGAAGAAGATAGCTATTTCTGATCTGTATTGGTAAATAAACTTATATATAATTAATTCATAATATAACTGGTTCTTTTTCTACACATATCCTAAAATAATGACTAATTACAGAAACTCAACAGAGCCATTTCCCTTTCCATTCCAGCATTATAATACTGTGAATTACCTTCCAGTCTTATACATGTACAGTTAACTTCCTATGTATATATATATATGTGTGATAAATTTAAAGAAAAATCCTTACGGACGAAATCTATAAGAAATAAAAACAATAACGACTGACTAGTGAGCGCTTTCGCTTACAGTCGTTATTGTTTTTATTTCTTATATATATATGTATATATATCAAAGGTTTCAAAGTGAAAATGTGATTAAAATATACTTACAACTTCAGCCTGTCCATTTACTGGGCCACCTGAAACAAAAAGAAGAGATTTTATATGATCTGAATTGATTACCTCAGGGGATATCACAATACAGTATATTTAGTATTTAACACTGAGTCATGCAAAAGGTATCCTTTCCCCGGTACCATATGCAGGAATCTGTGCACAACGGAACAAAGCGCTATAAGGTGAAATTTGGCAGGTATCTGTATATTATATGACTCTTTCATATGTACGTATGTAGGATAGAACTATTCCACCCGAGGGTACAGAATTTTGGGTCAGAACCGAGGCTTGCCGAGGTTTCTGACCCAAAATTCTGTACCCGAGGGTGGAATAGTTCTATCCTTCATAATTTAAATATGAAAGAGTTATTTTCTCACATTGCTTGTCGAATTACTTGCACGAAAGGTGAGGCAGCCATTTTGTGACAAAATCTTAACTTCTTAAATAATCGATCGATTTTAAAAATAAGAACGCCATTCGAAAGAGCTCATCAAAGTTTGGTTTATATTGAAAATATAAACAAGAAATCTTAGGTAAAACGGTTTGAAATGCAAATTAAACAAATGAAATGGTAAATAAATCCGACAAATCAATCGAAATAGAAGAAAAATGACGTCAACTTTGGCTGACATGACGTCATCTCATTGTTTTTTTCAATTGTGACGTCACAGCTATGTAAGATAGATTTATCTTACATAGCTGTCTTTCATGGGACAACTCTATCTTACATGGCTAGCTATGTGAGAAATATATATCTTACTTGCATTGAATGACTATTGATGGAAACTTGAAGTTAAAGGGATTTTTGTTTCTTTTTACACTCTGGCTTTAACATTAGAAATGGTATCCTTGGACCCAGGTGTAGTCGTACCATTATTGCTTATTTAGCGATGCATTATAAGTCCGACTACACCTTCTGAACAGAAGATATAGAAATGGTAGATCAGTCATTTCCATGTGTAAAACATTGTCTTTTTAAGATATGTTATGAAATATGGTGCATGGCTGATAGCTTTTGAAACATTATCACCTTAATATCATTTTAATAATGCACATAAAACAACAATTATTGAACAACAATTAAAATTGATTTATAACTTCGAAAAGAATTACTTGTTGTTCCTTTTGATTGTTAATAATTTATACAAATTGATCAAATGAAGGAAACAATATGGCCTGTTCACATGTATATGTATGACATTAGTATGTAGAGGGTCAAAAGGAGGTGCAAATTGCCATCTCCGCCTATTCGAATATTTTCTTCTGGAAAATGCCTTATTCAAATAAGCTGAATCCTCTATAGTCTTTGTAAGATACAGATTTTATGTCATGTTACTGTATATGGCTGGCATTGTCTATATGTAGTTATAACAGATTTTATGTCATGTTACTGTATATGGCTGGCATGTCTATATGTAGTTATAACAGATTTTATGTCATGTTACTGTATATGGCTGGCATGTCTATATGTAGTTATAACAGATTTTATGTCATGTTACTGTATATGGCTGGCATGTCTATATGTAGTTATAGATTTTAGTATGTTACAGTTTTATGTATGTCATGTTACTGTATATGGCTGGCATGTCTATATGTAGTTATAACAGATTTTATGTCATGTTACTGTATATGGCTGGCATGTCTATATGTAGTTATAACAGATTTTATGTCATGTTACTGTATATGGCTGGCATGTCATATGTAGTTATACGTTTTATGTCATAGCTATGTAGTTATAACAGATTTTATGTCATGTTACTGTATATGGCTGGCATGTCTATATGTAGTTATAACAGATTTTATGTCATGTTACTGTATATGGCTGGCATGTCTATATGTAGTTATAACAGATTTTATGTCATGTTACTGTATATGGCTGGCATGTCTATATGTAGTTATAACAGATTTTATGTCATGTTACTGTATATGGCTGGCATGTCTATATGTAGTTATAACAGATTTTATGTCATGTTACTGTATATGGCTGGCATGTCTATATGTAGTTATAACAGATTTTATGTCATGTTACTGTATATGGCTGGCATGTCTATATGTAGTTATAACAGATTTTATGTCATGTTACCGTATATGGCTGGCATGTCTATATGTAGTTATAACAGATTTTATGTCATGTTACTGTATATGGCTGGCATGTCTATATGTAGTTATAACAGATTTTATGTCATGTTACTGTATATGGCTGGCATGTCTATATGTAGTTATAACAGATTTTATGTCATGTTACTGTATATGGCTGGCATGTCTATATGTATGTTATAACAGATTTTATGTCATGTTACTGTATATATATGGCTGGCATGTCTATATGTAGTTATAACAGATTTTATGTCATGTTACTGTATATGGCTGGCATGTCTATATGTAGTTATAACAGATTTTATGTCATGTTACTGTATATGGCTGGCATGTCTATATGTAGTTATAACAGATTTTATGTCATGTTACTGTATATGGCTGGCATGTCTATATGTAGTTATAACAGATTTTATGTCATGTTACTGTATATGGCTGGCATGTCTATATGTAGTTATAACAGATTTTATGTCATGTTACTGTATATGGCTGGCATGTCTATATGTAGTTATAACAGATTTTATGTCATGTTACTGTATATGGCTGGCATGTCTATATGTAGTTATAACAGATTTTATGTCATGTTACTGTATATGGCTGGCATGTCTATATGTAGTTATAACAGATTTTATGTCATGTTACTGTATATGGCTGGCATGTCTATATGTAGTTATAACAGATTTTATGTCATGTTACTGTATATGGCTGGCATGTCTATATGTAGTTATAACAGATTTTATGTCATGTTACTGTATATGGCTGGCATGTCTATATGTAGTTATAACAGATTTTATGTCATGTTACTGTATATGGCTGGCATGTCTATATGTAGTTATAACAGATTTTATGTCATGTTACTGTATATGGCTGGCATGTCTATATGTAGTTATAACAGATTTTATGTCATGTTACTGTATATGGCTGGCATGTCTATATGTAGTTATAACAGATTTTATGTCATGTTACTGTATATGGCTGGCATGTCTATATGTAGTTATAACAGATTTTATGTCATGTTACTGTATATGGCTGGCATGTCTATATGTAGTTATAACAGATTTTATGTCATGTTACTGTATATGGCTGGCATGTCTATATGTAGTTATAACAGATTTTATGTCATGTTACTGTATATGGCTGGCATGTCTATATGTAGTTATAACAGATTTTATGTCATGTTACTGTATATGGCTGGCATGTCTATATGTAGTTATAACAGATTTTATGTCATGTTACTGTATATGGCTGGCATGTCTATATGTAGTTATAACAGATTTTATGTCATGTTACTGTATATGGCTGGCATGTCTATATGTAGTTATAACAGATTTTATGTCATGTTACTGTATATGGCTGGCATGTCTATATGTAGTTATAACAGATTTTATGTCATGTTACTGTATATGGCTGGCATGTCTATATGTAGTTATAACAGATTTTATGTCATGTTACTGTATATGGCTGGCATGTCTATATGTAGTTATAACAGATTTTATGTCATGTTATGTATATGCTGGCATGTCTATATGTAGTTATAACAGATTTATGTCATGTTACTGTATATGGCTGGCATGTCTATATGTAGTTATAACAGATTTTATGTCATGTTACTGTATATGGCTGGCATGTCTATATGTAGTTATAACAGATTTTATGTCATGTTACTGTATATGGCTGGCATGTCTATATGTAGTTATAACAGATTTTATGTCATGTTACTGTATATGGCTGGCATGTCTATATGTAGTTATAACAGATTTTATGTCATGTTACTGTATACTGCATGTCTATATAGTTATAACAGATTTTATGCATGGTATATGGCTGGCATGTCTATATGTAGTTATAACAGATTTTATGTCATGTTACTGTATATGGCTGGCATGTCTATATGTAGTTATAACAGATTTTATGTCATGTTACTGTATATGGCTGGCATGTCTATATGTAGTTATAACAGAACAGTATATGGCTGGCATGTCTATATGTGTTATAACAGATGTTATGTCATGTTATATGGCTGGCATGTCTATATGTAGTTATAACAGATTTTATGTCATGTTACTGTATATGGCTGGCATGTCTATATGTAGTTATAACAGATTTTATGTCATGTTACTGTATATGGCTGGCATGTCTATATGTAGTTATAACAGATTTTATGTCATGTTACTGTATATGGCTGGCATGTCTATATGTAGTTATAACAGATTTTATGTCATGTTACTGTATATGGCTGGCATGTCTATATGTAGTTATAACAGATTTTATGTCATGTTACTGTATATGGCTGGCATGTCTATATGTAGTTATAACAGATTTTATGTCATGTTACTGTATATGGCTGGCATGTCTATATGTAGTTATAACAGATTTTATGTCATGTTACTGTATATGGCTGGCATGTCTATATGTAGTTATAACAGATTTTATGTCATGTTACTGTATATGGCTGGCATGTCTATATGTAGTTATAACAGATTTTATGTCATGTTACTGTATATGGCTGGCATGTCTATATGTAGTTATAACAGATTTTATGTCATGTTACTGTATATGGCTGGCATGTCTATATGTAGTTATAACAGATTTTATGTCATGTTACTGTATATGGCTGGCATGTCTATATGTAGTTATAACAGATTTTATGTCATGTTACTGTATATGGCTGGCATGTCTATATGTAGTTATAACAGATTTTTATGTCATGTTACTGTATATGGCTGGCATGTCTATATGTAGTTATAACAGATTTTATGTCATGTTACTGTATATGGCTGGCATGTCTATATGTAGTTATAACAGATTTTATGTCATGTTACTGTATATGGCTGGCATGTCTATATGTAGTTTATAACAGTTTTTATGTCATGTTACCGTATATGGCTGGGCATGTCTATATGTAAGTTATAACAGATTTTATGTCATGTTACTGTATATTGGCTGGCATGTCTATATGTAGTTATAACTATCAGCTCTTTACTTCCCCATTATCATGACACAGATTTAAATAAGGTTTGTATGTATACTTGTTGACACAGGACTGCTGAGTGAGTTAGATATCTGACTATTATCCCATGTCGGGGTTGTAAAAACAGTGTTTATATTGTATGAGCGTGTCCTATACAGGATTATATGGTACATGATTAACTGATAACTATCCATGTCATTTGTTGGTTACACCTTTAGATACAGGACGTGCAACTGTTTATGGGTGGCATAAAGATGTTAATAAACTGCTTTTACAACAGGTTTTCAACGTTGGCATTTCTCAAAGTGTATGGCAGATGGCGCCGTTTCTCAAAATGGATGGCGATGGGCCGACCGATCTCAACCCGTGAAAGTAAACTCATTAGGGAAATCCTTTAAGATCAGTGAAGTGTTCAATTTTAGTACTTATATATACAGTCAGCACTTAACCTAGAATATATGTACAAATGAGTGTAGATTTTACTTATGACCTTTTTAAATTAAAAGGTCAAATAGGTTAGAGAGGTATTTTACCTGTCTGATAGATGAATTTCACACTAAATCAAGTGTACAGCTATACATTATATAATTATAGCCAGGTTAGCTCCATCAGCAGAGCATCAAGCTATACTACATACTATATAGTGTTCAGAAGTCCCAGGTTCAAACCCCATCTGGCTGCGTAAGTGCAAATTTTTGTTTGGAAGTCTGGAACTGCACCTTTTACTATATGGGAAGGCAATGTATATGTCACAGACTTGCTGCTACAAAAGTATCGTAATTATCAAACCCTTTATTCCATCTGAGCCCATGAACTTATCTTAAAATACTATAAACTTTTGTTTTTTATGTTTGTATTTTTTGAGGACTGAATCTAGTTTACAATATCCAAGAATGATCCCTCTTAACCTGTATTTGAGTTATGTCTTGGTAAGAACCAGGAAGCTTAAGTGTTATGGGATATTTCAGGCCATGGCTATTGTTAAATTCCTCTTCACTAATTTTATTGCTACTTAAACTTTTTCCCAGTAATGCGATGCATGGGAGCTGCCGAGAAACCTGTTTGTAAGACAGCTAATTACAGACGATAGTCACGCTCTGCTGGTTCGGTATATATTTTCCCCAACAAGAAACACTTGATTGGAAATAAGCGATATCTCCTACATATACTAGGTAAGGTACACCTCTGAATTTAGTAATATAGTCTATCCGGGACAGTGAATTAGTCATAATGACTAATGACAACAGATCCTACATAAAAAACTTAATGCTGTTTATTATGCACATTAAAAGTCTCTCCATTATAATGTAAGTCAACATTGATATAAAGTAGCAATGATATTGTGCTATATACTATTTAAGGAATTCTCATCCACACAAGTGTACCTATTTCTAGCTATACATTTGTGTATATATGTCCATTCTATTTCTTTGTATGACATGTACATTTATAGCATATGTACTCCAGCATTATTACTAAGTACAATATATGTCTTAATTATGACAATTTTGCATGCAAGAAACAAATTACACCACGAACAGCATAAAGGAATAAACAATATAGATATATATGCTTTACACATACTTTTCAATTTCATAAATTTAAATGTTTTCAGTTTCTACTTGCAATAACAGCTAGTAGAGGGAGTTTCTGTTTAATTTGATAGCTTAAAATAAAATTTCTCGAAACAAAAGTCAGCAGTAGCAAATTAAAATGCACCATAAATCACTAAAGGTATATGTAACAGTATGTTTTTTTTTCTTTTACTTTGATGTGTTTTTGTCTTGATTCTTAAGTTTGTGTTCAGAAATTCATCCACAAATTATATCTAATACATGTGTTGGTACAGGCTGCATGCAGAGTTAAGTTCCAGAGTAAAAAATGCCCCCCGCCCCGCCCTTCCCCAATATTTATGTCAAATGGAATATAAACATTATTTGTACATGTGTTCTATTGATTGAATATCTGACAGACACTACATTTATATCTACCACTTGTATATGTATTCACAGTACACATTATCTTCACTGTTTTTGATAACTGGCAATGACAAAGTAACCCTGAAAATATTAGATTAAAAGTTTGGTACCAACATCTCACTGCGATTATAATTTTATATAATCGCTCATTGCTATTATCATATATAGGTAGTGATCAATTGTTATATACCACACACTGTCCATATACTATAGAGCATGCTTGATCAATTCATATCTAACTAAAAATTCATCAAAAACATTTTTGTTTTCAAGCTTAGACTAGAATATCGGGAGTAAATGGTGAGCTTAGACAGTTTATTTGGTACATCCGCAAACAAATATACAAGCTTGTAACGAAAAAAAACTTTTCACAATTTTCAGACACAATATAGGGAAATTTACGACCTATTACAATGGCACAATACCACAGCTACATGACAGAGACCTATTGCCGGGAGACATCGAGTCTATCATAAACTGACACCAGACTACAGTTAACAGCTTTCCTTGCCCCGGGCAAAATTAGCATATACCATCAACAGTTATCACATTTATTATAATTAGCACTCAATTGACAAAGAACGGTTAATAGGGGCATTAATTAGGCTCAAATTTAACATCTTCTTCATGGGTAAACGAAAATTGAGAATAAACATATACCGCATTTTCCCTCCTCTAATAAGGGCGCCCCCACATTTTTGCTGAAAAATTCCACTAATTTCATACAATTTTTGTGCCAGATTGTGATGATTTGTCTTTGCAGACCCTAATAAAATACTGTTTCATATCAATCTGATGCTTAGCAGATATCCGATCAGCTTGTATAAGCACTTTATATATTATATTTATTGCATTGGACAACTTCGGACATCTTTGCCAAGTATTTACACATAGAAACAGCGAGAACGCCATGTTCAAAACAAAACGTGTCACTTGAATGCCCCACACACGTGTATGGATGAAGACTAACTTGCAACAACATTTTAGCAATGTATATACAGGTTTTATGAAGCCTTACTGTATATCTATGATAAAGGTTCCTAAATAACAGGAATGTTATCATTTCTAAGCATTTTATTGTGTGCTCTTGTTGGTATTTCCCATGTGCCACAAAACGAAAGTTGCAATCGAAAGCATCGTTCGCCATTTTGTGTACGCATGGTAAACAAACAGGCTAGCATGAAATGCCAAAATTCTGTGAAACAGACATATTTAACCAATGTTTAATACTTCTGGTGCATACGTAAATATTTATGTAATTTCAATACTTACTTGACTTCGAAATGTAAGTTGGTTATAGAAAGTTTCAGAAAAATACGAAACTAAACGCAAGATGACTATAGTCTGTTTCAGAAAAAAACATCTAAAAATGGTCTCAACTAAAAATGGTCTCAAATAACGGCGCCCCCTAGGCCATTTACCCGCGCCCGGCGCCCTCATTAGGGAAAATACGGTAGCTATTACTTCCAATTGTGTATATGATATATAGACATTTACTTGCAGGTCTTGTTTTCTCGAAACAAAAGCACTAAGTCAATTCAAGCCATATTTGACCCCATGTGTACCTTGAATGAAGGTTAAGG
Source organism: Argopecten irradians (assembly GCF_041381155.1). Classification (NCBI taxonomy): domain Eukaryota; kingdom Metazoa; phylum Mollusca; class Bivalvia; order Pectinida; family Pectinidae; genus Argopecten; species Argopecten irradians. The sequence continues at coordinate 25,987,359 of NC_091141.1, forward strand.
TCAATTTATTTGAACAAACTTGGTCCAGCCCTTCATCCCAGCATCCTACAGGACCAAATATCCAGTATTCCCTGGGCCATTCTGATTTTTAGAGAAGAAGTTGTTTACAAGATTTTAGGCCTTGTAGAACCTAACCCCCCACCCCACCCTTGTGACCTTGAATGACAGGTCATGGTCATTCTAATTGAACAAAACTTAGTAGCCCTCCATCCCAGCAAACCTAACAGGCCAATTTAATGAGTACCCTGGGCCTGTCCGGGTATTTGAGAAGAAGTCGTTTGAATAAAAAGTTTACGCACCGGAGCTACGACGACGGACCGGTGCTTGATGTCAATTAGGTCATCCCTGACCCTTCGGGTCAGATGACCTAAAAACTGAAGTCACTTACTTTTTGAACTTAAGTGGGTATCTTTTTTTGAATCACAAAAGTTTGGCTCTTTGAAAGAAAATTGGTCCATATCCTAGTTGCAAACTTTGAAGAGCTAAGCAAGATTAGACTCCCCCTCGCTAGTTTTGGAACCTTAGGGCTCAATGCACAAAGTTTGAAAACCCATACTAAACTCTCAGAGTGAAATTCTATTTAGTAATCATACATATATTTTTAATAACTAGCTCAGTTTGCTAACTCATGAAAACATGATCACAATTTCAAAACTTGTATCATTTTAAGGCCAAAAAAGAATATGTCTGTTTGGGGTTACCTTTCCAACCCTTATGAATTTGTTGAGAGTGTGCTCATTATAAACGTGTGTTATTGTATTGTATTCGGCAAAGTTAAGTGTCCAGGGTGCTTAAAAAAACTTGTAACAAAGGGATAATTATAAGGGAACCAAAATTAAAAGAAGGAATTTTTTTTTAAGTCAGCCATATTTTAACTCTCCAAACTCATGTCACATTAATTTTCTTGTTATGGGTAAACGAAAATTTGAGAATAAACATAGACACATTATTTTCCCTCCCAATGGAATAACAAGAGGCCCCCAGACATTTTTCGAAAAATTCTCAAAATTCATACACTTTTGTAATGCCAAGTAATGTTCTGAATACAGGTTCATTGTTTCTTTATCTAAAGGAATTTTAATATTAACCTCTAAGATCCCCTATTCAGCTTGCCCCACCCCTCCCGCCCCCAGGAATATCATCTGAGCCAAAATTTACATACATTGGGCCCCATTTATTTCCCGCCCCAGGGGTTAAAAATTTATACAAGTTTCTGTTCCCCTTTCCCCCAATTGTTTCAATGGCCAAATATATTGGTCACAATCCAAGCAAAACTCAGGACAAGAAGTGATTTATAGATTTACCATGTTAAAACAAAATTGGGCCCCACTTGAATCCTGCCCTCGGGGGGCCAGAGTCATGGATTAAGACAAGTTCTGTTTGCCCCAACATGTTTTAGCCAAATTTGTTAAATCATACACTAGTTTTAAAGGATTTACCTCTATTACCCCTATTGATAAAGGTTCCTAAATATCCCCAGGAATGAGTCATTTCTAACAAGTTATTGTTGCCCTTCCCCTAAGGGTGTTTTTCCAAATTTGGTTACAAAACGTAAACTCTATGACAATCGATTTAAAGGATTTCGCCATTTTATTACCCCTATTGGGCCCTGCCCCTCCTGCCCCCGGGGGGTCGGCGCCCTCATTAGGGAAAATACGGTAGCTATTACTTCCAATTGTGTATATGATATATAGACACTTGCAGGTCTTGTTTTCTCGAAACAAAAGCACTAAGTCAAAAACTGAAGTCACTTACTTTTTGAACTTAAGTAGTTATTTTTTAATCACTAAAGTTTGCTTTGAAAAAAAATGGTCATTCATTTGAATTAAATTGCAAGATTATCTCCCCCTAGCTAGTTTGAAACATAGGCTCAATGCACAAGTAGAAACCAATACTAAACTCTAGAGTGAAATTCTATTTTAATAATACATATATTTTTAATAATCTAGCTAGTTGATAACTAATGAAAAACATGTTATAATTTCAAAACTTGTATCATTTTAAGGCCAAAAAAGAATATGTCTGTTTGGGGTTACCTTTCCAACCCTTATGAATTTGTTGAGAGTGTGCTCATTATAAACGTGTGTTATTGTATTGTATTCGGCAAAGTTAAGTGTCCAGGGTGCTTAAAAAAACTTGTAGCAAAGGGAGTGCTTATAAGGGAACCAAAATAAAAGTTGTGGATGAATTTTTTTTTTAAGTCAGCCATATTTTAACTCTCCAAACTCATGTCACATTAATCTTTCTTGTTATAATATGCTTTAATTTCTTTCCATAGAGACACATTATTTCGTTGTGGGCCAATGGAATAAAAATGACTAAAATTTCAAAAGTTCTCAGGTCACACACAGATGTGAGGACATGATACTTATTATGTTTTTATACTAAAATTTCTTAATACTTCTGACTTTCACTGTGTTTCACATCCTTTTGTATATATATAATAAGTGTGTTCATCCCTAAAGAACTCCTAGGATAAATACATAATACAGTATAACTTCTCTATTCGGCCGGGATAGGCAGGTCCGGATTAAGGTTTAAATAATTATACTATAACTATAACTACACCGCCGACAGAGCATAAAAGGTACTCATCATTTGAACAATAATTGGTGTTTAATCGTGTTTATGTATGTCTAATTAACACAAAACAAAATATCAAATAATTTATTTTGCTTTTGGTGCATGCGCAATCAGTACTTCATTCCATATAGGATATTTTGCCACCGATTTTTTTCGGGATGCAATTATATTTTTAACTTGAAGTACTTGAACTTTTCAATGGTGGTAATGGTGACATATGTATAAATATGTATATATCCCTGGGCCTGGTTACTGATTTATTGCCTTTATTTACATGGTTAATTAATTACTGTGTTATTCTCTCTCGTATATGACTCAGTATCTTATGTGATATAAACAGTATGATAATGAAGCTTTATATAGTAAATGTACATACTGTATTTGTAGTAACTAACGCCCCTCCCCCTATAAACGCCCTTTCCTCTTTAGGACAAATTGAAGGAATCATCCCTCCCCCATCCAATGGATTTAACATGTGATGTTTATCACATTGGCATGGTATAAGTATCCCATATTACATTCACTTTAGAGCCTTTCATACGTGAATCACAACGAAATAATGTGTCTCAAAGGGAAGAAATTAAAGCATATATGCATGTTATAACTATGAAAGATTAATGTGACATGAGTTTGGAGAGTTAAAATAAGGCTGATTAAAAATAAAAATTCATCAACAACTTACATTTTAGTTCCCTAATAAGCGTTTTCTTTGTTACAAGTTTTTTTAAGCTCCCTACGCCGAATACGATACAATAACACACATTTATAATGAGCACACTTACAACAAATTCATGGTTATAACATAGTGATTCTCATTCACATAATATGTCTGTGATAAGTGTATAACAATCTATGTTTATAACAAAGTGATTTTGTTGGTCCCCAGTTGGTTTATTATAACTGTGTTTTACTGTATATCTACCGTATTCGCCGTAATTAGCGCCCAGGGTGCTTAAATAATTGTAACAATAGGGGGCGCTTATTAAGGAACCATAATGTAATTATAAGTTGTGGACGAAAAATGTCATCCATATTTTAAATCTTTCTGTACTAATGGTACATTTAACTGTTAGAGTAAGCATGCATATATGCCATTTAGACTTTGAGACGCATTATTATGTCGTGATTCACAGGTAAAAGATTTGCAAGTTCATGTAATATGAGATACAATGCTGATGTTACTGGCATTACATGGTAGAAAACATTGTTAAATCTAAGGGATTGACATTTATACAACTTCAACTCTTCTCCAGAAAAGGGGAGGGCACTTAAAGGGGAGGGGTGCTAATTACTGCTAATACGGTAGTTGCAATTAGGATAAAAAATGCAAATTAATCCAAATTTGTACAGAAAGCGGTAAGCCTATATTGTATGTTGGAGCTAGGCCTACAAGTGCTATTACCTAATAGAGACTACTTCTATGTAATGGTCAACACAGATGAATTATGTATCAGCAATCAGTCTGAACTTGAAAGTTAATGAGGCATTAATTTTGTACATTATCGTATATGTACCAGATGACCTATACCAGTACCACAATGTTAACACAGGTCCGACAGCCTGGGGGCTCAAACCTTCTTAGAAACCAGAAATTTAATTCATGTGCACACTATATAGCTAGTCATTTACGTATCAATCAAGCAGGACTGGCCATGGCCAAGACTGTGAATTCACACATGACTGAGCCGATGTACAAAAGAAGGCACGGCTAAGGGACAATAAAACCCACAATCCATTGTCATGGTCAGAGCTATACACTTTCCTGGATCAATACACACCACTACATGTAGTACAGGTCACCAAAAATGATAGGTATCCCCAACAACATATGTATACAGCTAATCGTAACAATATACAGTGAACCCTGTCTTAGTGACCACCTCTGTATAAAGACCACTTTCTCAAGGACCCAAATGGTCAATTCCAACACAATGTGCTCTATGTATAAATTAAAGGCCACTTGGCTGTCAAGACCGTTTTCTTGTAATTGGACTCTTGGCTTACTTTTTAGAGAGGATTGATTCTAATCAACTTACTTGTGGTGACTGTCAAAGTAAATATGTGCACTGCCCTCCAAAAGTTCTCTTACAATAAATCTCTAAGAAAAATGTCACAAGTTAATAAATGATATATACTGATGCCTATATTAAAAAGGTTAACATATTTCTGTACTTTATGTTTGTGTTTTTGTAAAACTGTACATGTAACAGAACGTTTTGAGGGCAGTGTATATTGATCCTCTGAAAAGAGGAGGGAGGAATCACATCCCTGATATCACCATGTTACACATATACAGGTATTGTGTATCTTACCTCTAGCTTCAGTCCTGATGTACTGTAGCTGGGACATGGAACTGCTGACTTTAATTCCCTGTGATTTGAAGGACTGATCTGCAGCAGAGTCTACCACAAGAAGTTTTGTTTCCTCACCATCAGCCTTAATGTATCCTATCACTGCTTGGTGGGAATCTACCTCAACGTTCTTTCCATTCACTTCAATAATTCTATCTCCTTCTTTTAATCCTGCACTTTGGGCTGGAGAACCTTCGTCTATTTTACCAATAAATTGTCCGTTAGTTTTGTTCTTGTCTGCATGTAAGTTAAAACCGTAGCCCTGGAAATCTGGCCATTTTGTAATATGACATAATCTTGCTGTGGCCGTGCTATTCACACTTGGGACTTTGTTCTCCTTATTTTCCTGAATTTCTACAAAATGGAAGCAAAATATTGAAACATGGTAATTCTATAAGTGGAACAATTGGTCATACTTTTAACCTCAAGAAAGTCTACTTGGTAACCCCCTATGAAGAAATTAAAGGTTGATTTTTGCATATTTTGACTTGTTCTTTCTGATTTTTTATATTTTGAATATTAAAGAATATGGAATTGCTAAAATGACCTTAAATGAGGGGTTCAAAAAGGAAAGTCTCCCTCCAAAATAGGGAGGGTTGGCAAGCATGATTGGTCAATTTAATCTTTAACCAAGAAGTAAAGGAAAATCACAGAACTTTATAATCCTCTAATATCATGGTGGTAATTTCTAATTTGGTATATTATTCACTTTTTCATATTAAACTTCCTTTTTTTTCTCCATGTGTGCGCCTGTGTATATATAGATACTTTAAAATTTTAACTGCCCTTAGATATAAACCTTCCAAATCGAAATCAATACTTTCTTACTTTGTAAAGAGTGACTTACCGCTGCGGTCGGACTTTTTATATCGGACCTCCTCCAGACCGTTGTGTACCTGGATACCCCGAGACTTGTAATATTCGTCAGTCTCCCTGTCCACCACTAACATCTTCGTCTCGTTGCCTCCAGCTTTGACCTTTCCGATGACCTCCTGGTGAGTGTCTGACTCAATATTCGAACCATTGACTTCTATAATTCGGTCACCTTCCTTTAGACCTGCTGTCTCGGCGGGCGATGCCTCGTCCACGGTACCGATGAACTGACCAGTACGGTCCCTTTCAGCGTGCAAGTTAAATCCATAGCCAACAAAGTCGGGCCACTTAACCATATGGCACAGACGTGGACACAAATGGGAGGGGACATCCTCAGGAACATCATTTACAACGACAGGCTCCACGCTAACCTCTGGTTCAGGTTCACTCGCCTCCGGCTCTGGTTCTGGCACCACCTCCGGTTCTGGCACCACCTCTGGTTCTTCATCTGTTGGTGGTTCATAAGGGGGGACAATTTCATAGTCGGTATTGACAGGTTCAGGTACAGGTTCAGGGTCCTGTTCCACCTGTGGTTCTGGCTGTTCAGGCTCATCTTCAGGTTCTGAAAAATATGAACCATACAAAATATAACTTAATGGTTCTGGAACATATAAACGAATGAACGTCCCATTAGCTTTTCTGAATATGGTCATGTACAAGTCTAGGATATAAATATATCATTTAATGGTCCTTTTTATATATATATATATATATATATATAAAATTATAAACAATTTCAAATATGTTTTAATGAATTAATAACAGGCCTGTTACATACTTTCATGGTTCACCCACTTTCACAATAAGACAATACGAATGTACGGCAGCACAGGCTCCCCTTCACACTCATATAAGGCATCAACTTTCTTTACATAAATATATAGGGGGTCTGTTCACAAATGTTATGACCTGATATAGCTGTTAATAGAACGTTGTTAAACCAAAGCAAATGACCAATAAACCGTAAGATGAACAATCTAAAATAAACTTAAATGATTTTGTTTGTGATATACACATAAACCATATAAAATATGCTTTATTGGTCCTGTAAGATAAAAACAGAATATCATTAGAATGAAGCATTTAACATTAAAACTTATTTGACTAGACATACAGATTATCTTGAATGTGGGATATAAATTGTAGACATGTGCACTTTATGCTGGCTTTAATCCTTTCAAATTATTACTTCATTATAATTACATAGCTCAGAGTAAATAAAATTTTGTTATTTGATGAGTTTTTATAATTATGATTCATTGGCTACTTTAATTATCATGACCAGACAGTAACATATATAAACCTAAAGAGGAAATACCTATATACAGATGTACATTGTATTATGATTCATGTGTATACTATCTATTGATATGGGTGTGGTGTATCACAGGTCGAAACAATAGGACAGGGTGATCATTATATAAGGAACTCACCAACCGAAAAACGGATATACATGGTAAACCAATGATTTGTCAATAAATCTTCAGTTCAATAAAATCCAAATTTAATCCTCAATCATTTTTTTAAGATGTTACATTGCCGATGAATGATAATTGTCATCTATTAAAAACAGGAGCAGATATAAATTAGTGATTTTCTTTAAAAATAAAATTTGCTTACTTTACACTATTTCTATCATTCAAAAGTTCGAGCTTCTTCTTTTACTTCAATTTAAAGTTTTTAAAATAATAAATTGCATCCCGAAAAAAAAATCCACGACATTATGCCCTTTATTGCAGAATGAAAAACTAATTCCTCAGACAACAAAAATATTTAAATGTATTTTCTTGTTTTTTGACATACATCATTAAACTTCAATTATTGTCCAAATGATAAATATTATTTTTGCTCTGACGGCAGTGGAGTACATCTGTAATTGATTTGGTTATGATACAAACCGGCCTCTATATTATCAACTTACTGAAAAGTAAAAGCTACTGAATAAAAAGGTTTACTTGGACCAACAGATTTTGACCAGATGATCTCTGTACATCCAATATGTTATCCTTGAATTCTCGGGCAAGGTCATCATACACATCATCGCCATAGAATTATAACCAATAAACTTTACAACCAGAATTCCAAATCAGATGATGAAGCACAGCACATAAGCATCTAGATCTCTAGACAGTATCAAGAAATTTCTCCATTTATATTTCCAAATATCAACGGGTGATGGTATTATATCATCATAACCATCATCATTTTCATATACTGCTTATAAATCCATCCAGGCAAGTTAATTAACATTAACTCAGCTAACTTCCAATTCGGTTATACAATCACAGCTATAATCACAGAACCCTGTCAAAAATAACTAAATGTATAACTCTGTTAACAAAGAGCACCCACATTACTGTAATACATCAGGGTTGTAATAAAGAGAGATATACCTGGGTTTGTCGGTGGCTCCATTACAGAAACTTTTACTGGACTGTGGCGCTAATTTCTGTCAGAACCACTTATACACCTGTGAATACCAGGACACTCCCCCTTCTATCACAGGGCCGTTATTATGAGTGGTGGACCCCGCCTGGCACCATAACTAACACCAGCCCACATGCATCATCACATGTACATACATTACACCTAACATATACAGGAATGTCAAGCCCACCATATAGATATATACATAAGTGAGCCTTTCACTAACATTGGTGACACTTCATTTCGCAAAAAGGTCAAAGACTTTTCTTTCTGTTCACAACAATTTGTATGTTCGATGAATGTATGATGAAAAATATTTCTCAATTTTAACCCAAAGTCTTGTTATAAACCACTAACAAATATGTATATATATGTATAATGTAGTAAAACATGTAAACAACAGCATAATATTAATGCAAATGCCTAAATTCTAAAGTACAAGTGTGTCATTATATATATAGAGGTTATCTGTTCAAATGCTTCAGATTCTAACCAGACATTATCGCTGTTAACCTTTTATAAAAAATAAAAGGAAGATATATACTGGGACACCAATGTGAAAATGGAAATCAGAGGCCTAGACAGCAGATATTTTCTAGGCAATACAAACGAATCAGAGCTTTTAATGGTTTTGTTTGATATTGCATTATACCCTACTGCTTCAATTGTTTGAGTGTTTGGAATTCAAAGTGTGAGATATATCATGTGTCTCTTTGTGCTAGGGGACTTTGCCAACTGTATTTAAGTGCTATCTCACTGAAACATACCATATCAGATACACATACAGTATATCCAAACTGGCCATAATACAGAATTACTGAACTGTAATTCTACTCAATGGATATATGTATGTTTTGTATTAATTAAGTATTATATCTCTAGTAGGTCAATTTCCACAGAAATGGTTACTAATCTTTTTATAATATATACTGTTGGAAAGTTAGATAATAATTTTTTTTTAAATATTATTATGTTAACATTTCAGACACTGGTGGTGGCACATTTGTGTATGTTTTTGCTGGTGTGTCTCTAGATCTTGTACAGTAATGTATAGCTATGGGGTACCGGTTATATTAGAGATTGAGGGTGGCCTAAAATAACTTATTTTCAGTCATGCAGCCAATAAGATTCATGAATACAGTTCATACATACATACATACATACCGTATTGTATTTACAAAATGTGAAAAGGTTCCAAAACCTAATCCATGACAATTTCGTGTCATGATCAGTTTTGTTGGAACAAAAATGCTGTTCACTTTGAATGGCAGCACTGGTACTGTGCACATACAATTGTATAGGAAGTTTTTGAAAAGAAAAATTATCAACTTTTCCAGCAGTAGTAACCATTTCTGTGAATAACAACTAAAAATATGATTTGTTTCTCCAACAAACCTACCTAGATGTGGTCAATTTTTTGGTCATGGCGACATTTCCACACAAAGTTCTACTATTCTGATAGCTGTAGCATGCAGTATGAATTTTTCGATATTTTTAGACCCCGAAAATGTCTAACAATACGTGGGTTTCGAGTTAACCAAAACGACGTGGGTAAAACTGTTGATTAGTCCCACCTTCTGGTGATTGTGATGTCACAAAATTGACGTCAACAGATGACGTCACAAACACTGGAAAGTGTGACTAATCGACGGTAAACTGTACTTTACCCAGGTTGTTTTGGGGATCTCCAAACACACATATTATCTTCTATGGACACTCAATCTAGTGGGATGGGTCCAAATATATAAAACACTAAACCAACATTCTATTGAGAAAAGTTCGAAAATTAATGTAATCTGGTGACAGAAATTGTGTTGCTATGGAAATGATCATGAAATTTAGTAGCTGTAAATAAGAGAAGATTGGTTTATAGTATATATAACATAAACTGTAAGAAATGTTCAGATCCCTGTGAATTATACATGTTACGACTATATAAGGACCTGTAGCATTCCTAATCTATACCCCTATATACCACACACAACAGTGCCACTATCTGCACAAACTGTTGACAGACTGCAGGTCAATACAGATAATAAAATATTTATCGCTTACTGTAGTAATACAGGGTCAAATAGTACTGCTGTCAAGAATGTCTGATGAACATAGGATATAACAGAATAAATAGTTATTCTTATAGTACTGTTTGGAGGATTTCACACATGCCCCACTAATCCCCACCTCCTTTTTCTTAAAACCTGAATTTAAATTACAATTGAATGAAATGCAGACTGAAAATATGAAAACTGTGTCAGTTGTTTTGCTGATTTTTCCCCAAATTGATTTATGTGCAATTTTTATGAAAGGCTAGTCCAAATTTGGTTCTATGAAGCCCCCTTCCTTATTGGTTCCAAATTTAAAGTGCCCTGGGAGCATATTGGGTCGAAAACAGTATGCGACTTAGCCTAGCTCCCGACATTGAATCCATACAGATCTGTATGTGGGCATGGTGTGACTAAATATCAACTTAAGGAATTCGAAGCCGCAGATAGGGGTGGTGGAGCAAAACCAGAGTACCCTGAGAGAAACCTCTACACTACAGTCTGTTTCTGGTAGCTGTCTCAAGCTCACATGCATGTGTTTTGAACTTGCTACCAGGAAAGGTGGAAGGGTACGTTCAAATAATGACTATATGTTAATTAAAAAAATGTGACACCTGGATTCCTCAGCTGTACCCTTCCTTTTGATGAAAACTTATTATACGTAGGTAAAATGTAATCATGTAATTAACACACTTGCTTCTAGAGGTGTTTACTTATATAGTGATCAATTAATCGATCAGGTAGCACTGTAGTCCGCTAAAACTGATCATAATCGCAGGCTCAAAATTCTGACTGATTGCCTGTTTATGGTCAGCTACCTACTGCTCTTAAAAAGTCGGGGATTGTAGTACAAATCTGGCGACAGCGATTATGAGAATTCTGCATGTTGGTTTGGGGTCAAATATGCCTTTAAAGTTAAAGGAAAACGTTTGGCACTCACTTTAATACATGTCACATCCCAATTCATCACATTAACGATGCTATGTCCCTAGTTATGTTCGAGACGTCCAAGAATCAGTGTTTCGGTAGCCATCTTTGAAGACCAAAAGTTAATTTTAACAGCCAATTAGAATCGTCGAATTTCACCGGAAATCGATCCCAGCTGTCTGATTGGGTGTTAAAATTAACTTTCAGTCTTCAAAGATGGCTATACGTACCCAAACATTGATTCTAGGACGTCTCGACCATAACTAGGGACATAGCATCATTTATGTGATGAGTTGGGATGTGACATGTATTAAAGTGAGTGCCAAATGTTTTCTTTTAACTGTCAATACCTTTCTGACCCCAATTAAACCTACAGAAGTCCCATAATCGCTGTCGCCAGATTTGTACTACAATCCCCGGCTTTTCAAGAGCAGTAGGTAGCTGACCATAAACAGGCGATCAGTCAGAATTTTGAGCCTGCGATTATGATCAGTTTTAGCGGACTAGTAGCACTGCAACATGTAGGATAGAATTTGGATGGATCATTGCTCCAATAATGGTTAAGGCGCGATTTAAAAGTGTTCACAGAATCTAATGCACATACCATACATATATTTTCAGTACATAAAATAAGCATTGATTTTTTTCAACACTGTAACCCTTTGTTAGTACCCTTCTGGTGCAAATATAGCACATTTTTCTCAATTATAAAGGCTGAATTTAATGATGACCTCAAAATGTATGGAAATGATAAAAAAAAAGCTATTAGCCAAAATAAATAATACAGAGATTTTAACTGCAACAAAGATACACCATAATATTATAATGATAAACATGATGGGTGGTTTTAACATGAACTTTGTAGCAAGATATTTTATAGTAAAGACATACACAAATGGCACATTGTACAACAGTGTACTAATTCAAACTATAAAAACTGCTATGTAAATTGTAACTTTTTAAAACGATATTGAAACTTAATTGCATAACTAGTGTTTATGAGTTCAATTATATATATCGGTATGTGTATTCTAGAATACACATGATTGTAATACACATCCCGTTAGAGAGATTGTGTACACTCGCTTAATTCTAGGTCACTCATTTGGGGGTGTGGCGTATATGTGTCAATAATTAGAACTCTACCTAAACAATCGCACCACCCCCGGGCATGACAATAAAAGCAACAAATGACAAAGACAACTTTATAGCTGTCACATATCAGAGATGAATATGTGTGGAGGGGTAAATTACCTGGTGGGGGGCTTTCTGTTTCAATCGGGCGTGGCTCATTCTTGCGGGTTGCCGAAAGCCTCAACACATTTTCGTCCGAACTCGAAACCAGTATACGATTTTCTTTATAGTAATTGTCAGTCTCGGCATCAACGACAAGAAGAGTCACTTCGTCTCCCCCAGCTTTGATCCTGGACACAACTTGCTGATGATTCTCGTTACCAATGTTAGTACCATTTACTTCAACTATTCGGTCGGATTCTTTCAGACCAGCAGCCACTGCCGGTGAGCCCTCGTCGACTTTCCCGATGTACTGACCTGCTTTGCCTCGCTCAGCGTGCAAGTTAAAACCGTAGCCTGCAAATTCTGGCCATTTTACTAGATGGCATTCACGAGGTCTCTTTTCACTTTCGCTCATGTTGTAAGTGAAAAGTTGCCCAAACTTTCTGTAAAATATACCAAAGTCCCACCTGTAAAAGTGTCAATGGTCCTTACAAAATATGGCGTCGTGACGGACTGAAATCACATGACAGGGAACAGCCAATCAGATTGTTGCAAATTTTCCAAACAGGTAGATTTCTTATACAGGTAGGTAAAAACGTAGAAAACAAGCCCGTTTTTCATTGTAAGGCTTGTCTCATCTTGTACGCTCACCGACACATTTTTGGAAGGCCTTGAAAGGGAATACAAAACTAGAGAAAAAAAACGTCATAAATTAGCACACAAATTTTTAGATATATTTGAAAAAAAAATCTTTGACCAAATTTAACTATAACTTCTATCAGTATTGACACACATACATGTTACATACACTTTGTTCTTTAACATGTACTTTTTGTATCGAATTTCATCGAAACCATTTACCACGTTGCATGTTAAAAGCTAATAAGGTACATGTACGTTTACAAAAATGTAAAAAAAAAAACCAATTGTGTTACAACCATGCACATTGTAATTATATTGCATACAAACATGTTGTATGCATAAGTACAACAGCGCTGAAGAAGGCCCTATAATGACTGAATATATATTCCACAGAAATTATTTTTGATTTTACTTCGAATTTATTTTGGCCTTTTATTTCGGATTATTAATATACTAGCTTAATACGGTTTTATCTCATTATGAACAAGTACATGTACATGTACATGTTACGGGCTCTTTAAAAGCTACGGAAACTTTATTTGGTCGTAGATCTGAAAAAAAGAATTATATACCATAAATTTAAATTGGTTACTGGTGATTTTTGCTGAACAATTTTGGATTAGAGTTCATGTCATCGCTTCATAATTTATCAGATTTTAATTTATGTAACACCTTGTTGGGTAAAGAAGAAGCTTTTGATTTTTCAAATAGTGATTACGAGGAGTTTAGATTAGGAAATGTAAAAAAAAATTATAGACTTCTGAAAGCAGGTGATCTTTATTGTTGCGATTAAATCTCTACTAATTACTAATTATATAATTATTAGACTTAAACTTGTACATATTTTGTAAATATTTGCTGTTTTGTTTATTGTTTTCATGTTAAATGTCATTCTTTTTGTAATCTTCAGTTTTGGAGGAAATAAAGATAATAATAAACATCACCTCCTGTTTACAGTTTGTTGCCTCAAAATAATAATAACAATGAAAAAAATCTTATGTTTGGAAATGAAATATTTTCATACATGTGTCACGTATTTCTCAAGTTCTAATTGTGTATGTCAGAAATGTACTGAATACCCTAGTCCATATAAACTTTTAGAATATGAAAAAAATACACAAATCAATTTATTTATTTATTTATTTATGTCAAAATTATGTCGAACTACGGAAGCCTGTCACATTGAAAAAAAAAAGTCGTTATAACTACATAGTATATCGTAATAACGACTTAGCTATGTCGTCATATCGACTAAGTATGTCGAAATAACGACTAAGCTATGTCGTTATAACGTAATAGTTAAGATTTTAGCCTATTTGACTCCTGTGACCTTGAATGAAGGTCAAGGTCATTCATTTGAACAAAAATGATAGCCCTTCATGCCAGCATGTCACAGGCCCAATATCAAGTCCCTAGGCCTCTTGGTTATTAAGAAGAATTTGTTTAAAGATTTTAGTCTATTTGACTCCTGTGACCTTGAATGAGAGTCAAGGTCATTCATTTGAATGAACTTGATAACCCTTCATGCCAGCATGTCACAGGTCCAATATCAAGTCCCTAGGCTAGGGCTGAAACGATAAGTAATTTTTGTATTCGATTATTCGGTCACATGTAATCGATTACTAATCGATTAATCGTTTGAATTGAAGGCAACTATATTGAATGAACTATAATCAATGAACTTTTTTATTTCCGTGATCAAAAAAAAATAAAATAAATCAACAACTCTTATATTCAATTAGAATATGAACAAAAACATTCTTTTTATATGATAAACACATGCAATAGTAAAATTTAAATGTTCAAGATTACTGCTCCTTCCGCTCCCCAGCGTCCCGGCGGCGATTAGGCCTCCGTGACGTAACAACATGGAGTCGATCGCTAGTGAAAATTGGCGAACAGCGTGTTGCAAGCTTTCTCATGACATCCACTTTTTCATTGATTAATGACTTTAACTTCCACAGAGACGTAATTTAACAAGTATTTCTCACATCATATATGCTTTGTTGAGTTCAAAACATGTACATAAAGAGATGAAACTCCAGTCAGAATGGCTTACTCAGAAATCCATGATCTGTCAACGTGTTTAGTCAGCTTACAATGCACTGGCTATGCATGTTACGATTAACGATTAATAAAATCTTTAATCGATTATCAGCAATTAGCTTCATTAATCTAATCGCCTCCGATTATTCGACTAATCGTTTCAGCCCTACACTAGGCTTCTTGGTTTTTAAGAAGAATTTGTTTAAATATTTTAGCCTATTTGACTCATGTGACCTTGAATGAAGGTCAAGGTCATTCAATTGAACAAAAATGATATGAACAAAAATGATAGCCCTTCATGCTAGCATGTCACAGGCCCAATATCAAATCCCTAGGCCTCTTGGTTATTAAGAAGAATTTTTTAAAGATTTTAGCCTATTTGACTCCTGTGACCTTGAATGAAAGTCAAGGTCATTCATTTGAATGAACTTGGTAACCCTTCATCCCATCATGTCACTGACCCAATATCAGGTCCCTAGGCCTCTTGGTTATAAGAGGAAGTCATTTAAAGATTTTAGCCTATTTGACTCCTGTGACCTTGAATGAAGATCAAAGTCATTTATTTGAATAAACTTGTTAGCCCTTCATCCTAGCATGCAGCAGCCCCAATATGAGTACCCTTAACCTTTCAGTTCTTGAGAAGAAGTTGTTTATAAGATTTTAGCCTTTTTGACCCCTGTGAACTTGAATGATGGTAAAGGTTATTCATTTGAACAAACTTGTTAGTCCTTCATCCCAATCTAATTAAAATTAGAACTTAGAATTAGATTAGAACCGAGCGGACGGTACGGAGAGCGACATAGAAGTTCTAATTTTAATTAGATTGTCCTTCATCCCAGCATGCCACAGGCCAAATACCAGGTTTCTATGCCTCTTAGTTTTTCACAAGAAGTTAAAAGATTTTAGCCTGTATGACCCCTGTGACCTTAAATGAAGGTCAAAACCATTTGTTTGAACAAACTTGGTAGCTCTTCATCCCAGCATGCCGCAGACCCAATAATATGATACCCTGGGCCTTTTGGTTGTTGAGAAGAAATCGTTTAAAGATTTTAGCCTTTTTGACCCATGTGACCTTGAATGAAGGTCAAGGCTATTCATTTGAACAAACTTGGTAGCTTAGCTGGTAGCCTTCATCCCAGCATGTTACAGGCCAAATATCAGTACCCCGTGCCTTTGGGTTATTGAGAAGTCGTTTGAATGAAAAGTTTACACATGGCATACAGCCCACGGCGCACAGTGCACGACGACGGACGATGCATGATGACAATAGGTCATCCTGACCCTTCAAAAGAATGGATTAACTGCTGCGCTCTCAAATAGGCTTTACCTAAAATCGTCATATTTCATTGTAATACAATTTTTTGGCAGAGTTAGGGTTATGGTCCTAACGTTAAACATGTGCAAAGTAGGCCTACATATTCACGTAACTTTAAACTTCGACTCCGTGTAGTGTACTTACTGTCCTACAAACAGCGCTAATAGTTCGCTGCATCATTTGTTGATGCGAGTGATATTGAATGAAGGTTGAAACAAACACGTGGGTAAACAAGAGTTATTGCCCCGGAAGCTCGATTAGCAGATACGAAAAGAAAGTCAGCAGAATTTAGAAGGACCGGAACACCCACAGTTGAAAGGGTCATTTTTAAACTGATAAATACATCTCTTTTTTACTTTGGCATTATTTAATCTATATGGCATAATAATTTAGTGTAGCTGCTGTCGTAAATTATACTATAATTTGTAACAATATTGATTAATGATCCGTATTAACCTTAGAATTTCCGTTCCGGAATTGGTTTTCTTCTTTATTTAAAAATTGTAATATCCGGTTTATTTTTCATTAGTAAACTTCCGTTAGGGAAGTGGCTATACAAGAAACATGTCACTTAAACATGAATCACCTTATATTTGTACCAAACGAAAATGTCTGACTGTAACATTAGACGTTATTCTGGTGGGAAGTGGTAAGACAATATTTACTATTTATGTATCTTGCCCGTCCTCACTGACCTCAGTCACTTACTCCCATAACACACAGGGACTTGTAACGTAGGTTGTGAGAAAGTCTGATGTGTATACATGTGTACTATATACCATATAAAAGTACAAGGGACAAGAGAAAGTGAAATGAATGCATACAAAATTTGTTACAAGAGAATATGAGTGTTTTTACCTAGATTTTACTGGACATGCAAAACGACATCGATGATATCTGACTGCATTTTCCACGTTCATAGTGAAATAATAAAGGTATGTTAATATATTATTTCGTGTTTGAAGTTGTGTTTTCCATGTCAAAAATTTATTTAAGAATATATTGGTATTAAATATGTACATATTTATCCATGTTTGACGGAATACGGGCGACTTTTGTAGAGGCAGTTGTACCTCTTCCAAGCGAGACGTTGGTTCCCTTGTCCTTTTATATAGTATATAGTACACATGTATACACAACAGACTTTCTCACAACCTACGTTACAAGTCCCTGTGCATAACATCATGAGAGTCGACTGGTCAGCCGTTTTTTTTATCGGACGTAATTTTGCTGACTGTCACACGACGTTATGTTCCAAAAGTGTTATACCTCTAACATTGTTGGAGTACATAGTCACTCAGCTGCCGCTAAAAATTCTTACCCTATACTCAAATATGCTGTAAATCACACAATGTATTTCTGATAATAATTCATCATTTTTTTTT
Organism: Argopecten irradians; assembly: GCF_041381155.1. Classification (NCBI taxonomy): domain Eukaryota; kingdom Metazoa; phylum Mollusca; class Bivalvia; order Pectinida; family Pectinidae; genus Argopecten; species Argopecten irradians. The sequence continues at coordinate 26,005,186 of NC_091141.1, forward strand.
TTCTTCAAAATATCCTATTTATATTCCTTTATCCAAATTACCGACTCAAAGCATTAGGATGATTAATATGAATAAAGCCTTGTAAGAGAGCACCTCTTTGATTTACAAGCAACAGGCGTAACAATGACTACATTTGTTTCCACACACATGTTACCTTTACAGAGCTTCGCTTGCGACCCATTCATTGTCCTGTAAATAAACTGACACACGGATAAAAATCAGAGTTCATTAATATTGCTTCAAATACAAGGCTTGGATATCGAGCTAACATCTCTACTGAAGTAGAGTTGTTCGTTCTTCAAAATGTCTTCTCTAAATATACCATCGAAGCTTGACTTTCCCCAACCCTTGGTGACCACTTTGTGGGGTCGATCTAATACCTCGGTACGTTACAGTTCTACCTTGGCCAGGAGATACTCCGAGTATTATGTGAATTCACTAAAGATCGATAGTGTGATGTTGCCTATGGTAAAATTCTTTTTATTGAGTTTGTGATTTATCAAGCCCTGTTCAGGACATGAGGGTCCGGCGTTCAATTGATGTACCTGTTAAAGAAATTTATAGGGAAAGTACATGTAGATGTTATGGGAAGGTGTTGGAAAAGCAGATTATAACCAATTGCAATATTCAGCGACATGTACTATCCAAGTATTAAAAACAGATGCGTTGGATTTTATGCTGACGATTCCCAATCTGGTTTCCAGAATGTCCAAAAATCTGCACATGTACATCAAGGCCTCAACACCAGCCTTGGCTTCGTTATATCTCTAAGGAACGCAACCTTTCAGCTTTTTGTGACTAGGCAGTAACTGCATTGAAGATTAAATTTTCTTTTTTGTGCCAGTGTTCTATGGAACATAATAAGAGGATCAAAAGAAAATTGCTGTGACATAACAGTGATTTTTCTCCTTATATAACTGGGGTTGATAAACGACCCCATTCCCAATGCCAAACCCCCCTAATTTTTTCCCCAATTACAATGAAAAATTCCTAATCAAATCGCTAAAATAAAACCTGAAAATCTCTCCTCTCGTTGTTTAATCTAAAAACAAACTACTTTGAAAATGTTGTGATGGTCGTCACCTTTTGATAAATTGACACTGTTTACTGTTTTACAATATCTAATCACCTGTAATACCATGTTCGGTAATGTGTAACTTTTTCCCAAAACTGCTCTTTTTGTGATTAAAAATTCCCAATTTGTTACGAAAACATTTTTCACAAAATACCCTGAAAAATCACTGCATAGTACCGTATATTGCCTTTGAATTATATGGACACTTAGTGACTGTGTTTCCCACAGGAAAAAAAAAAAGGGCATAGTGCTGGGTTTTGAAAAGGGCACCTTGACCGTGATAAATAACCATTAGAATGGCCCAAAGGTTATATATATATCGACGACTTTCAATACAAGGGAAAATCTTTAAAATTGTCTTGTTGTTTATTTAAATCTATAGTGACTATACCAGACTAATTTTAATGAAACATTTTCGGGACCATGTGCAGATATGCATGCAGGTTTTTATTTGCAAAGTTTTGGTTGCAATGACCAGGTCACTATATACAAAGGTTTTGGTCGAAATTAATTGTCGGAACAACTTTTCCTACTCTACCACATTATTTTCAATGAAACATAGCTGTAGTGTTGGAGACCATATAAGTAGAAGTGGTTATCATGGTAACCAGGGCACTATACTTCACAAACTGTGACAGGTTTCTAAAGTTGCCTGGACAACTTAAACTCAATTTATCACTCTGTTTGATGAAGGTTCTGACAACATCCCATTAGAGATCATATTCTGATAACTTTTCACCTTTCTCTAATGTAATTTACATGTCTATGAATGACTGTTGTTATTACTTTGTATTTCAGTCGCCTTTCTCTGATGTAATTTATATTATAATTATATGTCTATGTATGAGTGTTGTTATTATTTCAGTTGCCCTGTGTGCGGGACTTGTTCATCAGTTGATGACTCCCTATCATCGTGGATTTTACTGCAATGATGAAAGTATCGGTTACCCTTTCCACAGTTCTACGATACCATCGTCAGTGCTTTACGGAGTAGGATTTGGGCTCAACTTTTTACTGGTTAGTATACTGTAAACTAACTTATTATTGTGTGAGATTTAATTTAAAGTATATTTCGCGGGCAGTGAGAAAAATTTTGAAAATAATTGCCTATAGAGAATATCCATCTGTCTATTGTCAGACATAGATCAATCTTTGGTGGGCACCACGATCCCTCTGGGATCTCTAGTCAAAAATAACTACCGTAATTGACCGCAAATAAGACCCCCCCTCCCAGAGAAGAAATAAAGGTCAAAAGTGGTGGGAGGTCTTATTTGCGGACATCCCCTCTTAGTTTGGAAATGTGTCAAAATAGGTAAAGGACCTTATTTGCAGAAGGGTTTTATTTGCGGTCGAATATGGTAAGAGCCCTAGAGACCTGATATTCAATGAGCCTGTAGGATGCTGGCATAAAGGGCTACCAAGTTTGTTCAAATAAATGAGCTTGACCTTCATTCAAAGTAACATGGGTCAAAACGCTAAAATCTTTAAACAACGTCATGTCAATGTCTGTACTTATAAATGACCCCAACCTTCTTTCAAAGTCACAGGGGTCAAATAGACTTAAATCTTTAAACAACTTTGATTCTTGTTAATAATTAAGAGGCCTAATTAAGGATCTGATATTGAGGCTGTAACATATGTTGGGATAAAGAACTACCAAGTTTGTTCATATGAATGTCCTTGACCTTTATCAAAGTTCAAAGGAATCAAATATATTAAATGTAATAGGCTACACTCTTTAACAACTTACTGCATACATGTACTTCAGTTCAACTATATGTTGTATTGTTTAACCATAATAGTCAGTGGGAACTGATTAAAGTTTCTATATTTTCAGTTTTTCATTATTGAAGCATTGTGGCTTCCTAAAACTACAGATGAGTGGAAATCATCCTCTTCCTCCTCCTCAGCAGACGATCATGAGAACCATAACAGTCCGGAGAAAGCTCCATCTCGTTTGATTTTCTATCTTTGTGCTGTATATAACATCATTTTACCGTTCTTGTTTGGGGCTGCACTGGAGTTCCTGGCTCGTGGCTTGACAAAGTACCTACTGGGTAGACTTCGACCTCATTTCTTGTCAGTTTGCCAACCTGACCCCAGCACGTTTAACTGTAGTACTGGCTACATAGAGGAGTATAAGTGTACTGGTGACCCAGATCTCGTATACCAAGCCAGGTAGGTCAATCATGGGGGTTAAAGTTCAAAGGTCTTTTATTGTGGTTCAGGATACCTAAATGAATAAAAAAAACTAATTATGTTTTTGAAAAAAATTAATGCATCTCCCCACTTATTTCAGATAATTTTCTTAGTCAAGAAAGTGTGGTGATATATTAAAAAGAAGAAAGATATTTTAGATCTAATTCAGGCTAAATAAAAATGTAGATATAATTTTTAGCTTACCTGGTCCAGACCAAAGAGAGCTTATGAATGCCATATCTCAGCATCCTGAATCCGCCTGTCCATCAACCATCGACTTCTTTTTATAACCCCTGGTCAGAATTTAACAAAATTTGATTGGAAGCATCCTTATGGGGTACTGCGTGAAAATTGCACAAATATTTGGGCTGAACCCCAACTAAGCATTCAATAACTCTAGATCTCATATTGCAATGGTAGCATCCTTATTCCCGGGGGCCTGAAGGGCAGGGTCAAAAGAATCAATTTGGCTATTTCCATATAATGACTTCTTGTCTGAAACAAAGCATTCAATAGCACTCATAATGCAATCATGTAGCATCCTTATGAGGTGGGGATTCAAAATTGTACAAATCGTGGGGCCAAAAGGGCAGATTTTGCTATTTCAAATTGCAAGAATTTTTATAATTACTAATTAAACCATGTGAGCAACACAGGTCCTCTGGACCTCTTATTTTATTTATAGTCATACCATCAATATTGAACACCCCTTTTGTGGCTACTAAATTTTGCGATTTTCTTGGTGTAGATATATAATAATTATTAACTGAGCAACACAGGTCCTCTGGACCTCTTATTTTATTTATAGTCATACCATCAATATTGAACACCCCTTTTGTGGCTACTAAATTTTGCGATTTTCTTGGTGTAGATATATAATAATTATTAACAGAGATAAATTTTCACAAATTTATTTGGATCGCAAAAGTCACAAAAGTAATTATAAATTGTATGCGAAAGGAAGATGTTTTTCAGTAATCCTCATGAACCTTCCTTGTTTACAGATTGTCCTTCCCTTCTGGACATGCATCTTTCTCAGTCTACAGTATGCTGTTTTTAATTGTGAGTACAATCCTATTGGACAGTGCAAAATCATACACTTTAAATCCTCCAGAGATGATGCATTAATAACTTGTCTATGGAAATATACCAGAATGGGAAAAAGTTTCTACTCCTTGTTATTCAAGACTATAAAGATTAAAGTGATTATTCAGTGAAGCAAATTTTGAGACATAACCGCAAAGCAAATTATTATATATTTACTTTCCTTATGAAAAGTAAAGCATAAAATATTGACAAATTCCACGTTATTGTTAATGATTTTAATTGATACCGATGAGATTCTCTGATGGTATAGTTATATGATTAAGCAGGTTTGATGTATATATTGCTATATTCACAACTCCCAAAAGGTCATCCTCGATACTCCAGGGGTTCCGATCACTTACGATCTCTACACCCCTGGACTATCTCATCGTAAAACTGGAGGCAACAGAACAGAACAGGTAATTTAGTCCTTTGATGTACATCAAAAGAGCCGTATAACGGTACACTGTGGTTGACTATGTGGCTTTGAAGTTGGGCGTCGCTCTCTCTGTAGTCTTCAAAGAAAATCTTTGCTGGTCTGTGATTGGTCAAATATTTTCCGCTGAGCTGCCTTCAATTTCACTATGAGATAGTCCAGGGGTGTAGAGATCGTAAGTGATCGGAACCCCTGGAGTATCGAGGATGCCAAAAGGTTCACAAATGCAAAACATATATATTCTGTTTTTGGATATTACAGAGTTACCTCTGATAGGTATCCATGGTGATGTCATTATTTTGTGAGCGAAAAATAATGTTTTTTTCTGAAAAGTATCATGTTACATACGCTTGCAAACACATGACGTCACAATCAAACCTAGCTGCCAGGGCTGATAACTCTATAATATGCAAATACAGGATATACATATATACAAGCTACATGCTAATTGCCTGTTTTATAATTCTTAAAAATTACACTGATATAAGAGCGATTGGAATAGTTGTAGACATATGGTAGATATTTATATCATTTACATTGTATTTCAGTTGTACATCCAGGCACGTATGAGATGGAGACAGGCTGTCATCATACGCCCCTGGGTACAGTTGATACTTTTTCTCATGGCGTTATACACGTGTATCTCCCGAATCTTTGACTACAAGCATCATTGGAGCGACGTACTAGCTGGAGCAATCTGGGGAATTCTGGCCGCAGTTTTTGTGGTAAGTTCAAGTTTTAATTGTAATCCTTTAATGCTCCTTTAATATAATTAAACACAGTTTATCAAATATAAACTCAATACCACTTTGTTATGAACAATCTTAAAACAGGGGTTAAAAAGGCTGAAATATTTTAACAACTTCCTGTCAATAACTAAGAGCCCTAGAGACCTGATATTGGGCCTGTAGCATGCTAACATGCTACAATCTGTAAACAACTTACTGTTTATTTCTGTTTTACTATGTATTGTATTAACAGTCAGATAACCATTGAGACCCATTGGGCCTCTTGTTAAACTATATGCCAGTCAGTTTCAGGTCTGATTTTCGTTTGGTTAAACATTATAGTTATTATGATATTTTATTTGACGCATTTTATAAAGGTGTTCTTTTTTACTTTATTTTAGGTGTTTAAAGTGTCAAGTTTGTTTCCACGATCCAGATATATCTGTTCACCTTCGGGATTTCATCATACGTTTACCACAAAACTGTGACATCACTGCAACATGTGACTTCAAATTGACATTACATCAAAATATGAAGTTATATCAAACTCTAAAATGACATCAAAATCTTGCATCAAATTAACCTGAAATAACATCAAACTCTGGACATGAAAGCAAAATCTAACACAACAAAAACAACAAAGTTAAAATATGACATCACATTTGACTCGGACATTACGTAAAAATTCTGACATCACAACAATCCTGACATTAACTCTTGACATAAAATCAAACCTACATATGTATATACTATAAACTAACATCACATTAAATCAGCTCACAGAATATCAAAACCTGATGTCAGAACAAACTGAGATTACGCTATTGCCAGATCTAGACTTTAACTGAGAACAGACTTTGATATCACAACAAACCAAGACATCGCATCAAACTCTGACATTGTTGAAATCGATATAAAGACATCATATCACATCCATATTCCTTACATTTACGTGTTATTATATGGTTACTATACTGTTGTTATAGAAGAACGAAGGGTAGTTAATTAAGGAGGCTCAACTGTAGATGTGATTGTTTATCATATGAGGGGTATATGTATCCTAGTTGTTATTTATTAGATTTTTTAATCGGATTAATTTTATGTTGTAAAATATTTTTATGTTTAAGATATACATGTACATAATTATGTTGTAAATAATGTTGAATGCATTGAATCAATGTTATTTTTAATTTCTAAATACTTGTGTTTAAGTCAGTATAAATGCATGTAATATATCCTTGATGCACCAGGGCTTACTATCACTGTCATTATATTTGCCCCTGGATAATACATGTACATTGTAGCAAAACTGAAAGTAACAAAAGACATAGATAATATGGTCCTTTGATGCACATAAAAAAATCAAATAACGGTAAACTGGTTGACTGTGTGGCTTTGAAGTTGGGCATTGCTTTTAAATTTCCATGTAATCTTCAAATGCAATCTGTGCAGGTCTGTGGATATAACATCAGTGATAGTAACAGCTCAAAGTTTTATAGGATGATGGTTTTATCTACTCTGTCTCATGAGAACAACAATTGATTATGTAATTAGTTATATACTGTACTATAAACCAACTTGTTTTCTCGTTCAATTTACTTTTGCAAATTTCACAATTGACTGACATTGGTGAAAGTTAATTTCTATGAATTGTAATTAATATGACCTAGCTATAGATGATCCAACTAAGGTTACTTTAATAGACACAAAGTTACGTGTATAATACTTCTGAAACAGATTTAACCTTTTTTTTTTCAGTGATTTTTTTATGACATTTTACGAAACACCTTTATGAGGACCTCACAATAAATATCTTAAAATAGATAAAATTTTTCCTCTAAAACTTTGGTTTATTTTAAGTTTTACTGCAACTCTTATATCGTCTGTGAAATTGTTTTGAAACGGAAATTGCAAAATTTAATAGCACGAATAAAAGTTGGTTTATAATTGTCAGTTATGATCAACATCATACACATCCATAAAATGTCAGTAAGATTTATAGTGGGGGCGAGGGCACAGCCTGAGTATCGTTATATTTCTGGACATGTAGTTAAAAAAAAAACCAAGATGGCCACCACATTTACCATTTTGAATCAAAATCATCCCCAGTACCACTGGTGCCGTTTTCACATGAGCTGTCCTTTTAAATTTGGTACTCTTGCCAGACACACCATGGCTATGTGACCACTTTTGGTTTTAGTGAAACTTTTCCTTGCCATCCGAATTATTAGGGTAACTCTTGTACTCTCTTTCACACAGAGCACTTATTGGATGAAATTAATTTAATTTAATAAGTAGGAAGTTTAATGGAAAAACTATAGAAAGAAATGATAAAGGCCCACTACCTTTCCAAAATCACTTTTGATTTTTGAAATGAGAAAAACGATATTGATAATTTGCATACCGTTAATACTACACTTATTATAACCTTCTGACCAAATGAATTAAAATAAATCAAATGTTAATTTTCATAACATGGGTCATCTTATGTTTCGCGCCATCGTCTTAACTACCACTCTTTTAACAAGAGGCCCAAGGGCCTTAACGGTCATCTGACTCATGGCACAAAACAACAGTCACAGTATAATGGAGTGGTTAACAATTAAAATAAGCAATACAATGAACTCCTTTTTTGAATATGTAAGTTTCTGAAATAGGTAAAGGTCATTTGTTGAACAAACTTGGTAGCCCTTCATCCATATATGGTATTAACCCATTCAAGGATGAAGGAGGAGTCGGATTTCAAGCCAAATTTCAGCAAAGCTCCCATTTTGGACCCCTGACGTTCTATCCCCATGGGTCTTACCTTGTCCTTTATAAAATATGTTCCCCCTTCTGAGCCCCACCCCTATGTCCCCTAGGGTCTGACCTAACTCGTTTATATTAAATATGATTGTCCTTCCCCAGTGATGTTTCACACAAAACATGGATGCATTAATCCACTCAAGGGTTAGGAAGGAGTAGGCTTTTAAAGCAAAATTTAATCAAAATTCCCCATTCTGAGCCCCGCCCCTCTGTCCCCAGGGGTCGGACCTAACTTGTTTATATAAAATATGACAGTCCTTCCTCTACGATCTTTTACACAAAATATGGATGAAATCCACTCAAGGGTTAAGGAGGAGTAGGATTTTAAAGCTAAAACAAGTACATGTACTCATTGTAATGGACACTAATACATAATCCCCCAAATGACCCTCTCCCTCCCCCTCCCCATCTCCACCTGCGACAAATTAAGAATGCAGTTGCACAGTGTATGAACATTTTGAAAGAAATTTTGAGGTACTTTTACATTCAATGAATTGCAGACAAAAATTTGAAAACAGGAGGCTAGGAGGTTTGCCCAGCAAAAATCTTTCAAAATTTTTATCATACTGATAAGCATCCCTTTATAACCCTTTATACTAAATTTCATTGAAATCAGAGACCGGAATATAAAAGCAGGAAGTAGGCCCAGTGGCCATCTTGGAATACCAAAATCTTTACCAAAATGTTTGCATGTTGTTCGCCATCCCTTAAAACCTCTACAGACTAATTTTTGTTGAGATCAGAGACTGAAACCTGGAAACAGGAAGTGGGCTCACATGTCATCTTGGAATATAAAATCTTTATATAAAATATGATTGTCCTTCCCTAATGATGTTTTTCGCCAAATATGGATAAAATCCTCTCAAAGTTGAGCAGGAGTAAGATTTTAAAGCTAAAATTAAGAAAATTTGCCCTTTTGGGGCCCCACACCTCAGCCCCTAGGGGTCGGACCTTTCTCATTTATATAAAAAAATAATTGTCCTTCCCCAATGATGTTTCACACCAAATATGGATGAAATCCATATAAGGATGAAGGAGGAATAGGATTTTAAAGCTTAAATTAAGAAAATTTGCCCTTTTGGAGCCCCGCCCCGCTGACCCTAGGGGTCAGACCAGGTTCATTTATATAAAATATGATTGTCTTTCCCAAATGATGTTTCATACCAAATATGGATGAAATCCATCTAAGGATGAAGGAGGAGTAGGATTTTAAAGCTTAAATTAAGAAAATTTACCCTTTTGGGGCCCCGCCCCTCTGACCCTAGGGGTGGGACCTATCCCATTTATATAAAATATGATTATACTTCTCATATGATGTTTTAAACCTAATATGGATGAAATCCATCCAAGGATGAAGGAGGAATAGGATTTTAAAGTTTAAATTAAGAAAATTTGCCCTTTTGGGGCCCCGCCCCTCTGACCCTAGGGGTCAGACCAGGTTCATTTATATAAAATATGATTGTCTTTCCCAAATGATGTTTCATACCAAATATGGATGAAATCCATCTAAGGATGAAGGAGGAGTAGGATTTTAAAGCTTAAATTAAGAAAATTTACCCTTTTGGGGCCCCGCCCCTCTGACCCTAGGGGTGGGACCTATCCCATTTATATAAAATATGATTATACTTCTCATATGATGTTTTAAACCTAATATGGATGAAATCCATCCAAGGATGAAGGAGGAATAGGATTTTAAAGTTTAAATTAAGAAAATTTGCCCTTTTGGGGCCCCGCCCCTCAACCCCTAGGGGTCGGACCTATCCCATTTATATAAAATATGATTATACTTCTCATATGATGTTTTAAACCTAATATGGATGAAATCCATCCAAGGATGAAGGAGGAATAGGATTTTAAAGTTTAAATTAAGAAAATTTGCCCTTTTGGGGCCCCGCCCCTCAACCCCTAGGGGTCGGACCAAGCTCATTTATATAAAATATGATTGTCTTTCCCCAATAATGTTTCACACCAAATATGGATGAAATCCATCCAAGGATGAAGGAGGAGTAAGATTTTAAAGCTAAAATTAAGAAAATTTGCCCTTTTGGGGCCCCGCCCCTCTGACCCTAGGGGTCGGACCAGGCTCATTTATATAAAATATGATTGTCCTTCCCTAATGATGTTTCATACTAAATATGGATGAAATCAACCCAAGGATGAAGGAGGAGTAGGATTTTAAAGCTTAAAATAAGAAAATTTGCCCTTTTGGGGCCCCGCCCCTCAACCCCTAGGGGTCGGACCAAGCTCATTTATATAAAATATGATTGTCTTTCCCCAATAATGTTTCACACCAAATATGGAAGAAATCCATCCAAGGATGAAGGAGGAGTAGGATTTTAAAGCTTAAAATAAGAAAATTTGCCCTTTTGGGCCCTGCCCCTCTGACCCTAGGGGTCGGACCAGGCTCATTTATAAAAAATATGACTGTCCTTCCCTAATGATGTTTCACACCAAATATGGATGATATCAACCCAAGGATGAAGGAGGAGTAGGATTTTAAAGCTTAAAATAAGAAAATTTGCCCTTTTGGGGCCCCACCCCTCAGACCCTAGGGGTCGGACCAAGCTCATTTATATAAAATATGATTGTCTTTCCCCAATAATGTTTCACACCAAATATGGAAGAAATCCATCCAAGGATGAAGGAGGAGTAGGATTTTAAAGCTTAAAATAAGAAAATTTGCCCTTTTGGGCCCTGCCCCTCTGACCCTAGGGGTCGGACCAGGCTCATTTATAAAAAATATGACTGTCCTTCCCTAATGAAGTTTCACACCAAATATGGATGATATCAACCCAAGGATGAAGGAGGAGTAGGATTTTTAAGCTTAAAATAAGAAAATTTGCCCTTTTGGGGCCCCACCCCTCAGCCCCTAGGGGTCGGACCAGGCTCATTTATATAAAATATGATTGTCCTTCCCCAATGATGTTTCAAACCAAATATGGATGAAATCCATCAAAGGATGAAGGAGGAGTAGGCTTTTGTATAAATAGTCTTACGCACGACGCACGGCACACGACGACGGACGAAACATGATGACAATAGGTCATCCTGACCTTCGGTCAGATGACCTAATAATAGTTAACTACAATGTGTATATATCCCGCCGTCATCCTAATTACTATACGTAAGTTGACTACCACTGTGCCAGACGTTAACAGCTGTTAACATAGATTATACAGGAAGACTTTGTTTGGTATAACATAATCTTGGGCCATCTATATATATTTTCTTGTGTTATTTTTGCTTTTAAGAAAGGTTTCGGAAAGGTAGTGCATATGGGTCTTTAAAAGTGGTCTCTTTTCACAGATGACCCTTCAAAACAAGTGGAATTATACAGAGGTTTAATTGTAACACTGATTATCATTTTCATGCATATACACAGTCACTTTCAGTCAGGATCAGTAACTTTAAGGGTCAGCCGTTCCTTAGGACCAGATGGGGAAAAATCCTTAAGGATTGAGGTGTTCGTAAGAAAGAAATGAAAACCTGTGATTGTAATAACTCATCTTTTTACACATACATATACCAGATTAATTTATATCAAAAATAGCATAATGCGTATACATAAGTAACTTTTTAAGCTAGTATCAATAAAATGATATCTTACTTGCCATAATAATTTATTGACCTGTTTCATGGAAATTGTATTTTACATTTGTTGATGATATGAGATTACAAGAATTGTTGGTATCATTTGTAATCTTCATGCATCATCTAGAGAGATTTTAATTTTAATTGTTGAGGGCTTTCTGAAAACAATTTTTTCATTAAAAACCCTTCTATTTTACCTCATAATCAATACTTGCAATAGTTTTAATTAATGAGCATGAGTGTCCCAATTTTTGTCTTCGATTATATATATTACTTTTTTATGCATTCTTTGATAATTTACAAAGCAATCACCTTGTATTGGCTTTTAAGAAATGTAAAGCAAATATAATGACTTATAAATCATTTTTGTGTTTGAAAGGCCTATACACAAGCATCAGACATGTTTCGATTGTTTCATTTTGTAAACATATATTTGTTACTGTTTTTTTTAACTATAGGAGATTAATATAATGGTGATACAGGTCCTGGAGACCTCTTGTTAATAATAACATGGAGATTAAAAATATTCCACAAAAATGAAATATAGTGTGTTTGTTGTTCGAAACATGTTCTAATCATTAATTTTAAAATCTTGATAACAACAAGAGATCCCAGAGGGATCATGGTGCCTACCAAAGAATGATTTATCACATATAATTGTAATTGGCCTGTCCAGCCATGTCATAAACATCATAATACACATGACATTGTGTAATACAATGTAACACTATCATGACGTCACATGTAGTTTTTACGTCATAATATATATATGACGTCGCATGATTGTTTCAGTAGACGGAAACATCATATCCTAGCCGGATTTCTACTGTTTTATATAAATATGAAATTTAAAGTTTTGCTTATATTTCTATTCATAAAAGTTATTTGATAAATAGAATCTTACACTCGTGACACTATGTGATTTGAAATTTATCAAACTCGTTAAATAATATATGCCACTCGCCTAAAGGCTTGTGGCATATTAAATTATTGAACTCGTTTGATAAATTTCATATCACCAAGTCACTCATGTAAGATCCTCTATTTCTTTCATACCTACAAGTAATACTGGCTGGTCTAGGGCACTTACACTCATGTCGCCTGAGGCTGTATTGCATGGCTGTAAGTCAACAAAATCTTATTTCCTCGGTAAAATTTTAACATTTTTTTTCACAAAATTGATCTTGTTGGTCATCTTGTTGATCGATCAGTAACAAAATGCAAAATGCACAACTAAAATTTGAGACAGATCCGTTTAGTACTATCTGAGAATAGCGATGACAAACTTTAACACAAAGGTGATTGGAATAGCCCACCATGGTGGCTAAAAATTGTAGTAAAAAGTAAAACCTATCTGATTAAATCTACATGTGTACTGGTAAATTGACATTGAGTATCAATCTTCCATCATTTCCAGACAACCTTTAGATCAATGTGTACTTACGCTGCCCAGTTGTTTGTCTAATTAAAGTGACTGGGTACATACACATCATACTAATCTATCAAAATGTCACATAAAATTTTCAACAAATTATATGAAACTGAAAATATATATTTTTAATTTATAAAAAAACAAGGTTGTCCTATGATCAACATTTGAAACCATGAAACATTTGTATATATTTACATACTAGAAACATTTGGTGGAAAATATGCTATGGTGACACAATTATAATACAGTATAACTTAAAGATGCTCCATCGCTGACAAATAGTATTTTTTCACTATCAAAAACAGAAGCAGACCATTTAGTATTTTTCTTCAGTTTACAAAAGTTACTTACTTTACAAAATTACCACGTAACGTTTGCACCCTGGCTGCTAATCTTACCTTCAAGTACTGATTGGCCCAAAGGGCAATAAGGCAGAATTGGTTTGTAATGACCAACATGTTCTGAATACAGGTTAATTGAGACAGAATCCCTTAATATATTAACTTTCTAAATCCCCTATTGGGGCCCCCACAGAAACTGCCCTTCAGCTGTCAGATTCCAAGATTTATTCTTGTTCTGTTTCCCCTTCCCCCAAGGGTTGTTTATCGCCAAATTTAACACAATGCAAAATAGCAAAACTAAATTTTGAGGACAGATCCTCTATTTCCCCTATTGGGTACTGCCAATCTGGGGGATTAGCGCAGAGACAAAATTTATACACAAAGGTGATTCCCCTTCCCCCACCATGTTTTTATGGCCAAATTTGTAGTACAAAAATTAAGAAACTCTATCTAGTGATTAAAAATCTACATGTGTACTGGTAAATTGACATTGAGTATCAGGATCTTCCATCATTTCCAGACAGAACCTTTAGATCAATGTGTACTTATTACGCTGCCCAGTTGTTTGTCTAATTAAAGTGACTGGGTACATACACATCATACTAATCTATCAAAATGTCACATAAAATTTTCAACAAATTATATGAAACTGAAAATATATATTTTTAATTTATAAAAAAACAAGGTTGTCCTATGATCAACATTTGAAACCATGAAACACTTGTATATATTTACATACTAGAACATTTGGTGGAAAATATGCTATGGTGACACAATTATAATACAGTATAACTTAAAGATGCTCCATCGCTGACAAATGGTATTTTTTCACTATCAAAAACAGAAGCAGACCATTTAGTATTTTTCTTCAGTTACAAAAGTTACTTACTTTACACCATTACCACATTTGAAGAGTTTGAGCTTCTAATTTTACTTCAAGTACAAGAGGCCCAGAGGGCATGTAACGCTCACCTGGTTTGTAATGCCAAGTAATGTTCTGAATACAGGTTCATTGTTTCTTTTCTGAAGGAATTTTAATATTAACCTCTAAATCCCCTATTGGGCCCCACCCCTCCTGCCCCCAGGGGGTCAGAGCCAAAATTTATACAAGTTCTGTTCCCCTTCCCCCAAGGATGTTTGTGGCCAAATTTGGTCACAATCCAAGCAAAACTCTATGACTAGTAGCGATTTATAGGATTTACCTCTATTTCCCCTATTGGGCCCCACCCGTCCTGCCCTCGGGGGGGGGGGCAGAGTCAAAATTTATACAAGTTCTGTTCCCCTTCCCCCAAAGATGTTTTATGGCCAAATTTGGTTACAATCCATGCAGAACTCTATGACTAGTAGCGATTTAAAGGATTTACCTCTATTTCCCCTATTGGGCCCCGCCCCTCCTGCCCCCGGGGGGTCAGAGCCAAAATTTATACAAGTTCTGTTCCCCTTCCCCAAAGGATGCTTGTGGCCAAATTTGGTTACATTCCATTCAGAACTCTATGACTAGTAGCGATTTAAAGGATTTACCTCTATTACCCCTATTGGGCCCCGCCCCTCCTGCCCCCGGGGGATCAGAGCCAAAATTTATACAAGTTCTGTTCCCCTTCCCCCAAGGATGTTTGTGGCCAAATTTGGTTACAATTCATGTAGAGCTCTAGGACAAATAGAGATTTAAAGGATTTACCTCTATTTCCCCTATTGGGCCCCGCCCCTCCTGCCCCCGGGGGGTCAGAGCCAAAATTTATACAAGGTCTGTTCCCCCTCCCCCAAGGATGTTTGTGGCCAAATTTGGTTACATTCCATTCAGAACTCTATGACTAGTAGCGATTTAAAGGATTTACCTCTATTACCCCTATTGGGCCCCGCCCCTCCTGCCCCCGGGGGACCAGAGCCAAAATTTATACAAGTTCTGTTCCCCTTCCCCCAAGGATGTTTGTGGCCAAATTTGGTTACATTCCATTCAGAACTCTATGACTAGTAGCGATTTAAAGGATTTACCTCTATTTCCCCTACTCGGCCCCGCCCCTCCTGCCCCGGGGGATCTGAGCCAAAATTTATACAAGTTCTGTTCCCCTTCCCCCAAGGATGTTTGTGGCCAAATTTAGTTACATTCCATTCAGATCTCTATGACTAGTAGCGATTTAAAGGATTTACCTCTATTTCCCCTATTGGGCCCCGCCCCTCCTGCCCCCGGAGGACCAGAGCCAAAATTTATACAAGTTCTGTTCCCCTTACCCCAAGGATGTTTGTGGCCAAATTTGGTTACAATTCATGTAGAACTCTATGACTAGTAGCGATTTAAAGGATTTACCTCTATTTCCCCTATTGGGCCCCGCCCCTCCTGCCCCCGGGGGTCAGAGCCAAAATTTATACAAGTTCTGTTCCCCTTCCCCAAAGGATGTTTGTGGCCAAATTTGGTTACATTCCATTCAGAGCTCTATGACAAGTAGCGATTTAAAGGATTTACCTCTATTACCCCTATTGGGCCCCGCCCCTCCTGCCCCCTGGGGGTCAGAGCCAAAATTTATACAAGTTCTGTTCCCCTTCCCCCAAGGATGTTTGTGGCCAAATTTGGTTACATTCCATGCAGAACTCTATGACTAGTAGCGATTTAAAGGATTTACCTCTATTTCCCCTATTGGGCCCCGCCCCTCCTGCCCCCGGGGGACCAGAGCCAAAATTTATACAAGTTCTGTTCCCCTTCCCCAAAGGATGTTTGTGGCCAAATTTGGTTACATTCCATTCAGAGCTCTATGACAAGTAGCGATTTAAAGGATTTACCTCTATTACCCCTATTGGGCCCCGCCCCTCCTGCCCCCAGGGGGTCAGAGCCAAAATTTATACAAGTTCTGTTCCCCTTCCCCCAAGGATGTTTGTGGCCAAATTTGGTTACAATCCATGCAGAACTCTATGACTAGTAGCGATTTAAAGGAAATGTTGACAGACGGACGGACGACGGACGCTGCGCCATGACATAGCTCACCGGCCCTTCGGGCCAGGTGAGCTAAAAAAGTATCAAAAATAATTAATTGCATCCCGAAAAAATTCTGTGGCACTATATCCTATATGGAATGAAGCACTGATTACGCATGAACCAAAGGCAAAATAAATTATCTTATATTATTTTGGTGTTAACTAGACATATTTATACACAATTAAACACAGATTATTGTTCAAATGATGAATATCATTTATGCTCTGTCGGCGGTGGAGCATCTTTACTAACAAAACCGACCCTTGTCTAATCTGAATCCTTGTGTATTCAAATTATAAGTCAAAGTAAATTTGGCTGTGGCACAAGAGGTAACAACTGTCTCTGGGATAACTAATTACAATTGTTTATCCACATTGTTTTGGGATTTCCCATCCCTCTATTGTTGTATTGAAATTGCTTGTTGGCCAGTTTGTTTACTGATCAGTCCTTAACATTGTGTTGGCATGCACATGGCTAGCTAGGCCACATCAGAAACCTGCACAAGAAATTTTAGGAAGGCCCCCTTCTGCAATCAATAATTCAAATCAAGGATGGCGGCTCTTTTCCTGATTGTTTCCAAAATACAATACCGGTATGTATAACTATTAAAGCACCAATATAAAGAAACCCTACATACTAAAGTATGAATACTGAAAATATCCCTTCAGTACTTTCTGAGAAATAGTGATAACAAGAAAAGTTTACAGATGCACAAAGAAACAGTGGAAAAGCCTACAGATGAAGGGCAATTTAAAGAATCTATTATCTGATAATGATGGGCTGAATAATGTTGGTGGATACAGACATTGTCTATATATATATATATAGTATACACAATTTACTTGTGGCATACATGCAACTATATAGCGAAAATCTACACAGTGTTGCATGCGAGTAGGTATACAATCAGTTCTCTTGTTTGCCATCACCACAATTCACATTTCCTCAAGTAATCTTTGATCCAACGTCCTCAAACATCTCATTGAAATGACTGGGAAAGTCTACGGTAATTTTACGAGTAAAAACTCACACAATAAAATAACACTGTACTTGTGTTATGTGACACAGCATTGACTTGTTCGGCATCATCCACAACCCTTGGCTGGCTACTACTAGCAAGGCATGCAGCTGATACCCAGTAAAAGGAACATTGCAACAGGCAGTTAATATCCATGGATTATAGGTCACTGACAATGGAAACTTCATCCTGATGAATCTGGTTCTTTATCCTCTAAACTCAAAATGAAATCCCACTCTTCTGAAACGAAACAAAAAAAATTAGAAATTATTTTATGTGTTGTTTGGTCCTGCTTTGCCATTAAGTTCAGTATTTGACAGAGCACACAAGAATAGAATCACATGGAACATTGTGTAATTTTATAAATCGGCAAAACATTAACAATCTACCATATATATCTCTTATAACAAAATAAGTAAATCCTGCCTTACCAACCACCCCAGTATAAAAATCAAAGTACTGAAAGTACTGTGCGGTAAAACTTCTGGATGATAGGAGTTGATTCGAGTGTTAAAGATTGATAAGTCAATGGTTATATTATCAGTATAACTGCAAATTGGAAAACGATCCAAAGAAAACAGGACTTAAACTAAGGCTGAAAAACTAATACAAATAATTGTTTTTTATTTGGTCGTAATAATTTATCACATTGATTTATTTTCTCACATTTTGTACAGGTCCAGTTATTCTAAATACACATAATGCATTTCAGTGCAGAACCTTCAATCAAAGAGGAAGTATTTATGTTGTCAAGTTTATATTATTTACTGGTTATATTATATAAAATCTCATATAATGTTTAAGCAATACCGTACACGTATTTGACCTTTAATGACTAATATGAATGACATCAAGGATTTCCTTTTTAACAAAAATGTATCTAGCAAGTTTAAGAACACCATACTATCTATAACTACAAAAATTAATGGTTGTCAGACCGTGTAACATATATAACTAACGTATATTGTCATAAAGGATGACTTTCATGCTTCATAACTTCACTAATACTACTTTGGCAACATATCAGGGAGAAAGAGGGGAAAGAGAGGGAAAGAGAGAAATAAATCTCTGTCAGCTATCAGCTGTTTTCCATATATATGCTTTATCAAGTTTCAAGTACATGAATGTATATCTATTAACTATAAAACTAAATAACCTGAGTTAATTAACTAAACGACATGTAAATGGCACGAAGGATGATTTTTGTCAAAACATGTTAATATTTTTTCTCTATGTCTATCAAGTTTGTAGTACATCACAACATATATTCTAACAAACGGTAACGGCACGAGTTACCTAAATGACAGATATTGTCATCAGTGTCCTTTTCTAATAACAATTTGTAAATATCTTCCTATTAAACATCATGGAAAGTTGTTCAGCAAAATTTGGAGCAAGGATAGGTCCAAAATTCGGATCGCAAATTCACTCAGAAATTTTACTTTGACATGATAGTTTACTTTGAAATTTGTCTATTGGTTCCAAAACTGTTTTCATAAGGCTTGGACATGATAATTTACATTGAAATATGAATATTGGTAGAAAAACTGTTCTTATAAGGCTTGGTTCAAGAAAAACATAATTGTAGTATATAATTTAATGAAGGATAGTGACACGCTTACTTTTTACTGTTTTGATGAATTGATACAAATCTATCAGATTAGTACTAATTTTGTGGAAAATCACGGTTTTATTATCTGCTATCAGAGAATACCTGAATTAGGCTGACTCTGAAATATGTCAAGTTTGTTTCCTACTTACATCAAATATTTCATATTGATCTGTACAATGTTATGAAAAAATAACATAACTCCTACTGGGAGGAGAAGATGGGAAGACTTAATTAGTCCAGTCGAATCATTTGAAATGGGTTGATATTTCTAAAATTTCCTTTACAGTAACGAAAATTATAAGCTTCAGTGGTTTCAATATAAATTATAGCAGATTAACTCAGCAATTTTACTTTGACATGATAATCTACTTTGAAAAAACATTGATGTTACAAATTATATAAGTACATTTGCCTAGTACAGAATAGTACGTACATGTATTACAATTTCATTTATATTTTAAACACCTCCAAATTTTTTCATTTAATTTGCATAAACAACCAAACGATAAAATTTCGTTATAAAATGACACTTAATCCTCTAAACAATAGAACAGCCAACTCTAGATCACTGCTTATTGTTTTGATGTGGTCATGATCAATGTATCACACCTTCACGCTTGGCTGCACACTGCTACAGATACGAAGAGATGTATATATGGGGTGGTTATCTATCCTATAATCTTTGAAATATTTTTCTCGAAAACCCAGCTCCCTACCGCTCCGAACCGCTGTAAATGAAAATGTGTATGAGCAAGGGACGTCAGAAACATTATATAACATGTGTTGAGAATATGTATAACAGTATTTACATTAAAACCTATCTACCGGGTATTAAAACCACCCAGTGGTCTGAGTAAAAGTGGTCTTAATAGCGAGGTGGTCTTAATTCTGAGGTGGACCAGGTTTCTTCTATGATCATGACGATCAAGAACAGAAACTCTGTATCCTAGCTGACCGGTACATAATATATGTACTGTATTTTTGTTTCAAAATTGAAATTTTATGAAAAATGCAATATACATGTATATATAAATGTATATTATATATATTTTTTTAATTTTTTGTTCATTTTTTTGCATTTAACACATTTACAAATACATGGGACATCAACATAAACTTGACATGACATATACATTACATTTATATAAAAAAAAACATAAGAAACATAACATAGCATGCTGAGTATGTACATGTACGTGTGGGGAAAAAACCAGTTTGATATATTTTGGTTAAGATAAATTTGCAAATTACTATATTTGATCAATTAGTTTTGTCGGCCATTAGAATCTTAATCATATCATATTTTAATGCATGCGTATCTAATCAAAACCAATAATTTACAAATATTTTTTAAAGTTTGATAAATTAGGGACATACAATGACTATACCATTTATTTCTAGAGCATAGACATATTTTTTCATTAAATTAAGTTAATGGTGTGTGCTTACTTAAATCTTAAACTGAATTTCACTGAAGTAATTGTTGACAATCTAAATGAAAATACTTTTTCTAGACATTACTTTCTATTATGTTTTAATTATAATTCAAATACATATCGTTAGTTTAATCAGAGATTTAGATAGTAATTAAATTTTCTATGTCTCTGGTTTAATTATCACATAGTATCACCTGAGGTAAATGAGAATCTATGTGTTTTAAAATTGGTATTGATCTGTGTAATTTATTATAAAATATTTACGTAAATCGATTTTAATTATCCCGCTATGTGCAATGATTGGTCAAATAATAACTTACGATCACAATAGGTAAAGTGTTTGAAAGACTACTGTGCAATAGTCAAGCGTACTTTTAACTAATGCAAAACACCGGTTGTTTACCGCAACAAAATAGATGACACATCTATTGAAATGAGATGATTGGCCTACGGTACTTCATAAATATCTGAAATAAGATCAATATATCTCATACATTAAAGAATTTTAATTCCATTGGCGTTACACGTATGAGAAAGAACTGTCTAAATCGTTCGATCTCGCCACCAGGGCTAGCGAAAGAACGTTGCATTACTTGTGGTTTCGATTACGTCAACTGCCAGTCACAAGTATGCAAATGATGGCGATTAACACTCTCCTAGTATAGGTAGATAATCTGATAATTAGGTCGACGGAAACAAAAGACTGACTGATGTACCTGCGGGTAGTTGTTCACGGGTTGCTGCGTGCGGGAAGGTGAGGCACAGCGAGGTGTGAAGTCACATGTGCCTGTGGTCATAATCAAAGGGTCAATTAGTGTTAATTTAGTGGTCGTTGGGACTATGAAAATTGGTCGTAAAACGGAATAGCGGTGTGATTGTATTTCTGAAGAGAAAAAAAATCGGAACTGAAAATAAGTGGCCGTAATAGTGGGATGTTCGTAATTTAGTGTATATGCTATACATGTCTATGTTTGGAATAAACTTTTGGAAAATAAAAATAAAATAAAACAAAAATAAATATAAAGACAAAATAAAAGAATATTTTCAAGCATGGTGAATTAACAACAAATAAAAATATGAAATAAAGAAAATAAAAATAATCTGCCGACGATAAGGGTTGAACCCGGGTCGTCAGTATAGAAAGCGCAGGACCTACCACGACACCACTTGTATCTGTTGATTTCTTCGTGAATATCATTAAGTTAATAATGAAATGCAGTTCACTATATTTTCTTATTTTCTTCGCAATCAACTTAAAATGATATTGATGCTGCTGAATAAGTTTACAGAATGCTTCTAAACTAGTTTATATTGTATCTGGGTGCAAATTACTACTACATATACCACAAATGTGTGGTTATTCAGTTTATTCTTCACGACACCAGCCGGGGAAAAAGCTAGTTCCAGAATTGCGATCACAATACTGGTAAAACCAGTTTTACTGTAATCACCTACTAATGAGACCACTTCTCTAGAGTCCTAAGTGACTACTGGTAATTTCAACAAATTTCAAGTCAACCTGTGGTGAGTGAGTATAAAGCCAAAGACTTGGCTAGTATATAAAAAACTATTAAATCTTTTATTTGTCTTTAAAGACAGGTTTGACTGTACACAAAATGTAACAAATAATTGTGTAATGCATATGTACAATTACATGTACAAGTATATGCATGTCACAATGGAAAATTCAACAAAAGGTTGCTGAATTGAAGTCTTTGTACTGACTCAACCGCAAAACCTTAAATTTGAATTGTTTTTTATCCAGTAATTTGAGTTTAGTTACTTAACAAGAGGAATCTTAGTGCCTATTAATCTGATCTGCATCTCAGAGGAAAGAGGGATACGTTCTTCTTATTTCTAAAATTCTTCGAACAAACGAGAAGATATACATAAATACATGACTGTATAAAAGAGTAAATGGTTTCCGATTGTAAAATCGATGATTAATCAATATGTTGGTTTTGAGACATAGTGGGTAAAGTGCAAATTACTGTTGATTTGTTTGACCTTCCGGAGGTTGTGACGTCATATTTTGACACAATTCTTGGGACATCAAAATCACTGGAAGGTGGAACTGATCGACGCTAAATTGTACTCTAACCACGTTGTTTTGGAATCTTGAAACCTCTGTATTGATTATCAATTGTGATTTTACGAACACATTCAAGACTATACAAACATCGTCACTCACTCGGCAACTTACAAGGGAGGCAATCCCTAAATTCTGAAGACACATACCTTTGGTAAGTGGCTGTACTGAAAGACGAGCCCTTGTAAACAGGGCTAGATTAGACAGGGGACCACCAGAATCTTTATGTTTTAGAAATAACTGTTTTAGCTCTGTCAGTGGTATAAACCTCTTCAGCATCCTCTCAAACTTCACATCAACCATGAACAATCGTGGACTCTCCTTCTTGGCAGACCTACAAAAACATTCATTAATCTGATGGATTTATAAGCAATAAACATCTCTCCTAATTCCTTCAAACACCAAACAGAGCAAGGACATGGGTATACTGTGTAATATACAATTTATATCAAGTTCATGGCAAAGGATAAAGAAAATCCTAATACTTTTTTAGCTGAAAAGCCAGGCATTTTATGATATTTTAAGAAAAAGAATTGAAAGCAATACTGTAGTAGTGATTATTTTAACACATTAGACATTTGATGTAAACATTTGGCCATTTTTCTGTATTCCTAAATAAATAAATCGGGGTCAAAGAAGTAATATCAACAGGATTTTCCAGATGACACGGGATCAAATCAAACGTAAGTTTATTAATAAATTTATTAATAAATTTACATAAATTCATAAATAAATCAGAATACATTATACTCAGTGGGGTATTTGTGATCAGGTTTTTATATGCAATTAGATTTAAAATATTATAAAATTGTGCATCTTATATAATAACTGTATACCAACTTATTTTAGCAGCAACTTATTTCCCGTTTTCATGCCTATTTTAACGTGGTGACTTGATTTCACAATTATGTTAGAGTCAAAAGGTTCTCCTGTTACTTTTGCCTCAAGCTTTTTCATAATTTCGTTATTTCTACTAGCCTTTGAAATTTATGAGCTGGTTTACGATAATAAAAAATTTCTGAACTGGCCTCATATATGTACTTACGCATCATAATGGATGTCTTTAGGATCAAACTGGGTGTGGTCAGGATAACTGACCACGTCCAGTGAACTGGCCTCATATATGTACTTACCCATCATAATGGATGTCTTTAGGATCAAACTGGGTGTGGTCAGGATAACTGACCACGTCCAGTGAACTGGCCTCATATATGTACTTACCCATCATAATGGATGTCTTTAGGATCAAACTGGGTGTGGTCAGGATAACTGACCACGTCCAGTGAACTGGCCTCATATATGTACTTACGCATCATAATGGATGTCTTTAGGATCAAACTGGGTGTGGTCAGGATAACTGAACACGTCCAGCAAACTGGCCTCATATATGTACTTACGCATCATAATGGATGTCTTTAGGATCAAACTGGGTGTGGTCAGGATAACTGACCACGTCCAGTGAACTGGCCTCATATATGTACTTACCCATCATAATGGATGTCTTTAGGATCAAACTGGGTGTGGTCAGGATAACTGACCACGTCCAGAGAACTAGCCTCATATATGTACTTACCCATCATAATGAATGTCTTTAGGATCAAACTGGGTGTGGTCAGGATAACTGACCACGTCCAGTGAACTAGCCTCATATATTTACTTACGCATCATAATGGATGTCTTTAGGATTCAAACTGGGTGTGGTCAGGATAACTGACCACGTCCAGAGAACTAGCCTCATATATTTACTTACGCATCATAATGGATGTCTTTAGGATCAAAAGGGTGTGGTCAGGATAACTGACCACGTCCAGTGAACTAGCCTCATATATTTACTTACGCATCATAATGGATGTCTTTAGGATCAAACTGGGTGTGGTCAGGATAACTCTCCTTTACAATCTACAAAACAATTGAGAATTAAAAAC
Organism: Argopecten irradians; assembly: GCF_041381155.1. NCBI lineage: Eukaryota > Metazoa > Mollusca > Bivalvia > Pectinida > Pectinidae > Argopecten > Argopecten irradians. Next base: position 26,029,927 of record NC_091141.1, read on the forward strand.
AAATTTCTACTAGACAATAATATACAAGGTAATACATTCTTATAGATGGAACCTAATTATTGTATATATTGTTTGCTATAAGTTGGGCATTAATCCATCAATGCAATACATTACATCTCAACTTGAAATCAGCAAATAAGAAATAATCTACCAAAAAAATAAAGTTTACCAACTGATTTTAGAAAATTTGATAAACAATGCTTTTTGTTTTTGTTTTACATCCTATTAACAGCCAGGTACATTTACCATGTTAAGAAAGTGTAGGAAAACTGGAGTAGCCAAAGAACAAAAGGCCCAGACGGCCTGTATCGCTCACCTGGTTTGTAATGGTTCTGAATACAGGATCACTGTTTATTTTCTGAAGGAATTATCCTATTGAGCCCCACCACTCTTTCTACTCCAGGAGGTCAGAGCCAAAATGAATACAAATTCTGTTCCCCTTCCCCAAAGGATGTTCCTGGCCAAATTTGCTTCCATGCAGAACTATATCACTAGTAACGATTCAAAGGATTTACCTCTATTTCTCCTATTGGGCCACACCCCTCCTGCCCCAGGTGGGTCAGAGCCAAAATTTATACAAACTCTGTTCCCCTTCCCCCAAGGATGTTTCTGGGCAAAGTTGGTTAGAATCCATGTAGTACTCTATGACTAGTATCGATTTAAAGGATTTACCTCTATTTCATCTATTGGGTTCCACCTCTCCTGCCCCAGGGGGGTCCAGAGCCAAAATTTATACAAACTCTGTTCCTTTTCCCCCAAGGATGTTTCTGGCCAAATTTGGTTATAATCCATGCAGAACTCTATGATCAGTAGCATAAGCTTCATAACCACCAAATTATGATCAGTAATCAGACGTAGTATTCAAATTAAAACCAGAAGTGGAGGGCTAGAGGTAATGTGTCAACACCCAATTAACCACTTGGCTATCACAGCCCCAATAAACCATCGTCGGGGACCCACGGTTGATTGCACTACACTACGCTACACTTATCACCCGTGGGACAGCTCGATCTCGGAGCACCGCATTTGTCAAGGGCCATCTGATTGGCCCCGTCATATTTTCCTGCCAATTTTTTAGCCAATGAGATTGCAGGTAACATATATACGCTTCACAGAAGCTGTACATACCTTAAAAACTTGTATAATTTGCGCACCAGTGTAATTTGCGCAGGTACTTTTTAGGACTGAAAATGCAGAAAAAAATCTACTATCAGATTGATAAACAATGCTTTTTGTTTTTGTTTTACATCCTATTAACAGCCAGGTACATTTACCATGTTAAGAAAGTGTAGGAAAACTGGAGTAGCCAAAGAACAAAAGGCCCAGACGGCCTGTATCGCTCACCTGGTTTGTAATGGTGTAATGTTCTGAATACAGGATCACTGTTTATTTTCTGAAGGAATTATCCTATTGGGCCCCACCACTCTTTCTACTCCAGGAGATCAGAGCCAAAATGAATACAAATTCTGTTCCCCTTCCCCAAAGGATGTTCCTGGCTAAATTTGCTTCCATGCAGAACTATATCACTAGTAGTGATTCAAGGATTTACCTCTATTTCTCCTATTGGGCCACACCCCTCCTGCCCCAGGTGGGTCAGAGCCAAAATTTATACAAACTCTGTTCCCCTTCCCCCAAGGATGTTTCTGGGCAAAGTTGGTTAGAATCCATGTAGTACTCTATGACTAGTAGCGATTTAAAGGATTTACCTCTATGTCATCTATTGGGTTCCACCTCTCCTGCCCCAGGGGGGTCCAGAGCCAAAATTTATACAAACTCTGTTCCTCTTCCCCCAAGGATGTTTCTGGCCAAATTTGGTTATAATCCATGCAGAACTCTATGATCAGTAGCATAAGCTTCATAACCACCAAATTATGATCAGTATCAGACATAGTATTCAACTTAAAACCAGAAGTGGAGGGCTAGAGGTAATATGTCAACACCCAATTAACCACTTGGCTATCACAGCCCCAATAAACCATCGTTGGAGACCCACGGTTGGTTGCACTACACTACGCTACACTTATCACCCGTGGGACAGCTCGATCTCGGAGCACTGCATTTGTCAAAGGCCATCTGATTGGCCCCGACATATTTTCCTGCCAAGGTTTTAGCCAATGAGATTGCAGGTAACATATATACGCTTCACAGAAGCTGTACATAAACAACATTGATATACATGAATATTCTGCCTCCAAACTGAAGAGTTCTCATTTTAAAAGAGTTATGTTGATTGGTTTCTATTTATAGAGTGATGTGATTGAAGAGGTGCTCTGAGATTGAGCTGTCCCACAGGTGATAAGTGTAGCATAGTGGTAATGCAATCAACCATGGGTCTCCGACAATGCAATAAACAATTGTAAGTTATGTTTTAGTATCTACTTACTTCACAAACAGCAGCAATGCCAGGGATCTTAGTGTTACTGTGATAGAAGAACATTTTCTGCCCAACCTTCATATCATCTCTCATAAAGTTCCGTGCCTGCAAAAACAATACCAATTTAAAACTTATTTTAAAGTATACTACTAGAACTGAACAGCAAATGGCTACCAAATTAAATTTCTCCAATACCCCTCATTGACCGATTGTCAGACAGTATATGTAGTGATCAAATGTGGTTTGGGCATACAATTTACATAAAAATTCAAAATAGTAAAAGAAATACATCAGTTATCTCCCATTAATAATATTTAATTATTATCTTTCATAATCCAAAGTCATCATACTGTAATCAATCCATTATCAATTAAAATCGAAAATCGCCCCAACACTAATAAGTATAAAGATCATTTTCCTCTGTCTTTAGCCTCTATTCTGCATTTGCATATTACAGAGTTATCTGCCCTTACGGGTAGGTATCGATTGTGACATCATGCGATACTTTTTGGAGAAACCAACGTAAATTAAACTCACAAAATAATGACGTCACATGTACATTGAATACATACCCGCAAGGGAGCTAACTCTGTAACATCCAAAGACGGAATAGAGAGGTTTGACAGTATCATTACGTATTTATAGTTATCCACCACTCTGTCTCTATTCTATACATACCTGGTAGTTCCTTACTCCATCCCAACATGCTGTTTGATCCTCACATGCCTTTAGGTCATCGATTCCAAACTAAAAACAAAAACAACTATCTTATTCAGGAGTTCTAAAATTCTGGATATATCTAAAATTAGGAAAATTTCCTAACAAGAAGTCCAGGGGCCTCATATATGGCACTAGAGTTCTGATACAGAATGTTACAAAGATGTTTCGGCTCCATATACACATGCATCTACCAGTCTCTTGATGTCATTCAGGACTAATGTGTGTAAATACAGAACCCTGAAAAATGTAACAAACAAGATCAAGGCCGATGGCCCAACAGTCATCTGATTATTGGCTCGACACAAACATCGTGGTATACAAATTAAAGTATGTATACACTATAGTATCCTCGATACTCCAGGGGTTACTATAGGTGATGTTATATCCACCCCTGGACTACATACATAGTAAAACTAAAGACAACAAAACAGGTAATTCAGTCATTCAATGTACATCAAATGAATTATATTATGGTCCTATACACACATGGTTGACTATGTTGCTTTGAAGCTGGGCTTTGCTCTCTCTGTAGTCTTCAAATTAAGTCTTTGTTGGCCTGCGATTGATTCAGATTTGTTCCACTGATGAGCTGCCTTTTACTATGAGACATTCAATTTAACAACCTTGGTTAATCTAGCCCTTCATTTGGCAAGCTTAATTTGTTATATAAACAATTTGTCAATAACTATTAGCGTTAATGAGTACTTAGTACTTGTATAGTTATATATTGACAAATTGTTTCAAGATTTAAGCCTATTTGACCCATATGTGACCTTGAATAAAGGTCACAGTCATTGATTTGAACAAACTTGGTAGCCCTTCATCCCAGCATGCTACGTACATGCCCAAAACCAGGTCTCTAGGCCTCTTAGTTATCAAGAAGAAGGTTTTAGCTTAATTTTGACTCTGTGGTGACATTGAATGTCAAGGTAATGCATATCGTATAAACACACACAAATTATATGGTAGTCTCAGGGTGCTACAGGCCAAATATCAGGTCTCGATCCCTCTTAGTTACAGCATGAATTGAGAGACATTAAGTTGTTTTAAAGATTTGCTACAGCTGATATTCTGTCTTACAAATTAGTTACTGGTACCTCTTGCAGATTGGTATTCATAGTGATCAATATTCAATATGATTATTTTACGCTCGCAAAACAGATGACATTACAATCAATACTTACCCACAAGGGCAGATAGTATCTATAATATACAAAAACGGAATAATGGCAAAATAATTCACCTTCACATCTACACCTTTCTCTATACGACTATCAGGTTCAGATTTCATCAGCCAGTATGTATAGCATTTTGGTTTCTGCCCAGAGGTGGCTGTACTCGTCAAAGCTGATGTGTCTTCTTTTGTTTTCTCCTCATGATCAACTCCTCTCTTCCTTTTCATACCTACAAGAATAGATTAAGGCATCAGTGAGACCATACATATATGTAGGTGTTATTAAGCACGCTGTTTAAGTCAAAGACCCACTGTAGACTAATACATTTGCGGGTCTTTGACTTAGCAGTGTGCTAAACACCCTATGGTGAGCTAAACTATCCATTCCTTGACACTCTAGGGGGTTACTATCACTGATGTTGTGACTTGTGTAAAATGCCTGTACTCTATCCCAGCTAACAGAGTTACGTTCGTCCGACGTCATTTTCAGTCGGCTAGGTCGCAGTCGGATTTCTTATGTTTCGTCGACGTTGGACAAACGTCGACGTTTTTCTCTTGAAGATAAAGTAAATGCACGACGTTTAGCCAACGTTGGTTCAACCACTTAAAATTCTTAACGTCAGTTTCAAATGATGAAACACTAATGTTGCCGAGACGATGGAGCAACGTTTGAAATATAACCGTTAAACACATTTTTTAGGGGCTATAATATTAACTTTTATAAAAATCTCTGTTTTAGAGACCTTTTAAATCTGTAACTAACCCCTATAATTAAACATCTCCAACACATACATATATACTAGTATATACTTCACAGATACCCCTGTGTACAAAACATACACAATACGCCTAACTCCCAAAGTGTTATCGGATTCTCATGGGAGGGGGTCAGTTTAGCGCCATAGTACAGCGAGCGCGGTTATCCTTTATCAATTGTTTTATAGTGGGTGAGGCCACAGCAACATTTAAATTTCCTGCCGACAGAACAAGACTGCAGCTGACACAGTGCTCATCTGTGACGATCGTGAGTACTTTTGCATGTTGATTTTAGAAGTTTTAACTTCTATATCCTTATAATAATTATACACCTAATTGTACAGATATGTTTTAGGAATGTAATATGATAAATATATTTGGTGGTGTTTATAGAAAGATGTTTTATAACCACCTAGTTTGCCTTGGTGAGTTTATCAACGTACATAAATTTATTGTAACAAAGCCTATGTATTATACATACCGTAGTACACTCAGTTTAAAATCACGACTTTTTTATATTGACACATAGGTTTATTTATATACAGAATTCCAAAATGGAGATGTCATTTGTATTTACATGTAATTATGTGTTGCTATACATTTATATTTTCCAGTTATATTTTACCGTTATTTGGTGATGCGTCTACGATTTAATTATCATGTGACTCTCAAAATGGCGGTTGCATGCAACTGTTGTACATACAGAAATGACACTTTCCTAAGTTATAATTATTATTATTGTACTTATGAATAACATCTTTCCATTTACAGTGGAAGAAGCGGATGACAGAAGCATTTCTGTGGGACAAGACAGTGACTCTTGAGTACAGCAGTGAATGAAGTTGTGGTGATACATTAAAAGCATTAAAACTTTTTTTGCTGTGTTTGTTATTATTTTCAATGGAAAATTAGGTCTATATACATATCTGATTAACGTTGGAAAGCCGTCGAAAGCAGTTACAACATGACGTTGGAACAATGTCTGGCAATGTTATCAAAACGTCGGGATCCGACGTCTGGACAACGTAGATCTGTTGGACAAAAATACGTCGGTGAAATGTCATCATCTGACGTTGGGCCCACCTAGTGACATGCATTGGGCCAACGTCTGTCCGACGTGTTGCTACTAGCTGGGATATCTCATAGTAAAATTGGAGGAAATAGCTAGACACATGTAATTTGTACGCAGGTGTTCCGTTAAGGCCAGATTTCAATTAACACTCCTTCAACCTATATTAATTTGGATGCATTCCAAATGAAGAACAATGCATTTAGTAAATCGGGCCAGGTGTATAGAGGATGCAGCGAGCCTCCATTCCAAAACCAAATGAAATAATTAAAGGTTTTTTTTCAATTATTATTATCCGGATTAATTCATAATGAATGCGTAAAAAAGTTCAAATGTCGTGTTTTAAGCTACTCGTGGAATGTAGCGAGAAATCCACTAAACCTCGTTCTTTTCGGGGCATATTGAAAATCGGCTTTCCAATGTTTACAATCTTCTTCAGAACACGTGTTTGATACCCGCGCATTTCCCGCAAACTTGACAGCTTCCGGTCGGAAGTAAAGTTTGCGCATGCGTATTTCATACGGAATTCCAACATGGCGAACTTGCGTCCGTTGCAACCACATACAAATTAATAATTCCCAGTGAAGCGCTCTAACTTGGTCTGAAACTATATTTGCAAGACGACAGTTATGTAGAATGATCAACTATTTTCTTTGAATGTCTAAAGGGATGAATTCAGGTATTTTGAAAGTCAGAAAATCTACATAAAATTGACGTTGTTATGGAAGCCTCAGCAGTGTCACTTTCAGTGATATATTGATCAGTTGTTGTTTTGATACTGATATAATCATATAAAAATTATATCAACAATGATCACCTATCAAAAAATGGTATTTCCATTTTAGAATTGATTCAATATCTAAAAGCATATACAAAAGGTACATGTCCTTCCAAATCTACAAATGCACTGTACAACAGTATGAATTGTACACTTTGCAGGTGGTTGTACTTTACATGTTATTATACAAATGTGTACATTTGAGATTTTTTTATTAATAGTCGACATGTATTGATAAAAAGTCGATTTCGTTATAAAAATAAGAACATTTATATATTGAAAATTAGTACCATATTTTTATTTATTTTAGTAAATTAAAGTTTAGTGAACTCTATAAATACTAAATATATATATATATAGCCATTACGCTTAGATCAAGTATCATAGGACCTTATCATATTAAGATTCGATTGTCTGTGATAACATTCATTAGATACTGTTATATGACAGAAGATAGCCAAATATTTCAGTAACCATTAATTATGCAATGTTTGAAGTCAATTTTATGGATTTATAACCGAGCCCAATTTTTTGTTTATTTCTTATTCATGTATTCACACTCTATTCTTGTCCCAAATCCCCATTCGAAAAGAAAGAAATTATACTTCCGTTACAGATATTCTGTTTTTGGTTAGCTGCTTATAATGGAAGCTGGTCCAATTCTCTTGACCGCTTATGTCCATATATGCTCTGTATATATAAGCTCTGTATATAATTATTGACTTGTGCATCCAATTATATATATGTGTATTCATATAGGCAAACCAATATTTTTTGTGTATCCCCCCTTTTTTTACATATCCGTTGGAAGTTTAAAACCTAGGCATGTACCTAGTAACTGTAGTCTGTAATCATGGTTAATAATTTAATGATCAATGTGGTAGTTAAGCCCTTTACTATCGCTTGACATCCTACACCTCTTCCAAAGTTCAATTTTCTCCTTGCATGCTCTGGTAATGAAGGTTAAGTAATTTGGTAGTAGAATCTGCTGATGGAATAGTTGTTGGACTTTTTCCTTGAGACTCACTCACTCTATGTAAAATTGAAATAATTCTGAAATTTCTATGAGACATTTTGGAATTTTTATGAGTCTTTGGCTCGGGACTACCTCATAGATTTATCACTGCTGTAATCTGAGATTATATAACATAAGTCTGAAAAAATATGAATATAATGAGTTTCAGGGAGATATTCCAAAAATGCTATATAGGAATAGGATGCTATATAGCAAGACAGATAAAACCTGGAGCTTTTCAGTGTACAGTACAATATACATGTACACTGCAGTCTCCCAAAACATACGCCTTTCACTTCACACACACAGCTACTCCAACATGTTAGAGGTTCACACGACAAGATACTTTTTAACATTGTGTCATGTGACGCGTATCCACCCAATGTAATCAGGTGGAATAATACCTCATAAATGTGTAGGAGTAACACCCAGCATACTGCATACATAGTAACCTGTTCTTACATGACCCTGGCTGTCAATAGGACATTAAATTAATCAAACAAACAAAGTACAGTAAATATGTAGATGATCACTCTTCCTTTTGAGTTAGCCATAGTTCAGGGCTTTTATATGGGCTTTCTGGTTCTGATAATGGCCCTCATTCCCAATAAATATTATTTCAAATTTTAGCCACATTCCCTATAAAGTGCAGTTTCTCCTTGAAATTGCCTTCCAAATTCCAAACTATTGTTCCCAAAAATTACTTTAAAGGACACCTTTTCCAGTTCTATCTGACAAAAAGATACGATTTCCAGTTCTGTCTGAAAATTCCCTGCGGTTGCTGATAATGACACAGTTCAGCTTCACTTCATTGTTAGCATTATGTAGTCTGAAATAGGATTGTTAGTTTAGTTATTGCTCATTTTAATTACCTCATATTTTCTTCTTAGTTTACTTCATAAGGGTTTTAATGTTAAAAACAACAACAAAATGTTACGGTGACTCCTGAGGCTGTCCTGTTGTTCGCTTCCTGACCTAGATCAACAAGGCTAACAGACAAGAAAAAGTGACATGTGTAACTAAAGATTTGCCATAATTTTATTTTCTTTGGAAATGGAGATCCAATAATCGACCCAAAAAATGTCCTCCAAAAAAGCCTACTTTGTTGTTATATAATTCTGATTAACTTTGACAGCTGGTAAACTGAAGTTAAATGTGATATATTTGTATCTATTCTTTAGATAATCCCTGTGGACAAGGGGCTGAAAGTTAAATCTGATGGCTCTCACACAGGACACCCTGTGTTACAGGTAAGTTGACATCCGGTTTTAACAAGTTATGCTGCATTTTCAAACTTTGTTCTATATTGTTTATAACTGTCTACATAATCACCAGTGCCAGCAAAAATTAAAACTGAAGTCTCTAAATATGGATATAGGTCAAATTCTCATTACATTGTAACTCTTTGTTTTTACAGGCTACAAAACATGGCGTCTGACTTTGGAGCGCGACCAGTCAGTGCCCTTGCGAGGGGGGTACAGATTACTGAATTTAAGGATACTAGAGTGAACCCAGAGCCGATTGTATTGGAGGATAGCGATGTTCTGTTGGAGCAGTACCTCTCTCCCGGCAAACTGGTAACTTTTGTTTTAGCAGAAAAACTTAATCTTTTGAAATCAGATAGTATTTTCATGCATTCTTTAGAATTCCAATGAATTATTCAACCAAGATATGATTTCCTCAAAAAAGAATTAAAAAAAAACATACTTATTCCTGTTAATTTATGTTGTATAATGTTTGACATAGATTGTACACATGTGTCATTGTATAATGTTTGACATAGATTGTACACATTTGTCATTCTGTTGTATAATGTTTGACATAGATTGTGTACTGTAATGTTTACATACATTGGTTCATTCTGTGAAATGTTTGACATCTCTGTGTATAATGTTTGACATAGATTGTACACATTGGTGTCATTCTGTTGTATAATGTTTGACATAGATTGTACATGTACATTGATGTCATTCTGTTGTATAATGTTTGACATAGATTGTACACATTGATGTCATTCTGTTGTGTAATGTTTGACATAGATTGTACACATTGATGTCATTCTGTTGTATAATGTTTGACATAGATTGTACATGTTGATGTCATTCTGTTGTATAATGTTTGACATAGATTGTACACATTGGTGTCATTCTGTTGTATAATGTTTGACATAGATTGTACACATTGATGTCATTCTGTTGTATAATGTTTGACATAGATTGTACACATTGATGTCATTCTGTTGTATAATGTTTGACATAGATTGTACACATTGATGTCATTCTGTTGTGTAATGTTTGACATAGATTGTACACATTGATGTCATTCTGTTGTATAATGTTTGACATAGATTGTACACATTGATGTCATTCTGTTGTATAATGTTTGACATAGATTGTACACATTGATGTCATTCTGTTGTATAATGTTTGACATAGATTGTACACATTGATGTCATTCTGTTGTATAATGTTTGACATAGATTGTACACATTGATGTCATTCTGTTGTATAATGTTTGACATAGATTGTACACATTGATGTCATTCTGTTGTATAATGTTTGACATAGATTGTACACATTGGTGTCATTCTGTTGTATAATGTTTGACATAGATTGTACACATTGATGTCATTCTGTTGTATAATGTTTGACATAGATTGTACACATTGATGTCATTCTGTTGTATAATGTTTGACATAGATTGTACACATTGATGTCATTCTGTATAATGTTTACAATATGTAATTTGACATAGATTGTACACATTGATGTCATTCTGTTGTATAATGTTTGACATAGATTGTACACATGTTGATGTCATTCTGTTGTGTATAATGTTTGACATAGATTGTACACATTGATGTCATTCTGTTGTGTAATGTTTGACATAGATTGTACACATTGATGTCATTCTGTTGTATAATGTTTGACATAGATTGACACATAGATTGTCACACATGTTTGATGTCATTCTGTTGTGTAATGTTTGACATAGATTGTACATGTTGATGTCATTCTGTTGTATAATGTTTGACATAGATTGTACACATTGATGTCATTCTGTTGTGTAATGTTTGACATAGATTGTACACATGTTGATGTCATTCTGTTGTATAATGTTTGACATAGATTGTACACATTGATGTCATTCTGTTGTTGTATAATGTTTGACATAGATTGTACACATTGATGTCATTCTGTTGTGTAATGTTTGACATAGATTGTACACATTGATGTCATTCTGTTTGTATAATGTTTGACATAGATTGTACACATTGGTGTCATTCTGTTGTATAATGTTTGACATAGATTGTACACATTGATGTCATTCTGTTGTATAATGTTTGACATAGATTGTACACATTGATGTCATTCTGTTGTATAATGTTTGACATAGATTGTACACATTGATGTCATTCTGTTGTATAATGTTTGACATAGATTGTACACATTGATGTCATTCTGTTGTATAATGTTTGACATAGATTGTACACATTGATGTCATTCTGTTGTATAATGTTTGACATAGATTGTACACATTGATGTCATTCTGTTGTATAATGTTTGACATAGATTGTACACATTGGATGTCATTCTGTTGTATAATGTTTGACATAGATTGTACACATTGATGTCATTCTGTTGTATAATGTTTGACATAGATTGTACACATTGATGTCATTCTGTTGTATAATGTTTGACATAGATTGTACACATTGATGTCATTCTGTTGTATAATGTTTGACATAGATTGTACACATTGATGTCATTCTGTTGTATAATGTTTGACATAGATTGTACACATTGATGTCATTCTGTTTGTATAATGTTTGACATAGATTGTACATGTTGATGTCATTCTGTTGTATAATGTTTGACATAGATTGTACACATTGATGTCATTCTGTTGTGTAATGTTTGACATAGATTGTACACATTTGATGTCATTCTGTTGTATAATGTTTGACATAGATTGTACACATTGATGTCATTCTGTTGTATAATGTTTGACATAGATTGTACACATTGTCATTCTGTTGTATAATGTTTGACATAGATTGTACACATTGATGTCATTCTGTTGTATAATGTTTGACATAGATTGTACACATTGGTGTCATTCTGTTTGTATAATGTTTGACATAGATTGTACACATTGATGTCATTCTGTTGTATAATGTTTGACATAGATTGTACACATTGATGTCATTCTGTTGTATAATGTTTGACATAGATTGTACATGTTGATGTCATTCTGTTGTATAATGTTTGACATAGATTGTACACATTGATGTCATTCTGTTGTGTAATGTTTGACATAGATTGTACATGTTGATGTCATTCTGTTGTATAATGTTTGACATAGATTGTACACATTGATGTCATTCTGTTGTATAATGTTTGACATAGATTGTACACATTGATGTCATTCTGTTGTATAATGTTTGACATAGATTGTACACATTGATGTCATTCTGTTGTATAATGTTTGACATAGATTGTACACATTGATGTCATTCTGTTGTATAATGTTTGACATAGATTGTACACATTGATGTCATTCTGTTGTATAATGTTTGACATAGATTGTACACATTGATGTCATTCTGTTGTATAATGTTTGACATAGATTGTACACATTGATGTCATTCTGTTGTATAATGTTTGACATAGATTGTACACATTGATGTCATTCTGTTGTATAATGTTTGACATAGATTGTACACATTGATGTCATTCTGTTGTATAATGTTTGACATAGATTGTACACATTGATGTCATTCTGTTGTATAATGTTTGACATAGATTGTCTTGTGTCATTCTGTTGTATAATGTTTGACATAGATTGTACACATTGATGTCATTCTGTTGTATAATGTTTGACATAGATTGTACACATTGATGTCATTCTGTTGTATAATGTTTGACATAGATTGTACACATTGATGTCATTCTGTTGTATAATGTTTGACATAGATTGTACACATTGATGTCATTCTGTTGTATAATGTTTGACATAGATTGTACACATTGATGTCATTCTGTTGTATAATGTTTGACATAGATTGTACACATTGATGTCATTCTGTTGTGTAATGTTTGACATAGATTGTACACATTGATGTCATTCTGTTGTGTAATGTTTGACATAGATTGTACACATTGATGTCATTCTGTTGTATAATGTTTGACATAGATTGTAGACATTGATGTTGGTCATTCTGTTGTGTAATGTTTGACATAGATTGTACATGTTGATGTCATTCTGTTGTGTAATGTTTGACATAGATTGTACACATTGATGTCATTCTGTTGTGTAATGTTTGACATAGATTGTACACATTGGTGTCATTCTGTTGTATAATGTTTGACATAGATTGTACACATTGATGTCATTCTGTTGTATAATGTTTGACATAGATTGTACACATTGATGTCATTCTGTTGTATAATGTTTGACATAGATTGTACATGTTGATGTCATTCTGTTGTATAATGTTTGACATAGATTGTACACATTGATGTCATTCTGTTGTATAATGTTTGACATAGATTGTACATGTTGATGTCATTCTGTTGTGTAATGTTTGACATAGATTGTACACATTGATGTCATTCTGTTGTATAATGTTTGACATAGATTGTACACATTGATGTCATTCTGTTAATGTTTGACATAGATTGTACACATTGATGTCATTCTGTTGTATAATGTTTGACATAGATTGTACACATTGATGTCATTCTGTTGTATAATGTTTGACATAGATTGTACACATTGATGTCATTCTGTTGTATAATGTTTGACATAGATTGTACACATTGATGTCATTCTGTTGTATAATGTTTGACATAGATTGTACACATTGGATGTCATTCTGTTGTATAATGTTTGACATAGATTGTACATTGATGTCATTCTGTTGTATAAATGTTTGACATAGATTGTACACATTGATGTCATTCTGTTGTATAATGTTTGACATAGATTGTACACATTGATGTCATTCTGTTGTATAATGTTTGACATAGATTGTACACATTGATGTCATTCTGTTGTATAATGTTTGACATAGATTGTACACATTGATGTCATTCTGTTGTATAATGTTTGACATAGATTGTACACATTGATGTCATTCTGTTGTATAATGTTTGACATAGATTGTACACATTGATGTCATTCTGTTGTATAATGTTTGACATAGATTGTACACATTGATGTCATTCTGTTGTATAATGTTTGACATAGATTGTACACATTGATGTCATTCTGTTGTATAATGTTTGACATAGATTGTACACATTGATGTCATTCTGTTGTATAATGTTTGACATAGATTGTACACATTGATGTCATTCTGTTGTATAATGTTTGACATAGATTGTACACATTGATGTCATTCTGTTGTGTAATGTTTGACATAGATTGTACATGTTGATGTCATTCTGTTGTATAATGTTTGACATAGATTGTACACATTGATGTCATTCTGTTGTATAATGTTTGACATAGATTGTACACATTGATGTCATTCTGTTGTATAATGTTTGACATAGATTGTATACACATTGATGTCATTCTGTTGTTGTATAATGTTTGACATAGATTGTACACATTGATGTCATTCTGTTGTATAATGTTTGACATAGATTGTACACATTGATGTCATTCTGTTGTATAATGTTTGACATAGATTGTACACATTGATGTCATTCTGTTGTATAATGTTTGACATAGATTGTACACATTGATGTCATTCTGTTGTGTAATGTTTGACATAGATTGTACATGTTAATGTCATTCTGTTGTGTATAATGTTTGACATAGATTGTACACATTGATGTCATTCTGTTGTGTAATGTTTGACATAGATTGTACACATTGATGTCATTCTGTTGTATAATGTTTGACATAGATTGTACACATTGATGTCATTCTGTTGTATAATGTTTGACATAGATTGTACACATTGATGTCATTCTGTTGTATAATGTTTGACATAGATTGTACACATTGATGTCATTCTGTTGTATAATGTTTGACATAGATTGTACACATTGATGTCATTCTGTTGTATAATGTTTGACATAGATTGTACACATTGATGTCATTCTGTTGTATAATGTTTGACATAGATTGTACACATTGATGTCATTCTGTTGTGTAATGTTTGACATAGATTGTACACATTGATGTCATTCTGTTGTATAATGTTTGACATAGATTGTACACATTGATGTCATTCTGTTGTGTAATGTTTGACATAGATTGTACACATTGATGTCATTCTGTTGTATAATGTTTGACATAGATTGTACACATTGATGTCATTCTGTTGTATAATGTTTGACATAGATTGTACACATTGATGTCATTCTGTTGTGTAATGTTTGACATAGATTGTACACATTGATGTCATTTCTGTTGTATAATGTTTGACATAGATTGTACACATTGATGTCATTCTTTGTATAATGTTTCATAGATTGTACACATTGATGTCATTCTGTTGTATAATGTTTTGACATAGATTGTACACATTGATGTCATTCTGTTGTATAATGTTTGACATAGATTGTACACATTGATGTCATTCTGTTGTATAATGTTTGACATGAGCATAGATTGTATTTACAATTGATGTCATTCTGTTGTGTAATGTTTGACATAGATTGTACACATTGGTGTCATTCTGGTGTATAATGTTTGACATAGATTGTACACATTGGTGTCATTCTGTTGTGTATACATATTGACATATATTGTACATGTTGATGTCATTCTGTTGTATAATAGACATAGATTGTACACATTGGTGTATATATATATTATTATGTTATAGAAACTATTAACGGGAGTACAGAATCTAGAATCTGTGACCAGTCTGGAGCTGAAGGTGAATACCTCTGACACAAGTCTGGGCAATTTTGGATCACTGCTACCAAACCTGTCACAACTACGAATGTCCAACAGTGTTATTCCTTGTATCAGGTTAGTATCAACATTATTGATAATACTATTGATTAGCTGTGAAAAAGGCTTCATATATTTTAGTTTTGCTGTGTGACACTGGGAGCCTGGTCTCAGCAGTAAATAAAACTAACTAAAGATCCCTGGTGGGATGGTGCTCAGACTTTTGATTAGACCAAACAAATTATAGGTATGTTTCAGGTTATACGGCTTAAAAATAGGGTAAGCTGGCACAGATTTTTTTCCCCACTCCATTACTAATAAGTAATATTATTCAAGCTATAGGCAGGTAAGAATGATTTTTTCCTCATTATTGTGGTTTAACCTATCTACTAAATAACATCTTTCACTCTTTAGCTGTGGTTGTTTGAGGTGACAGCTATGACTTCACAATGAAATGCAGTTGGACAACCCCAACTGCATTTAGTAACATTTTAAAGTGGGGTTTCAGTGATAATGTAAGTATATTTCAATAAATCAATATGCTTATTAATTGACTTACTGATTAATATATTTAATAAGTTGTTCATTTATTTCAGGGATCTTGGATCATCGTTGCGGTTGGTACAGGTGTTATGGATGTCACGCTGTTCTCTTGTAGAACTTGATGGTGCCTCATCCATGAGCAGTTTAAAGGAACTATATCTATCCTACAATGAAATTTCAGACATTAGCCCACTCAGCATGTTAGATAAACTACAGATTCTAGATTTAGAAGGGTAAGTATATGATAATTTAGTTGTGCTATATAATCTACAAATCTTTGAGTCAGGCCCCAATATCTTGTTAGGTGGAACAAATGATAATGGCTTCATGCGATCAACAGAAAATGATGGAGATGCAGCACAGAAAAAACAAATTTATTATCAAAGAAGACTGAAGTGGAACTTAAGTGCATGTATATATAACTAGGTACATCATTGTTTCTCCCTAAAGTACACTGTGATGTCATATACTCTCTCTATAATTTAAATTTGAAAGTTGACAAAATGGTTCTGTAGTGTATAATGCATTCTAAAATTAACTTTTTTGTAATTTATAATAGAAGTTTTATCAATTACAATCACAGTGATTTTGAAGTGGTGAGATTTTTTTTGCAGCAATGGATTTGGTTAATAGACATTTGCTTTTCACTTTTATGAGTAAAATAAAGTAATGTATTATTATATATATTTTTTTCTAATTTTCAGGAATAATTTAGATGACATTTCACAGGTTCAGTATTTATCATTCTGCCATAAGCTGAGGAAGCTAACATTAGAAGCCAACCCACTCTGTGTTCACCCGGCCCCAGACAAAGAGGATGTAAGTCTTTTATCACCATTTTATGATTTTCTCAGCAAAATCCATCGAAGTTCACCTCATATAATTTATATATACAGGTGTATTCACTGAGAGTGTCAAGGGGGATTACTTTATTTCAAACTGCTTTAGGGTGTCAACATGAATTATAGTAAATGAGAATTATGTATTTTACTTAAACAATGAAAAGTCTAAACTTTACAAATAGTTATTCATAGATACTTTATTGGTACAATCAGGTTAAGGGAAAGATTTTAAAGTTTAAATTCCCCAAATTTGCTATATTTTCTGTAGTATAGGCCACAAAAGTCGCACCTTTTTTACCTGGAAATCTTGATTACAGTTTATACTCCATTTAGACTGCATAATGAAATTGACCAAAAGTGCACTAATAACAGCAAAACATATTTTTGATAATAGTTTGGCCCTAAATTACTCTAGCTGTTGACGGGCTGTAAAAAAAAAGAAAACAAACAAGTGAGGATAAACAATATTTGTTTATACTATATCCACTTCCTATGTCATTCAGTAATGATTACATTTACAGAAAACTTGCTAACAATTGTAATCAACTTTCTATTTTTCATTTTATTGCTTGAGTTTTAGCGCTTTCCTGAAAGTGATGTGCAGAAATGAATGAATGTCTCTTTGATATAGAGATGCATAATACATGTATATATGTAATAAAAGTAAAAAATCTATAAAAGTATTTAAAAGTGAACTATATTTTACTAAGTTTGATATGATTTGATCTAAATCTGTAAGATTTCAACTCTAATAGTAACAGATATGTACAGTAAAACCTTTGCTTGTTTTAGGCAAATTACGACTACAGATATGAAGTGAAGAAAACCATACCTCATCTTGTGACTTTGGATGATGAGCCGTTAACAATGGAATCAGCGTCTAACAACCCCAAAAATGTGTTTGATGCTGACTGGGCATTTTTGGAGGAGTTACATAAGGATTTAGGACTGACCGGATCGGTGGAAAGTCTAGAAACTTCTGATGGAGGAGGTGAGGGATAATTAAATTAATAAAAGATATACGATGTTTTTATGAATATTTTACCAAGATGTTTATTTTCAATTCTCAAAGAATGATGAGTACTAATATAATGTTTTGCAAGCAATTTATCAAAGCAAATTTGTGAAAATTGAAACCCACAAATAAATTTGTGTGTTTTGGCATTCCAATTTCTTTCTTTTTTCCTTTGAAACACTCTGAATTTGTTTTGAAACAGACATTTTGACATTTTATTACACCTCAAAATAAAATTTGTTTGAATTATTTACATTCATATAATGAAATAGAGACCACCATGGGCACAAGTAATATATTTTCCAGTCTATAGTTGATGTTTACGTTACCTCTGAGTTGAATCCTGACTTTTGTATTTATTAATTTTTAAGTTCCGTCCGACACAAGTCGACCTAGCAGTGCATCCTTACGTCCCTCAACAGCCTTTAGACCAGGCAGTGCTATGAGACCGTCCTCGGGATTCCGTCCTATGACAGGCTCAAGACGTCCTGCTACAACATCAGGAAGTTTGCGTCCAGCCACAGCCCGTCCTGGTACAGCCAGTAACACAAATACTACTGGTATGTATCACAGTAAAGAGCTACAGTCTGCTACATATCATAGAACTAGGATTATATATCATATATTAAACATGAAACATGACTTTGTAACATATATATATGACATATTTTTCCTTTGGGTGTAAGGGATTTTTCTCTCAGATATGGTTAATAATGCAGATGATATGCTTAAGTCTTGAGACAAATGATCATGAATAAGGTCAATCTTCCAGATTTAGGACTTTTTGTTCCAGATGGCCAATCAGAAGAGGCATCAAGTGACCTAACTTTAGGCAAAGTTATCTGTGGTAACCCAGGAAAAGCTTTGTTGTCACGGCGACGAATAACAGGACCAGACAACAAGGAATCCACAGCTCCTAAAATGTTCCCCCAGGTAGGGATACAGAATAGACTGAATTCAACATGGTCTAAATCTAAGAAAAGAAATCAACATGACTGTTATTGTAATAACTATATAAATATAAGTAGTAAATGGCTTAATAAAAAAAATGTTTAAGAGTTCAAAATAATTTTAGAATTAAACTTTTTCTGTTTTAGGGTTTAAAAAATTAACATGCTTCAGTTTAAGAGTTTAATAAATCATTCAGTGTCATTTTAAGAGTTTAATGAATTATATTTTTCAGTTTAAACATCAGCCGGAGCATACATACGATCTCCCCCCTGATGATGACAGGGATAGATCAGAAATAATGTCAGAGTTACAAGCTTGGAAACAGGAACATGAAAAGTAAGTGTGTTACATTGAAGGCTCTCTTCTATATAAGTCAGTTGGATTGTCGTTAACGGGGAAACCAAGGTAAAGTTTCAGTACTCCTGTTCATAACAATTTTGTTTCAAAGGTAAGAAAGAAAATCATTACATCGAGCTAATGAAGTTGTAATTTTGAGAAACAAATCTATCTGTTTTTGTGAAGTTATATATATCTCAGCCAATTATAACTTACCTGAGAGATAAATAGACCTTTACACAGATACCACTTTCCTACAAAGACCATTCTTTCTCTTTCCTTGGGTTGTTACGCTCCTATTAACAGGTTTGGCTGTAAATATTTATAGTCGTCTGGCGTTAAAACTGGAGGAGACTATATAATAATAGTGTAAAGTCTCTGTCTGTCTCTCTGGATGTTGGTATCTAGACAATAACTTGAGAATGAAATGACAGATTTTGTTAAAACTTATGAGGTAATGAGATAACACAGGCTGGATTTGAATTTAGAGTCGAAAGGTCAACTACAGAGGTCATTGTCACTTAAAATAGAATATTATAGAAAATTACTGTCAGAAATCTGGAAACTTCATTTTTTCATTGCTTTCCACAAAGTTACTTATGTATTTAAAAAAATCATATTATCTAGGATGTATTCAAGTTTCGTTTGTTTTATGAAGGTCAAGGTTGCCATTGCTATCTTTAGAAAATCATTGTCTGAGGCCAACTCGATTTGCACTGTTCTAAGAAGCGAAGTCTTCTCAGAAGATCTTCCAGCTTAAAGATCCCTTGATAGATGAGCTTCCAGAAACAGAAAAGTTACTAATTGATTGAACAGAAGTTATATTCTAGAAGTAGAAAAGGGAAAATCAAGTTAGGCTCTGGTCTTGAGTTGCTTCTTTTCTTCATTGATTTCTCTGTACAGCTTGTAGCTACAAATAATTAGGGGCAAGTTAGAGTTTTAGTATTGTCAAGTAAAGGTTAAGACCAGTGTAATTATCAGGGGGATCAGCAAGGGACACGTATTGCTATAGCAATACCCAGAATGTTTGTATAAATTTGTAACACATATTATTATTAATTAACATGTAGCTCTGTATTGTAGTTTTCATCATAAAAATAGAAGCTGTAAATCTTTATGAACTTGACCTTTGTTCTTCTACAGGCGTATGTTGAAGATCAAAGAGGCAAAGGCTCCGCAGGTGTTAGTGGTGGAGCACGATGATGCTATTAGTCTCTCTGGTGAGGAAATCACGTCAGACGAAGATGAGGATGACGACATGGGCTTCACTCCTCTTGGTGCAGACACAACAGGGGAAGGTAATACACAATATTTCAGTAAAAGTATTAATGTATAATCCATGTGGGCTGTGTATGTAGAGTGGTTTAAGTGTCGGACATTTTACCACTTGACCTCCACCTCTGGGCTGTAGTGGTTGAGTGGTTAAAGTGTTGGACATTTTACCACTTGACCTCCACCTCTGGGCTGTAGTGGTTGAGTGGTTAAAGTGTTGGACATTTTACCACTTGACCTCCACCTCTGGGCTGTAGTGGTTGAGTGGTTAAAGTGTTGGACATTTTACCACTTGACCTCCACCTCTGGGCTGTAGTGGTTGAGTGGTTAAAGTGTTGGACATTTTACCACTTGACCTCCACCTCTGGGCTGTAGTGGTTGAGTGGTTAAAGTGTTGGACATTTTACCACTTGACCTCCACCTCTGGGCTGTAGTGGTTGAGTGGTTAAAGTGTTGGACATTTTACCACTTGACCTCCACTCTGGCTGTAGTGGTTGAGTGGTTAAAGTGTTGTACATTTTACCACTTGACCTCGTCCTCTGGGCTGTAGTGGTTGAGTGGTTAAAGTGTTGGACATTTTACCACTTGACCTCCACCTCTGGGCTGTAGTGGTTGAGTGGTTAAAGTGTTGGACATTTTACCACTTGACCTCCACCTCTGGGCTGTAGTGGTTGAGTGGTTAAAGTGTTGGACATTTTACCACTTGACCTCCACCTCTGGGCTGTAGTGTTAGTGGTTAAAGTGTTGGACATTTTACCACTTGACCTCCACCTCTGGGCTGTAGTGGTTGAGTGGTTAAAGTGTTGGACATTTTACCACTTGACCTCCACCTCTGGGCTGTAGTGGTTGAGTGGTTAAAGTGTTGGACATTTTACCACTTGACCTCCACCTCTGGGCTGTAGTGGTTGAGTGGTTAAAGTGTTGGACATTTTACCACTTGACCTCACCTCTGGGCTGTAGTGGTTGAGTGGTTAAAGTGTTGGACATTTTACCACTTGACCTCCACCTCTGGGCTGTAGTGGTTGAGTGGTTAAAGTGTTGGACATTTTACCACTTGACCTCGTCCTCTGGGCTGTAGTGGTTGAGTGGTTAAAGTGTTGGACATTTTACCACTTGACCTCCACCTCTGGGCTGTAGTGGTTGAGTGGTTAAAGTGTTGGACATTTTACCACTTGACCTCACCTCTGGTGTAGTGGTTGACCTCCTTGGTGTGTGTGAGTGGTTAAAGTGTTGGACATTTTACCACTTGACCTCCACCTCTGGGCTGTAGTGGTTGAGTGGTTAAAGTGTTGGACATTTTACCACTTGACCTCCACCTCTGGGCTGTAGTGGTTGAGTGGTTAAAGTGTTGGACATTTTACCACTTGACCTCGTCCTCTGGGCTGTAGTGGTTGAGTGGTTAAAGTGTTGGACATTTTACCACTTGACCTCCACCTCTGGGCTGTAGTGGTTGAGTGGTTAAAGTGTTGGACATTTTACACTTGACCTCCACCTCTGGCTGTAGTGGTTGAGTGGTTAAAGTGTTGGACATTTTACCACTTGACCTCCACCTCTGGGCTGTAGTGGTTGAGTGGTAAAAGTGTTGGCCATTTTACCAATCGACCTTCACCTCTGGGCTGTAGTGGTTGAGTGGCTAAAGTGTTGGACATTTTACCACTTGACCTCGTCCTCTGGGCTGTAGTGGTTGAGTGGTTAAAGTGTTGGACATTTTACCACTTGACCTCCACCTCTGGGCTGTAGTGGTTGAGTGGTTAAAGTGTTGGACATTTTACCACTTGACCTCCACCTCTGGGCTGTAGTGGTTGAGTGGTTAAAGTGTTGGACATTTTACCACTTGACCTCCACCTCTGGGCTGTAGTGGTTGAGTGGTTAAAGTGTTGGACATTTTACCACTTGACCTCGTCCTCTGGGCTGTAGTGGTTGAGTGGTTAAAGTGTTGGACATTTTACCACTTGACCTCGTCCTCTGGGCTGTAGTGGTTGAGTGGTTAAAGTGTTGGACATTTTACCACTTGACCTCCACCTCTGGGCTGTAGTGGTTGAGTGGTTAAAGTGTTGGACATTTTACCACTTGACCTCCACCTCTGGGCTGTAGTGGTTGAGTGGTTAAAGTGTTGGACATTTTACCACTTGACAGTGGTTGAGTGGTTAAAGTGTTGGACATTTTACCACTTGACCTCCACCTCTTGGCTGCATGTAATGTTTAAATAGTTTAGCTGTTGGACATTTTAAAACTAGCTATGCATGCATGTGTTATAAACACTAAAAATGGAGTAAATTAATTAAGATGTAATCTCAGCTTTGCACCAAATAAACCTGTCAGACGAGGACAAATTAACGTTAATCATATTGACTGATAAAAAGTTTATTGTGTAGTAGTTTTCAGTCAGTATGTGCGGCAGTTGCAGGATAAATACAGATTAAAGTATTTTTCTAGTGGTTGTATCGATAAAATTGAGAAGGGTATAAATATTTGTTTCATTAACTGTTTCACGGTACATTCCAATTATTGATGCCCTTTTCAACTATATCCTAAGTTTAAATACAACACCCAGCAGAAAGTTACTTAAATCCTTCATCAATTTGATAATTCCATGCAGTTTGATATTTGATAATCTCGAGCAATTAAGTCCTTTTTAGAAAAACTTTTGCAGATTCACACCAGATTTGTCATAATTGATTCCCAAATACTTTATTATAATAAAAGAGTTTGTAAATGTATTCAGTTTTGTATAAATGAAGTCATGTTTATATGGCCATTGGTGTTAACTATGAAGTTTTCCTTGTAGACAACAGACTGAATAACGACAACCTCCTGGCTAGTGCTGCACAGTCCAGTGACCAGGACGCTGGGAGGTCTCTACTTTCTGGCAGTGAAGGTGCTCGACCTAAATCCCGCGGACAGCTGCGACCTAGCCCTCCAATGAAGCCTAATACAGGTGTGAGAGGTAGTAGTCCTGTCCGGGGCGTACTCCGAGTCTCGGACAACCTTGGACTACCCCGGGCTCCTTCATACTCAACACCAGCCTCAACAAATGAACCTAGTCCTATCGCCGCCAGTCTCAGGTATCAAATTAGTTCTATCACCAAAACGGAGGGGTACTGTGGGATGTGGGGCGTGGAGCAGTTATATTTTTAGTTTGTCTCTCTAAGACAGAAATACACATGAAAATAGATACCCATAAATGTTATTTTTATTATAGTAAGAAATGTTAATAGCACATGAGTGCAGAATTTTATGGCCATGATAATCACTTTGGTGTAGGGATTAGTTAAGGTTTTGGTGAAAGTTTTAAGATATTGTTTTCCTTAACAACTGACATTGATTTCTGCATTAACATAGGATTATAAACGTTGTTATGCAAATTAGACAATCCTTTTGATGGGGAAAAAATATGATTTCGAGAATTTCCAATTGGCCAAATAAATTCTGTTAAAATAATTTTTTGACGAAAATTTTGAAATGACATCTTCCATTGTATCAACTGACATTGATTTCTATGAAAATCTCATCATAATAACGTAGTAAATTAAGCTATTGTTTTTGACCTTACAGGAAAAAGTATGACCGCAGCAATATTTACTCGGAGGCTGTGCAGCCTGTTATACGAGGCTCTGCAGCAGATAAACCACTTCCTTCTACTCGGCCGTTTACTGCCAATGCCGTCCTACAACCCACTCAACAGAGGATTCGCCGTACACTCCCCTCCGTCCCCAGCTTACCGTCCCGACCACCCGTTCCTAAGTAGCCAAACCATTCTGCTTCAACAAGACTGTAGTTTTCTGCATCAGCTTTAAAAAAATTGCATCGTTCCTTTTCTAGCATGTTGATATGCTATATTTGCAGAAACATGAACTTTGAGTGTCAGGTTTTGGTAGATAGGAGGCTTTAATCCTAGAGATTTTGCATTCAGACATTCCGTGGTTGGTTTTGAAGATTATTATGGGCTGTTGGAGAATTCTACAAGACTAGAAGCTGTAAATGATCATAGTACTAAGTGTTCATTATGAAGCTTGAGAAATCCAATTTAAAGATAATGTTGCTAATTTATACCATGTCATGTGAATCTCCAGATGAAAAGTCAGGAGGTATATATTGAATGAGCAGTGGACATATATATTAAATTAGCAGCTGCATCCTGCATAACTGCTGATACAAGAAAAAAGCCAAATGGATGTACAATATATATATGTTAATATTTGATAATATTGTAACAGACAAGTCCTCACTTTCTGCCTGAGTCTTTTGAGGTAGGTGTAGCCATCTTAGTGATTATGATTTGGTGAATCTGCTGATTTCAATTGTCTTGGTTTTGTCTCCCCGAGATCTATTCGTTGGTCAAAATTGGATGATTTTGTGTACACAACATATACTGTT
This sequence comes from Argopecten irradians, assembly GCF_041381155.1. Classification (NCBI taxonomy): domain Eukaryota; kingdom Metazoa; phylum Mollusca; class Bivalvia; order Pectinida; family Pectinidae; genus Argopecten; species Argopecten irradians. Next base: position 26,055,066 of record NC_091141.1, read on the forward strand.
AACATTGAAATTGATACTAGAGGAAAATCTCAAATACTAAACAAAGGCCTCCACCTCAAAACTTACTACCACACCTATAGTTTTGTGAATATATAAACTACATATTACTAAGAGCCTGAAGTTATATATATTGCAAAAACTAACACCAACACAAAATGTTTACTTTTGGAGAGCACTCGAAAAAATATCCAGGTTTACAGTGTAATGATCTGACTTCGATGTACACAACAAAATTAGATCTAATTCAAGTGAACAATATGAGAACTAATTTCAAGTAAAGCGACATATGCATCTTCACAAGATGTATATCTTATGAATTTTAAGATGAGGAATCACCAACAAATCTGTTTTTTGGGGTTATAGTTTTAAATCAAGAATATCCTCATGTTTTCTTGGTAAAGATAAAGAGGGAAATGGCAACTCATGAAGTGTTTACGTAGGTGACATTGTAATGGTTTCACAAAATTTGACAGGAAAATGATTATTAAGAAAATACTGTTGGTGAAAATGGTAGTTTATTTTCTTTCTATGTGATATGTTCAACAAAATTCACACAATATGAAGTCTATATATTTAAATGTATTATATAATAGTGAAAAAACAAGAATTGATGAATACTTATGTCCTTTGACTTTAGTTTGAGTACAGCTTACAGTTTTAGATCTACCTTGAGTATAAGTGTGTTATGTGACTATTAATAAGGATACTTTAATTAAATACTAATTATTGGTGCTCTATTACATAATTTTCATGCTAGCATATGAAAATTGTATTTTAATACAGTAATATTTTTTATGCTCATGGCTTTATTGTTCCATTCCAGTGATAATACATTTCCTGAAAATTACTTAATGATAACAATATTATGATGAAAATCCGTCCATTTCTCCCAAACTTTCCAAAAAAAAATTACGCCTTAGTTAAGTCTTTTTTCATTCGCTAATCTTGTTCTCAAAGGATTTATTGTTACTTTCTCATATTAATTGTATTTCTGATCAGAACATATCATATGTATATGTTTGTGATTTTAATTTGTTATTGTAAGAAATTTGAGCCAACTGTTGAAGTATTTGTACAGTTTAAAGTGTGTTAAGTTTGATAACTATATCATATTCCATTTTCAATTACAGGCCTTAATATTATATAATTCTATGTAACAAAAACATCCCTATAAGTGCATAGTTATTTATGTTAAAGGGAAACTACTTCAATGGGAGATAACTCTCATTAGATATTTTGTTTTTCTACCATTTTGTGTAATGCATATAATATGTTTGCTAGGTAAGTAGACTAATTTGGTCTGTATGGTGTAAATGATATGTGTAGGAGAGAGACCGTTATTCAAAAGTGTGTTTCAAATAAAGTGTGTTTCAACGATAAATGAGCAACTGGTGCGAGACCAAATGGTGTGTAAGTGTTCATTTCTCCAGAAGAAAAAGAAGTCAGGATTACTTTGAGGCTTTAATTTTGGACTAATTTAGCAATATTACAAGACTTAACTGTAATTTGAACTAACTTAGCCAATTGTGGCGAGGTTTGACAGTGATTTGACACAAAGATCAGAACTGATTTAGTCAGGTGGGACGACACTTGACTTGGTGATTTGAACTGATTTTGACAGCTGTGACGAAAATTAGCAGTGATTTGGACTGATTTTGACAGCCGTGATAAAACTTGGCAATGATTGCGACTGATTTTCTCAGTAGTGTTCCTGTATAAGTCAGTTAAGTTTTCATTGCTGGGTAACATATATCAACTTTGCTTCTAAGAGAATGATAACAGTGTATTATGGATGTTGCGTGTCTTGGTGCACCATTTCAGAGAAGCTTGTGTGTACTCGATTGTGAGAAAGATTAAGTCTGTGGCTTCTGTGAGACTGAATTGTATTTTTTGATTACGTGTGTTTTATTTAGTCAACATAATTTTGAATTATAAAAATAATGTGATCCTAGCTGTCAGTTACATGTGAATGTCTTTTATACTTTTGTCATCGCTTAGCTTGTAACTGCAACTTATATGTTTTATTTATTTATTTGTGATAAACTTACTTTTTACTTTTGTCATGTTTTGCCAGCTGTCTCTTTAGAAATTCTTTAAAAAGCAGAAACATGGTACAGGGTTAGATAACTTGTGATGTTGCTTTCCAATACAATTTGCGTTTAATCTAAAACCTGTATACTAGTATTCAACTCTGTTGAGAAAATGGCATTCAAAGTGGATGTGATTTTAATGATAAAAATACTACTCATATTTGACCCAACAAGTTCCCAGGGTGGTTAAAAAATTTGAAAAAGGGAGTGAGGCACTTATACTGTATATGCATATGGCAGAGTTATTTGCCCTTGCGGGTAGGTACTGACGTCATGTGTTTCCAAGCATCATGTCACACTTTTCGGAAAAAGGTTGTGAATAATGCCCACAAAATAATGATGTCACAATGGATATCTACCTGCAAGGGAGCTGACTCTAATATCCAAAGATGGAATAAGGACCTGAATACTTATTGGGTCAAATATGTTGGGTTTGTTGGGTTTTTTTTTGCAAACATAATTTGATTGAAACAACTATTTTTTAAGCATTGTTATCTATTTGACATGCGTCTGGTTTTAAAGGATATGTGAGGAGGTCAGAGACATAGAATACAGTGTATTTAACAATATACATTAACATTCCAGTTTTGTCTATTTATTTACATTCCATCTTCTATTGCCAATACGTCATTCTCAGGATTTGCCAGTAGAGCTCATCATCTCCTTATTCTATTAAATTGAATGTGTTGTGTTTGCTTTTCTGTCATGAAATTACAAAAATATCATTTTGATATCTTAAATGTGAGTGGAAAGAACATATATTGAATGATTGCTGTAGAATGTCGTTGTTAGATTTCACTGTCGTGTACACGTTTTTGTTTATGTCAGCTGGTGATCAAATAAAATTTGATAAACACATGTATTTGTGTTGTAAAAAGTTCCTTATGATATCAACAAAAGTGGATGGGAGTACATGTTATTTCTTTTGCAAATGGGTTTGTGGCTTAATTTATGTAGTATTTACGTTAAAGGTCTTGCCATTATTTCTTTCCATTAAGTGAATACTCGGTCAAAGAAAGGCTAAGTTCGGTAAAAATGGTGTTAAGATACCCAGTACAATTTCTCATCAAATATAAAAATAAAATTTCCCATCAAAATCGCTCTGAATACAAAGAAATTAATTTATATTATAGAAATCCTAAAACGACCTCCCGCTGACTATGTTCGTGTTGACATTTCTACACAGCCTCATTTTCAAAGAGCTGGTCAGATTTATTTTTAGAACTGTGCTACATTTACAAGGGTCTTTTCCATCATTTCAATGGTCAAAACAGGACAACATAAGCAGAACTTGACCGTCGTTTTGACAACGACTTTTAGAAGGGCAATGGGCGCATTTAGACTGATTTTCTTTGCCCGACTCTTCACTTTAAGTTGCCTGAACACTTATGACTATCTCAAATTTTAGATAAAATACGGTATGTAATACTTAAACCTTTATCAACAGATCTTAAAAAAATCCCAAGGTAATACAACCAGACGTTACAGGACAGTAATGTTCTCTTGTTCATTGACGGCACCCATGATTAACTCACTTATATACTGTGTATAATCCAATTAAATATCTTTAATTTTCCAAAATTATGAAAAAATGCTTCTGTTCATCTTTGAATTCAGAGACCTAGAACCAACTTATCAGAAAATGCTGCTGTTTATTTTTTAATTCAAACTAGACCAAAATTATCAAAAAATGTTGCTGTTCATCTTTCGATTCAAAGAAGAACAAACTTATCAGAAAATGCTGCTGTTCATCTTTGAATTCAAAAGAGACATACTGAGTGCTTCCTTCCATTAGACAGGATACCTGATCATAACAACACCCACCCGTATTCAGGCACCATAAGGGTGCTATCTGCATTGGACAGACTTATCACCTGACAAGGATGATCTTTAAACCAAGGAAATGCCAAAGAATTATCATCAAGGTTTGTTTGACAAAACAGTAAACTACATTTCTCGTCGACAATCCTCCTTCCAGGATGACTATGATGGCATTCTGTTGGACAAATTCATCATGGAGAAAGTTGGAAATCAATTGCAAAAGACTGAATGAAAAGAATGCAAGGCTTGCTTATATAGCCTTGCATTGGTGTTCTCCCAAATGTCTTTCACTTCCACTAACAGAGCTGAATCTCTGTAGAGATGTGTCAATGGGAAACTGCGTTCATGGCAGGGCGTCTCTCCAAATATCACAGCAGAAGACAAGTACAACAAGATATCTCACCTACAGATAATGTCGTCTTCTAGGTAGAATAATTCGAGGTATCCTAAGTGTGTATTGACCATAACTCTGAAGGACTTTAGGGCAGCAAGGTACGGGAAACCGAAGTAGCATGTAGGGCAGGCCGTGTATGATTATCTAGTGCTAGTCATCAAAGCTGAGAACAGTGCAACGACAGGACGTCGTGAGGATTATCTTTGTCGTACAAGGATCATTTCCAAAAGACAGAAGCTAAGCCAAAGAGAGAAGATGATCATGACCTTGCTTGGATTTTTCATAAATCAAGATCACATGGAAAGACATGTGGAAGAATTCCTGTAAAAGCCACCCCCACCATCCTCGGATCAGTGTATGGTACATACCTCCGTCCAACTTGTGTCAATGATGGTATTGTAAAAGTTTGTACCCAGTGCGATAGCAGCGGAATACTAGCTCATCCGCAGGCTGGCTGCCCAGTACTCTAAAACATGTTAGAGGTATAGCACGACGAGACACATTTGAAACATTACATCGTGTCGACAGTCAGCAAAATATCATCCGATAAAAGAACGGTTGACAAGTCGACTCTCATGTTATGGTTATTGCTGTATAGTAACCCTCCAATAGTAAAATGACCGTTAGAGACACGGGCAGGTTCTAGCTGTCTTATCTGACACCTTGAAGAAGCAAAACAGGTCATCGATAAAACAGTGGACGCCCACCCGCATACAACTTGTAAAAACTGGACGGAAAAGACAACCACTACCACAACCTGTCACTAATATTTTCAAGTATTATAACAACCTGGGATATCGAGCTGAACTAAAATACTTCCCGGATATAATTCAAACCACAATGATACCAGGCATATTATATGGCCTGGTGATATGTCCCAGAAGCATCAAAGGGTGATCTTGATAGAAATTGGTTGGGGAAAAGGATGTTAAAAGGCACAACACCGGAAAGCAGATGCCAAGGGTCAACAGAGCAGTTTGTCTTGTGGAGATTTACGGTCTATAATGATGCTAAGGTTTTCCCGCATAATAAACGCGAAGACTGTTACAAAACGTGTGATTTGCGTGCGCAAGGAAGACAGATCATAGTAGAGATTAAGGTGCAGATGAGCAACATCAACGACAAACCAACAGCAAGAAGTGAATTATCATCACTGCTGACCCGCCAGTCAGAGGACGTCGTGGAAGATGAGATGAAACGGTCGATGAATAGAAAATGACGGTAAAAATCCACCTGACGACGCTCGCCACAACGTCACCAATGGCAAACTAAAGAAATGTTCTACAGAAGAATCATATGTAAGTTACTACTTCTTACCATCATTTATATTAAACAATAGTTTTTCAGTTATATTACTGCAACTTCATCTGTAATTAGTATTACAGGCGGGTATATTCAACATGTATATAAAGAATTTCAATTACTTACATGTGATTTAAGTTACAAAATTCAATAGACATCAAGAGAAAGTTGAAATTCTTAAAAAATCACAATGGCAGCATTAATCGTAAATAGGCGTTGACCAATTTGTTTTACATCATTCAAAAAGACGTTTATGAAAATGTAAACCATATACATTTATACCAAATGTATTAATTTCTGGTTGTCTGCTTCAGACCATTTCGTACAACATAGTGTCCACATAAATAGAACAAAAAACAAGTAGGGTAGGCTATCTTTATTCAAGATCGGCGAAGAAAAGCGTAAAAATGGTCGATATTACGTACCAATGGTAAAATAAATATTACAAGAAAATCTACACAATTCAATAATATTATATTTTGTAAATAAACATTTTCAGATAAACTGGTTTTTTACCATATCGCTATATTTTAACCTGTTTAACCTTGGTATTTTCCATTTTCTTATGTATCGTTTTTAATTCCAATGTTATCAGCATTATGGATCTAATGCGATATTAGTTTTGTAAAGTGAATCCTAAAATTGCTCTTCAATTATATTTGTTTTGTTTCTCTTTTAATTTTAAACATTTATCATTAGTATAATTGTTCATTGTGGAAAATAGTTTTCACTCTTTGAAAAAACGTCTATATTTTTTTCTTCTTATTCTCTTCATATAAAGAGGTATTGGACATATTATATAGAGCATCTATGTTTAATACCCCTCATCTTCTAACCCACCCCACCTCACCCCAGTCTCAGTCGGATATGCGATACTCTCTAGTCTCTAGTTAGGGAATTGCAAACCACCAGCTTTAATACCCAAACTATAAGAAACAATATACGAGGATAAGACTTTAGATGTAGGTCTTTGAAACAGACCTGATATAATTGAATACGAGTTCATTAAACATAAATAGCTATATTAATTACTACATGTTCTTTAGTAGTATTTCAATTAAATATAAAAATGTAAAGGCGAATTAAGGGGGAGATAATTATATCTTTTATATATAAATATCACCTAAACAAAATACAAATAACGATACTTGCCAGTTAGGATAGGTTACGCCATCATAATTTGAAGGTTACAGAAGGTAAGATATTTTAAAACACTCTTAAAATTGGGTTCGTGTGATCTTTAAACGTGACATGACTTTCACTACACAGCTTTTATCATTTATAGAATTATATTCCGTCTTTGCATATTACAGAGTTAGCTCCCTTGCGGATAGTTACCGATTATTACGTCACTATTTTGTGAGCGCAATTGACGTCGTTTTCTCCGAAAAGTATGACGTTACGCTCGCAAACACATGACATCACAGTCAATAACTACCCGAAAGGGCAGATAACTCTATACAGATACAGAATAGTATAAATATATAACAATGCCTATACAGCAATATCAAAAGAACTGTGTTATAGCTATAACTTGTTACACTCAGACGGCCCCATTTTCGCGTGAATTTGTAAATAAATAAGCAAATCTAATCAGGAACGCAGACTTTCAGAATAAGTGACCATTTCATAATTTAAATACCTGTATATCTCATAATATATTAATTATGTAATGCGTCGAGCCAAATCTTACTAAATATCACTTTTATCTGTATCGATTCCTTTAAATTCACATTTAGTAACATATAATTTTGAATTTATGATATGATATACTTCAAGCGGTATGTTCTCCATAGAAAAGCATACAAAAGTCCTGAAAAGCTCCATAACTTATGAAATGTTTCCTTATTTCCTGTAATATGAATATCAATGAGCAATTTCAAGTTAGAGAATTTCCTTTTACATTTATATAATTTATATAATTAGATTCCATGAATGGCTCTATTTTCAAATTTGAATTGTTGTCGACAAAACAATAAAATCTTTAAATATTTAAGCTCTTCTTACATTATATACTTGTATACCGAATATCTGTCAACAAAAATCTATATATGTATGTGTGGAGAATACTAGAACCTGCCAGTACAGGCTGATAAATTACAAAAACGGCTCATTAGCTGTACACATTGTCAGGTCATTAACTATACACGTTGTTGACTTTTTGCTGTATACACGAATGGATGTCTGTATGTTGTAGTCTTATTGGAGAAAAAATGGTATAAATATATCCACGCCATCTCTCCGCCGCTTCTACCAATACGCATTCTTTATAAAGGTAAGTTCGAGGTGGCAAGCAGGTCAGTTTGTGAATACATGTACTTTCTTTAGAATATAGTTAACATAACTTGTATTTCTTATTTCCTATACTTCTGAACATGTATTGCAAAAATATCCTGGAAAATGAAACAAATAAAAATACACTTTGGTAATGAAGCATTTCACAATAAAACACATTCTCCTCACACTTAATTGTCCATGAAGATAAATTAGCAACTTCTAACATTGGTAAAAGCATCAATCACTGTCCACCACATGACATTCTTTCTTTTTACTGACATTCATTATACATACAAGGCACTGGTTGATCTCTAAACAATCGCAATATTGATGACATTGGAGTCGATGTCACAATTGATGACGTGGAAGCCGGGCGAGGTAATGATTCAGTTGAGCTGATGTCATATTCGATATCATTAAAGGCAAAATCGAAATCCATGACGTTGAGGGCAGGATCACAATATCTTTGACGTTCAAAGCGAGAACACAATCCATGACGTGGTCACATTAATTGATGACGATAAAGAAAATGTCACAATAAACGATGACGTTGAAAGTAGGATTACAATTGGCAAAGTTGAAGACAAAGTCAAAACTGAATGTTTTCTAGAAAATATCACAACCAATGATGTTAAAGGCAAATTCTGAATGATGGCACCGAACAAGCGGTCATTGATGACATCACGTGACTACATTTGATGACGTAACAATCGAGGAAATATTTTCGATGGAAAACGAGGTAACATATGACGTGGACACTTATAAGGTTAATGTTATCATTCCCACTCCCAATACTCCGTTCGGTTCCTACACAGGCAAATCGATAATATAATTCCTAGGATCTGTGAAAATATAGAAAAAACATAGTATAAAGTATTTAATTTAGCGGTAGTTTTATTTTAGCGGTAGCCTTATCTTAGCGCTTTTCGCTCTGTCTTTGAAGTGCTAATTCATCTACAGATTAAATGTAAATGTAAATTTTGTAAAAGGATATTTCCGTCATTAAACCACCGAATTCCTTAATATCAATGCCAATAAATCATAACTAACATTTTTCGCATTTGCGCTAAAATTTCACTGCTAAAATATATGTAGGTTATCAGTATCAAGGATTGATAAGCTTTAGGTAAATAACAACTTTACGTCTATTGAAAATTATAATAAATCACATAAGAACCACACCCACTTATACTGCTATCAGCATATGACGAAGAACCACGCCCACTAATACTGCTATCAGTATATGATGAAGAACTACGCCCACTAATACTGCTATCAGTATATGATGAAGAACTACGCCCACTAATACTGCTATCAGTATATGATGAAGAACTACACCCACTAATACTGCTATCAGTATATGATGAAGAACTACGCCCACTAATACTGCTATCAGTATATGATGAAGAACCACGCCCACTAATACTCCTATCAGTATATGATGAAGAACCACGCCCACTAATACTCCTATCAGTATATGATGAAGAACCACGCCCACTAATACTGCTGTCAGCATATGACGAAGAACCACGCCCTCTTATACTGCTATCGGTGCACGATTAAGAGCCACATCCATGAATCATGCACATTAAAACATTTATCGGTACAAAGAAATAAACTTACCGCTAAAAGGGCCACGCCCACTAAAACTCCGATCAGTATTGCGCTGTTAGTGTGCAGCATTTTCATTATCTTGTTGTAACAACCCTGTAATATAATAAAGCATAAGATAACCTTATGTATATGTACATGTATAAGCATGTTTCTCCTGTGTGGTTTTGAAGTTGGGCGTCACTCTTTCTCTAGTCTTCAAACGTAGTCTTTGCTGTCCTATGATTGGTAAGATTTTTTTCTCTTGAACTGCCTTCAGTTTTTCTATGAGATAGTCCAGGGGTGGATATAACATCAATGACAGTAACCCCTTGAGAATCGAGGTCATTAGCCACAGATATCATAATAAATCAAAATATCCCAAAATGATCATTATCAGTCATTAAATGCTAGGCGTGTTACTATGGTTACTATGCACAAGTGCATTATAGTACCATTATCAGCCATTCTATGCTAGGCGTGTTACTATGGTTACTATGCACACGTTGCTATAGTACCATTATCAGTCATTAAATGCTAGGCGTGTTACTATGGTTACTATGCACACGTTGCTATAGTACCATTATCAGTCATTCTATGCTAGGCGTGTTACTATGGTTACTATGCACACGTTGCTATAGTACCATTATCAGCCATTCTATGCTAGGCGTGTTACTATGGTTACTATGCACACGTTGCTATAGTACCATTATCAGCCATTCTATGCTAGGCGTGTTACTTTGGTTACTATGGACACGTTGCTATAGTACCATTATCAGTCATTAAATGCTAGGCGTGTTACTATGGTTACTATGCACACGTTGCTATAGTACCATTATCAGTCATTCTATGCTAGGCGTGTTACTATGGTTACTATGCACACGTTGCTATAGTACCATTATCACCCATTCTATGCTAGGCGTGTTACTATGGTTACTATGCACACGTTGCTATAGTACCATTATCAGCCATTCTATGCTAGGCGTGTTACTATGGTTACTATGCACACGTTGCTATAGTACCATTATCAGTCATTAAATGCTAGGCGTGTTACTATGGTTACTATGCACACGTTGCTATAGTACCATTATCAGTCATTCTATGCTAGGCGTGTTACTATGGTTACTATGCAAACGTTGCTATAGTACAATTACCAGCCATTCTATGCTAGGCGTGTTACTATGGTTACTATGCACACGTTACTATAGTACCATTATCAGCCATTCTATGCTAGGCGTGTTACTATGGTTACTATGCACACGTTGCTATAGTACCATTATCAGTCATTAAATGCTAGGCGTGTTACTATGGTTACTATGCACACGTTGCTATAGTACCATTATCAGCCATTCTATGCTAGGCGTGTTACTATGGTTATTGTGCACACGTTGCTATAGTACCATCATCAGTTATTCTATGCTAGGCATGTTACTATGGTTACTATGCACACGTTGCTTTAGTACCATTATCAGCCATTAAATGCTAGGCATGTTACTATGGTTACTATGGACACGTAGCTTTAGTACCATTATCAGCCATTCCATGCTAGGCGTGTTACTATGGTTACTATGCACACGTTGCTATAGTACCATTATCAGCCATTCTATGCTAGGCATGTTACTATGGTTACTATGGACACGTAGCTTTAGTACCATTATCAGTCATTAAAATTCTAGGCGTGTTACTATGGTTACGTACTATGGACACGTTGCTATAGTACCATTATCAGTCATTATATGATAGGAGTGTTACTATAGTTATATGTAAGGTACTTACCGATGTCCTTAGTTGTTTTGTATCTGAAGACATATTCTTAGCCTCGTTTTGGCATGTACGTCGATCAGCATCAGATATTTTAGTATTGTTTACTTTAACTGCTTTACAGCAACTATCTGGTACATACCAATCCTACAACAAAATAAAAACAAGATGGCCTTGGCAATTATCTCAGATCTAAAACGAAATTCAGACATTTTTTGGTTTTTGCAAGTGGATCGATGGAAGGGGACAAACATGATCTACTAATATCACACTGTAATACCATACTGAAAATACTGATACTGACTGTATAATTACTATTTCAACTTTACAATTTCCTCCTATTATTTTCTCGATCTCCTCTATCCGTTAAAGTATCAACAGGACAGTATCCTAAGATATTTCAATGACATGATGGTTTAAATCCACTTTCATCTACAAATGTAAAGAATGTATAAAAATGAAAGTATATTCTACCATGATAACAGTCCCCATAAAAAAGATTTTGTCATTTCTGTGTATATTTCTTTCATTTTTACCAGGTCTACCATTCAAGAGACCAATGAAAACTCTACTAGGAAAAGTCAATTCATTTTCTAGTCAAGTTTGTAATATTTGCTGCATCACTTTGAAGGAGGAGGCTAAATTGTGGACAGCATCATGGATAAAAAATTCACGAGGGACTATGAACGACAACAGACATGTGTCGACTTGAAAAGGTCAGTCTCGAGTGATCTATACAGTAAAGCCAACAACAATAGATATAGCTCAGCGGATTTGTGCACAAATACATAAGAAATGTGCTATTTTGGTTACAAGCATGAAACTTAGTATGCTTTTAGATAAATATATAATAGGTAAATTAAGATTAGGAGCCACCTGAAATCATGCATATTTCTAGCTTAACGCGCCATTCAAAATTTTCGCTAAAATAGAAAAATCGATATAGGATTGTCAAATATCAGTTAAATGCTACAAAAGAGTTTCCAAAAGGCAGGAAATGATGCGTGTGATATGATAAGATTCCAAATGATTAAATTTCAATACCACCAGAATTCAAAATGGCTACCAAAAAGGTGAAATTAATTGCATTTTCCAAAATCAGTGTCTAATTTTCAACATAACCTATTTTTTCAATTCTTTGGTGGCTTATTGTTTTCAACATGATCCCAGTACCATTCCACAATAGGCAAGACTTTTTCTAATATTGGACGCACTTCCGGTTGTGCCATAGTCAAAAAGGACGCCATATTGAATTTCCGCCAAAACTTAAAAATACCAGTCATTTATCGAACATTTAAAATAAGATGCTATTCGGAATTGTTTTTATCACGCCTTACAAACATCATCTTAAAAATAACGAAGGTGATCATTATTATGTAGATGTTTTAGAAACATATGCTTTATTTTAAATTCTTGTGTACACAATATCTTAAATAACCAAGATTTCTTTGGTGTATTCTATCGTTCTGCATTTTTGTCAGCACGTGCACCTCGCATATAAAGGGTAAATATGTGAACAATATTATGTTTGACGAAACTAGCTACATGTTTTTTTAGTCTAGATCACACAAACTATGCGATATGGTTACCTGCCCATGTCATAAATATGGCTGTACTGTGAAAAATGCATCCAGAAATGATAAAAAAGAAACTCCGCAATGCAATTTTCGTCCATTGCAATGGACCTGGCTCATGATCAAACCAATGCTATAATCAAGAGCGAACGATGTACTATTGAATTTAATCCAAATTCCTAAGCTTTGAGTAGCAGGACCAGAATTAGTCATAATCACAACGGAATTTGAAACATCCTTTAAAAACCCAACCAAACATAAATAAATACAGAATAAAACAAGTCGTCACGAGTTTGTCAAACATGCCCGAAACTTGGTTGATGTTTTAAGTGGAATCCATTCAAAGAGTCATGATCTTGTAAGATTCGACACAAGGGACATAGCCGACTCGTTGATAGTCACATCGTTATGAATATAGACAATGAATTTAAAGGCAATCAAAAATTTTAGGCCTTTACTAAAGATCACCTCGTGGACAGATCAAACGCAATTGCAGAGCCAATAAGAAAGAACAAACTGGCCAAATTCAGCCAACCATCCGCAATAGAGACATCTTAAACAAGTTTGCAAATATCCTCATTGAAAACATAATCACTTTTCTTAAGACTTAATATCGCTTGCCAGTCAAGACCTAGCTGAGAACCACGCCTGTCCACCATCACTCTCTCAACTTAAGTAAGGTTTGAAATCTGGTCTTATTACCTCGAAACATTCGAAAACTACACACAATATGTTTTCCTGTCTTATCTGTACAAGAATTTATCTCGCCCTGCAATCATAAGGAAGGCAACACGAGGATGATCATTCATATGACAGATGCTGTTAACGAAGTGCATGAAAAATTTCCCATCCAAACAGTGGACTGATACAGAAGTTGATGCCTTAGTAGTAGCAGCTCCTACCAAATTCAGCATCAGCGAAGTATGGGTGGCCTTTGAAACTTGGAATTATCGATACATCCCTGCTCAGGATACTGCCTCCGCTTGTGGCCCTGAGAAATCATTAACCCTTCCATTATTCCATGCCTACACCAGATGTGTAATACACAATGCACGAAAACTGCATGGGATACATATAAGATATACTGAGAAGCAAATCCAGCATTTCCAACATTATTAGGGGGACCAGAATATCTACCAAGTAAAGGTTTCAGTACATAAGAAAAGTTTGCACTGCTCATGTATGCTAAAATTATGCTAGAAACCATAGATGTTTACATAGAAAGGCAGGACTCTGGACATGATCCCGCCAACTACAGGTGCATTTGAGCACCACACCAAAAGTGCAACATATCAGGGAGTATATTGATTGGGAAACGCAACCAAAGCGACCATGGACTAACTGAGTCCTGACAAATGGGAATGGGTCATTAAGGATGGTTGGAATCTGCTATGGACGATGATAGCGGTTTCATGTAAGTTTGAGGGTGTTAACTGTAACGCGAACTGAAGTATTATCACGGCGACATATTGTTAAGTCAAATTAGGTCTTTTCTTGAATGTGAAACCTACGAGTGGTCTTCAGAGTAAGTGAAGACAGATATCTTAACATTTAACATATAGACTGATAGAAAATGGTATTTGGAAGCTTGGTTGGTATTCTGCGGTCGCCTTTCACCCTTCAAATTCCACAATGATTCGCATTTCTGTGACAAGAATGCTACTCCAATATCAAAACCAAACACAAATCCTTTCACGACAGGGAGTTTCTGTTTGTGATGTCGAATTAAGTTGTATTAAGCCTCATTACTACTCTCAGATTCGAACTATACAATAGTTTCTTGAATGTGCAAAATGCAACTGGTGAAGTCAGCTACATTTTAACAGACAGACTGGCAGTAAATGCTTAAATTAATGTATTTGTATACTTACTTGGTGATCTGCTATCGCCTTTTCCCCTTCATAAACCACAATGATTTCTATAAATTACTCTATGAAAGATCTGCTTGAAATCCCTAATACCATCATGCATATAAAATAATATCTGATACATTTTTCCAGCAAAGATTGAAAACAGGAGTTTATTTTGTGAAATAGATGACCCTATCTGAGTGTCTGAGTACATCCTTTGTTTGAACACGGACTTGATCCATAGAGTCCATCATATTTGACGAATATTCCAATCAAAAGTAAAGATATCATTCTTGTGAATATAATACAATCGGTCTTTATCAATTTATAACTTAAAATGTAAAATATGGTCCTATATTGCGTTTTACTGACTCAGCATTTTGTTGTTTTGATAACAATAATGCAAATTCTTATTTGATAACATATTTTCGGTGTACACTAATACGTTATTCTACTATTGTTTGGTATTTTTAGTGAAAACGACAATGAAAAGGTTCATATATTTGAAGGAAATTGATATTTTTAATGTTTGTAGCAAACATGGCCGTCATATTTGTCTAGGAATTTTTTTTCAAGTGGGTCCTAATCAAAATTCACTCAGAATATGTTTCTTGACATACATGCAAAGTTTCATGCTTGTAACCATAATAGCACAATTGTGTCACCAATCCGCCGGGCTAATATTGACATTCCCTTTGGTATCCTGTATTTGCCAACACATGCAAAGAACATTTCGTGTTCTGTGTATTTTCCCTATTTTTTAGGCAGAGGTTTTTATCTTTTCATGACTTTAATATGATCAGAGAAAGATAATGCTTGATAAATGTAACGAAATACACAATCACTAGCCATAATAATACCCAAAGGATACCATAGACACTTGAATCTTCATTATGTAGTTGAAGGTTTATTAACGGTGTTTAAGGACGATTATACGTATGCATCCAAACGCAGATATAAAATGATAAATACATACAGTACTTTAGTTGCATTTCCAACAACAGTCTTAAAAGGACGAAAGAAGTACTGTGAACAAACCTCTTTCGCCGTTACAAAATTTCGCGATTTCCATTTCAAAACAAGTTCGCGAAGATAAATATTTGTGGATTTAAAAATGGGTGGAAATTCGTATCAGTATAAGTGATGTATATGTGTTATGATGCAGACATAAACTTTCGTGAAATTGAACTTAATCACATACAACAAGAATTCCACGGAAGTGGAGGTGTCGCCTACACAGCATTACAAAAATAGTTATTTACAGTTGAAACTATTGTTAATAATTAGGTGAAGATATCAAGTCCCGTAACTCTTACAAATATTGATGGAAATTGACCCATCTAAGATCCCATTGATATAAAGCAATATACGTACATGTATACCAAATTTGGTTGAAATCGGCCATTAAATACTTAAGTTATTGAACTCATCCGAGATCTCATTGATATAAAGCAATATATATCGAATTTGGTTGAAATCGGCCAATAAATACTTCAGTTATCGCACGGAAACCGTTTCCCGGACGCCGACGCTGACACCGACACCGACGCCGACATAGTGATACCTAATAAGTGTCACCCAAGGCGACACAAAAAAATGTTTACATTACTAGTATGTATATAGTGACTACTTCTTTACCGGGATTTACTTAATTAAGGAATAGATGTTTATTTTGTTGAGGTTATGAGGGTGTAATGTTAATGGAGCACGTGTAAATTATGTAACCCCGGCGAAGACCTTATATTTACAGTTTTTCAAGTAAATGAATAATATTTTTCCCGCGGCAGTTACATATTTTTTTCTCTCCCGTCATCGTCAACGAAATCGATTGAACAGCTGATTCGAATCGAGTCATTTATATGTTCCCGCCAAGCCATGACCCCACGTTGTTACGCCGTCGACTGTTCAGGTAACAATAGAATCGCCGCGCATGTTGTGCTAACATTATACACTGATAATGATACTACTAGAAAGCATGGTTATTGAGTCCATGTCAGTGCAAACTGTAAATATTTAATTGTAAACGCTAATCATGAATATATTTTGAACTCAATATGCAAATGTCACTAGCAAATGATATCGCGTAAATATGGGTAAGGGAAGATATTTGAATTATAAAAATGTATCGCGTACTACCGGGGGCGATTAGGAATTCAAACACAATAAAAAGTATCCCTGAACATCACCAAAAGGTGTGGTGTGTACAATGGTAAACACAGGAATAACAATAGTTTTATATGTGTGGACCATAAAACTTCTCCTTGATGTTCTGTCCTAGCTTATCGTCATTTCTCCTCGTATTATTGCTTACCAGTTTTATGTTTGTTGGTAGACTTTGAGCGTAAACACTTGAGTTAAATTCCGAATAGTTGTGAGAACCGCAACAATCGAACTAAAACAAAACCAAAAACAAAAATTATCGATTAAGACAGAGAAACTGCGAAAAAAAAACATGTAAAAAATGTAAAAACCCAGTTATACGACTTTACAAAAGTTATAAATAACTTCAAAGCAATGACAATGTATTTAAGTCTGAATATGGGTGTCTATTGATAATATAAGAATATTGGGAGCTTATTTTAGCTGAATGTCTATTGTCTTTTTTTCAATGTCCTAAAATTGGGGATATCATTATCACGTTAATTCCTTTATAATATTCATAATAAATCTTTTGAGGGTATGCCTTCATATATCATTAATATCTTTTTGTTACTCATGTATTTCAAAAGCTGTAACATGAATTATTGGACACCCTGTATACACATGTACAATGGTATATGGTTTCTTCTTATGTCAATATCATGATTATTGGAAATACGTTTAGAAGAAGCATTTTATTTTGTTAAGATTAGAAACCCCTTTTTAAGTCCAACTATTTGGGTTAAGAACGAACAGTTGGAATACTTTTCAATTAGGAATATTGGTAATCTTTTCAAGTCAAACTATTATCATTTTACCTAATTCAGTCCATATAATGGTAGTTCATTTAATTCTGAACATTGATATTCTACTACTATACTAAAGTATTTAGAATTTTATAGCAGGAGCCTAGTCTGGGCGATTATTGGGAGTGTACGTACGTCTAAAAGTTAGGAGTCTATTACGTTTGAATAAAGATAATCTTTAAATACTTTTACCTGAATCTGTAAGAAATCCAGCGTAGAATTCCCTGGTTCAGTATAATTCCGGACTTGTGCATTTAAGTTATCATTAAACATTTGTTCGAGCTGAAACAAAATCAATTGGACATGAGTATTTCATTTATAACCACCCAGAATTAAGTTCTTTATATACAATTACATTTTGCATTAGGCGTAAAATCTGACATGATATTTTTTGAAGTATCAGAAGACATAATTGATCACCATATCGGCGGTGTCTGTGCGATTTCTGAACGATTTTTTCATGACTTTAAACTCAAATGTCATATATCTTAAACCAAATCTGTATTTGTATTTTTTGTCTAAACGCTTACTAGAAATAGATTCATTTCCTTGCGATTTAATATTTAGTCTACGTTATCGTGGGTTGTGAGCATGACAGAACTTTACAAGGACGCA
Organism: Argopecten irradians; assembly: GCF_041381155.1. Lineage (NCBI taxonomy): Eukaryota > Metazoa > Mollusca > Bivalvia > Pectinida > Pectinidae > Argopecten > Argopecten irradians. The sequence continues at coordinate 26,073,285 of NC_091141.1, forward strand.
CTTGTCAGAACGTCACTATTGTTATCAATCAATTGAGAATTTATTTCCCACGTGATAACTCACACCTCTTGCGACATATCCTATTCCACAATTGTTGAAAATGCATTCTTATAGTCAAATATGCTTCAGATGCATGTCCTAAGTGTTCTAGTCTTACTATTCAATATGCAGAGAAACATAATATACCTATTTAAGTTACGAGGATGATGCGTGACTCGTTAAGACGGACTCTTAAAATATCAGTGACTGATATCTGAATTCTTATAAAGGTTATCTCTTCTAAATTGGACATGTCGAAGACACACAAATTAAGAAGTCAAAATGTTAACATGTTACAATTCTAGAGACACCAAAAAATTAATTCTTACATTGACCAAAGTAACCTATTTGTAATCTGGCGTTACAAGGATTTAACTACGATTTCGCAACTTTGAGGTGTACGTCCAAGATATTCTGTATTGGCATATTACGGAGTTTTCTGCCCTTACATGTAGGTATCGATTGTGACGTCATGCGTTTGCGAGCTCAACGTAATTTTTTTCTGAGCAACGACGTGAATTTCGCTCACAAAATAATAACGTCATAATGGATACGTAACTTTTAAGAGAGCTAACTTTGTAACATGCAAACACGGAATAGGTATTTGAGTGGTTAGGGTCAGCTCATCAGAAACTGCGCTAAGCTGGGCGACTGCGAATTCTTTGATAGGTAAGGTGGCTGATTTTTGAGACTACACGACAACGCGGCAGTAGCTATTAAAACCATAAGTGTCGACTTCTCATAATATCGCTATGTTTCTCTATCATATCCGCATTTTTTCCTTTAAATTCATTTTTTGTTCTTTCTTTAAATGAATCCCTTGAGATGATTGTCACTATATACGGAACGACCCGACATCACAGAAGAATGAACAGATAACATTACAGAAAACCTTATTCCAGTAACAGATCTATTTATATATATTTGCATGCCATATTGACATCAGATGTCGATAGCTAATAGGCTTGTGTAACATTGTAGACCCAGACCACGTGATACTTAAACATGTGTTTCTACGTGAAGAGAAGGTAAAAAAACACCGTATACTATAAATATCCCTGGATTATCTCCAGATCTGTATTCTTACAAAACTGATGAATAAGCAAAACATCTTTAATCGCACCATTTTAAAATCTGATATGAAAAAGAGAGCCGAAATTTCACATTTAATGCTAATTCAAACACAAGCTCAACACTAATTGATTACTAATTAAGTTATCACGTGGAGTACATTGTAAGTCTTAGTGATTTATTGTAACGCTCACTTCTCAATGTCACACACAGAAATGCATCACCCTCCAAAAACAATTCTCGCTTTTATAATTCACATGAGGCTTTCCTCAGATGACCTTAGCTGTCGATAGGACGTTGTACAGATATTCCAGGGGTTACTATCAATCTCGCACAGTAAAGCGGGAGGTTCATTGCACGCCAAAAGATGCCACAGATAGTTTGGCCCTACATCAATAAAATCGAATAACAGTAGTAGGATGTTTGCAACATATCTTTTATCTAAAATGTCATTCTCTTTTGTGTTGATATTTGATATTTTCATCAGCTTGAAATGAACCGTGAGGATTATTGGTTATTTTTTATTAAAGGTTTTGAAGAAAACCGAATTCAACGCTCTTTTTCCGTTTGTGTGGTATGTAATATCACGGAGGAGGTAAGTTACGTTTAAATAAAGAAAGCAGAGATAAACATTCAGCACAGTGCATAAACAGTATTGTTTTCAAAGTTAACTCCCATAGAGTAAAATATCGGTCCATTCCTAAATAAATTAAGCTGTTAATTCCGTCTTTCCATATTAGAGTTACCTCCCTTGCGGGTAGGTATCTATTGTGACGTAATTATTTTGTGAGCGAAATTCACGTCGTTTTCTAACTAAGGTATGACGTGTCACCCGCATACACACGACGTCACAATCAATTCTTACCCACAAGGGCTGATGATATCGAAATAAAGAATAGGACACTTTTCACCACTGAGCTTATGTTTGTAAACCATTAGTGTCCAATAGTAAATTAAATCATCCTTGCATACGTTATATTCGTTTAAGAGTCCCGTGAGTTAAAAGTGGATACAGAAATATGTTTGCTAAGCGCCAAAGTTCCTCTATTGACCTTCCAACTCATAGTCTAAAAGCTATGAACATTTTTTTCTTGAGAGGAATGAAGAGGAATGCTGTATGCTGAGCAAACAGTTATGGCACACACACGTTTAAACATTAGTCTTCTCTCGACTTGATGAGTATTAAATACTTTGTTTGTTAAGTGGTGTTCTGGCACCCTATTGTCTTGCAGAGATTAGAAGATATAGATATGTCAGTTATACTAAGCCCTAGTTTACTCCCCCTCTTACCTCCTCCTCCTATCTCTCTCTCTCTCTCTATCTCTCTCTCTCTCTCTCCCTTTACAATCCGTTCTAACAATACCTTAGTTCTTATAACAGTTAGCTACTCGTACCTCAGTGTCTATAGCAGGCTATTAAGGTGTCTATATCGGACCGACAAAGTGTGACTGTAAATCAAGGTGGCCGGCAAACAAAATAATATATAGTATAGTAGCATTGATGATGATGTCTCAATACATATTGTAACAGCTGAGCACTGCAGTCAGGCTGTTAGAACCAACAGACAATGGCTTCGTAATGGGCAACACTTAAGGCCGTCTACTATCGCGGTGCATTACAGTGGGTTTAGCTTGTCTTCCAGTTCTCTTGACATCAAGACAGTTTACGGTTTTGTGTAACTGCATGCGACAGTGTGTTTTGGAAAGATAATATTTATAGCAAAGAGCCAAGTGGAACATCTTCATTAACTAAATCACTGAAATGATATAATCTATCCAAGCCATTAGGCAATAAATGACATCCAATTGTGATCATTATGATGTCACTAAAGTTGACATGGAAACGTCATCTGATCACCATGTAATGCTTAAATGTAGGGATGTACACTGTATAGGAAACCCAATGCATGATGGTTCCTTCTAACAGATATCAGACTCTTATGACATCGATCCTCCAAATTATCCAGATTATGATATAAACAAGGTGAAAGACAACGAATATGTGAAAACTGGGATTATAATTCATTTCAAATCAAGCAGTGTTTCAATATAATCGATTTCAAATTAATTGGGTTCTACTGTATCTATGGCTTTATAGCTTTAAAGTTGTGGGGTCGCATTTCTCAACGTAAGTGTCTGGATTAAATATTTGATCTCGATTCTTTTCACATTTTATTTATAAAAACATTCTAATAGGTATGTATATCTATCGGTTAAATGAATGAACTATATATTTCTCTTTAGTTTTCCCGTTTCATCTATTCTTTCGAGACAATAAACAACATGGGGGAAAGCACACATGAATTCTATTATAATAATTAAAAATATTAATATAATATTAATATATTTCAATTGGTATAAAGATAATTGAATTGCTTTAAAATCCAATTTCACTACTGGTCTTATAAGTTTCGGATCACAACCTAAATTTGTATGTAAACCTAGAGAACAATAAAGATATAATAGTAATGACAACAATATTTATTTTTCTAAATCCCAAACCCGTGTCCTTTACTTACATTAGTACGCTCCACAGCGAGATAAACTCCTGCCGCCAGCTCTCCTAGAATGACTACAGTGAGACAACCAATATACTGCAATAGAATAAAGGTAAAATATGGTTCGATCCTTTCATAAATCCCAACATGTTATACCATACCCTGTGGTCATGCTTCAATTGTCTGTCATCTAAACATTTGATCAATTAAGTCTGTTTGAAGGAACAATTCCGTCTTTGCATATAACAGAGTTAGCTCTCTTGCTGGTAGAGGTATCGATTGTTACGTCATTATTTTGAGAGCGCAATTCACGTAGTTTTCTTCACAACGTATGACGTTACGCTCGCAAACACATGACGTCACAATCAATACCTACTTGTAAGTGCAGATAACTCTGCAATATGCAAATTCGGAATAGCATCATGTCATGCTTTTCAAATTTCGTTGATGTTAGTAGTACGGTATAGCGGTCTCCTTAGACACCAAAGTGACCTTCGTCTGCGTTGGGGTCTAAGGATACCACTATACTTCTGGTGTTTCCACTGGAAAAACGTTCAAAATCCCACCAATAAAAATACTTTAACTCGTTACAGTTTGAGATTACCCATTTCAATACCGACCTTTATATAAACTCACTTAACTGGTACCTTTGCATTGGTAAGCTAGTTAGATAGATTTACCCTCACAGTCTTTGGTAAATAACTTCACTTATTACACATACATTAATTCAGTATCTAATCATGATTTACCCTCACTGTCTTTGGTAAATAACTTCACTAATTACACATACATTAATTCAGTATCTAATCATGATTTACCCTCATGGTCTTTGGTAAATAACTTCACTAATTACACATACATTAATTCAGTATCTAATCATGATTTACCCTCACTGTCTTTGGTAAATAACTTCACTAATTACACATACATTAATTCAGTATCTTATCATGATTTACCCTCACCGTCTTTGGTAAATAACTTCACTAATTACACATACATTAATTCAGTATCTAATCATGATTTACCCTCACCGTCTTTGGTAAATACTTCACACTAATTACACATACATTAATTCAGTATCTAATCATGATTTACCCTCACTGTCTTTGGTAAATAACTTCACTAATTACACATACATTAATTCAGTATCTTATCATGATTTACCCTCACCGTCTTTGGTAAATAACTTCACTAATTACACATACATTAATTCATTATCTAATCATGATTTACCCTCACCGTCTTTGGTAAATAACTTCACTAATTACACATCCATTAATTCAGTATCTAATCATGATTTACCCTCACTGTCTTTGGTAAATAACTTCACTAATTACACATACATTAATTCATTATCTAATCATGATTTACCCTCACCGTCTTTGGTAAATAACTTCACTAATTACACATACATTAATTCATTATCTAATCATGATTTACCCTCACCGTCTTTGGTAAATAACTTCACTAATTACACATACATTAATTCAGTATCTAATCATGATTTACCCTCACCGTCTTTGGTAAATAACTTCACTAATTACACATACATTTATTCATTATCTAATCATGATTTACCCTCACCGTCTTTGGTAAATAACTTCACTAATTACACATCCATTAATTCATTATCTAATCATGATTTACCCTCACCGTCTTTGGTAAATAACTTCACTTATTACACATACATTAATTCAGTATCTAATCATGATTTACCCTCACTGTCTTTGGTAAATAACTTCACTAATTACACATACATTAATTCAGTATCTAATCATGATTTACCCTCACTGTCTTTGGTAAATAACTTCACTAATTACACATACATTAATTCAGTATCTAATCATGATTTACCCTCACTGTCTTTGGTAAATAACTTCACTTATTACACATATATTAATTCAGTATCTAATCATGATTTACCCTCACCGTCTTTGGTAAATAACTTCACTTATTACACATACATTAATTCATTATCTAATCATGATTTACCCTCACTGTCTTTGGTAAATAACTTCACTAATTAAACATATATTAATTCAGTATCTAATCATGATTTAAAAACCAGCATTCCGTAAAACCAACTTTCTTTAGTAGCTACAAATTTTCGCGATTTTTATTCCAAAACAAGTTCGCGAAACTTAACATTCACGAATTTAAAATTCAATTGAAATTCCAATCTAAATAAATGCTGTACATGTTAATAAACTTTAGCGAATTTACTTTGATTGCGAAATTTCGAAAAGTTAATCGCACGTAAAAGAAACTTGGCTTACAATAGTTTGTAGTTAAAGGTTGAAGGATAGTGGTTTTAAATGAGAAATGCATCGTCAAAGCTACATTATCTTCTTCTCACGCAAAGTTTTTTTTATTGCGTCAAACTGCACATATGCTTATGTAGTGTCTCTATCCAGATGACCCTGACTTAACTGACGAAAGTTTCAGAATAGTCCTCGAGGAGAGCTACAATCCTTTCACGCTAGCATTAATTACTAATGACACCCTACATATGAATCCTCAGGTTAATACATTACCACTAGCACCAGCAAATTAATACACCGCTTTACTGTCATCATAAAGCAATATCAAAGGCTAAAAATTCTACTAGCATCGATTCGACGGTAAGACGACTTCTTGTAACAACAAAACACCTATTTGATGCATCTTTTAGACGTTCTAGAAGAAAGCTAAAGAAAATTTTAGTATAAGTTAACTCTGTGTTTCCTGATTAACGTGCAATGTATTTCAACTGACATACACAGGCATATGCTGCACAGTTTTACCTACCACAAGTAAGATACAGACCAAAAAACGTAGACTTTAGCCTAACTACCACAGATCATAGAAAGTTATAAATAATAAAGTCACTCTTTATCGCCTACTTGTCCATACCACACCATAAAATAAGCATACTGGTAGGACCAGCGGTAGCAAAGTAGGTTCCGTAAGTAGATCGATGATTTTTTTCCCGGGTACTCTTATTTTACTTACCACAGCTAACATACAGGCACTCTCCCTGATAGCACCACAGCAGCCACAGAAGCCTGTGACGAAGATGAAGGTGCCGACGGCAATAAAAGCATAGGCGGCTGCATACTGGACTTCTACCGGTAGATTGATGTGGACATACTCCTGTAATGTGTCCTCAGCTTGGCTGTCTACTCGGACCCAGATACCTAATCCTAGTAAAGCTCCCCCGGATACCTGTACATAACAGCGGGATGTTCATCTTTTCATTTAAAAGGTAATGTAATCATCTTTTCATTTAATAGGTAATGCAATAATCTTTTCATTTAATAGGTAATGTAATCATCTTTTCATTTAATAGGTAATGCAATCATCTTTTCATTTAATAGGTAATGCAATCATCTTTTCATTTAATAGGTAATGTAATCATCTTTTCATTTAATAAGTAATGTAATCATCTTTTCATTTAATAGCTAATGTAATCATCTTTTCATTTAATAGGTAATGTAATCATCTTTTTGTTTAATAGGTAATGTAATCAGCTTTTCATTTAATAGGTAATGTAATCATCTTTCGTTTAATAGGTAATGTAATCATCTTTTCGTTTAATAGGCAATGTATTCAGATTCAAATTCGGCGCATTTTGTGAGAGATTCCATCTATACATTGAATCCATTCGACTAAAGTAGAACAAACATAATGTTATACTTTACAATGCTTATTGTTAGTTCTTCTGCCTGAAATGCATCCTCGATATTCCAGGAGTTACTTTCACTGTAGTTATATCCACACTTGGGCTATGTCATAGTTAAACCGAAGACAGTTCAAGAAATAAAAACACTACCCACTCACAGGCCTACAGAGACTTCCTTTGAGAATTTACAGAAAACGACGGCCAGCTTCACAGCCGTGCGGTGTATCGTTATTCGATTCATTTGATGTACAAATACACATCAAAGGACTAAACTACCTGTCTCGTGTGTTGTCACACACAGAGTCTTCAATTTTGCCATGACAGGGATGGATATAACGACAATGATGGTAAGTATCCTAGAATACCAAAGATGCATGTAGGGTAACATTCAACTGTGAATGAAAATATTATTAAATGATAACTGTTTTGGTATGGATGTTATACATAAATGTTTAAAGGAAACTTTGAAGCTCTATCAAAGAACTTACAAATGGGAAGGTGGACCAACTTGATCAAAGAATCAACCAATAGGAACTTGGTAGCTTCTTCAAAGAATTAACAAATGGGCTTGGAAGCTCGACCAAGAATTAGCAAATGGAAACTAGGAAGATTTATCAAGGAATTAACGAATGGAACGTGTAAACTCAATTAAAGAATTACCAAATGGGAACTTGGAAGCTCAATTTAAGAATGAAAAAATGGGCTTGGAATCCCGATAAAAATTAGCAAATGGGAATTTGGAAAGCTCGATTAAGAATTAACAAATGGGAACCAGGAAGCTTACATTAAAGAACTAAATGGTTACATGGAAATCTGATCAATGAATCAACAAATGAAAAATAGGAAGCTCGATCACGAAACAAGAAATGAGAATTTGAAAGCTTGATTAAATAATTAACAAATGGGAACTAGGAATCTCGATCAAAGAATAAACAAATGGGAATTTGGGATATCTATTAAATAATTAACAAATGATACTTAGAATCTCGAAAAAAATGGCAAATGGGAATTTGCTCAATCAAAGAATTAACAAATGGGAACAAGGAAGTTTGATCAAATAAAATATCAAAGAATTCATAAATGAGAATTTAAAGTCTGAATCAACGAATTAACAAACGGTAACGCTAACATTGCAAACTATCAGTCAACTTACCCAGAATAAAAAGTTAAATGCAATCAGAAGATATCGAGAGCACGTGGCACACATTCCCTCCGCCATCTTGGAATGTTTTCATGTAACTCTGCAACAAGACGATATTTCTATTAAACATGGCAAAAGACATAAACTGTCAAACAACATACAATTGATAACAAATGACACACATATAGTCTACTGTAACATAAAGAAATACTCTTCACATGCAGATAACACTCGTATAAAAGGCAAATTTGTTATGAATAAAATAACTGTTATATTTTAATTCGTGTTTAATGGTATTTCATAAACTTATCGATACCAACGTTGATAAAATCCTAATATTCTCATTATCAGAATTAATGCGTATAGCATATTCAAAGAAAAAAAAAAGAAAAAAAGTTCATGTTTGTTATTTATGAATATTCTTAAAATTAGAATTTGATCATACAAAAATGCGTATAACATATTCAAAGGGAAAATGCAAATAAACTCATGTTTGTTATTTATGAATATTCTTAATATTGGAATTTGGTCATACAGAAATGCGTATAGCATATTCAAAGAGAATTTGTGAGACCATCAACCATGAAGGGGAACACAGGTATGTTGTAACTACAGACCGAAGTACACATGGTGATAAAGCACATGACACTCGACAACTTATTCTCAGACCAGCAGTACGGATGTAGAAACAAGCGATCTAGTAATTTACAACTTCTGGTAACTATTGACAGAGATCCTTGACAAAGGAAATCTCAAGTGGATGATGTTGTATTTAGCCTTTAAGGCGTTTGATACAGTTCCACAGAAATGTGAACACCTAACTCTAAAGTATACACGCAGGAAGACCGCCACACAGTCAACAATTAGACCAGAAAATGACAAGTCTCCTTTTTAAAATTATAAACAAATCTATCTTTGGAACAACACCACAGAGCACGCCAACTCGATCACAGAAAGCATTGAAACAAGACCTGTGTGTTAATTTTTATGAAGAACAGAACACGTAAACATACATGCAAATAGAGATTCGTTTGGTCTCACATTCAAAACTTCCATCTACGTGGATAAGGATTATTAACTTGTATCAATCCTAGTGATCCCACATCTTGAATACTGTGCACCTGTCGTTGGTTTAACATGTGCAAGAAAGACCAAAAACTCTTGAAAACGTGCAACGCCGTGTCACAAGACTTGCGCCAGAACTATGAGATCTGAACAAGGAGGAACGCATTTTTTAAAGATGCTACACCGCCGACAGAGCATAAATGATATTCAACATTTGAACAATAATTGGTGTTTAATCGTGTAAATATATGTTTGATTAACACAAAAAATTATATAAATTATTTTGTCTTTGGTGCATGCGCAATCAGTACTATATTTCATATAGGATAGTGCCGCGGAATTTTTTCGGGATGCAATTAATTATTTTTTTTATATATATTTTTAACTTGAAGTAAAATTAGAAGCTCAAACTTTTCAATGGTGGTAATGGTGTAGAGAAAGTAACAATTGTAACCGAAGAAAAATGCTAAATCGTCTGCTCCTGTCTTTGATTTTGAAAAATACCATTCGTCAGCGATAAATTGAATAGTCTATCATCAACAGTAATCGAATGTAAAACTCTCAACTCTTTGACATCTCCACTTTACACAGTAGGGAATCACGTTACCAACACAGAAGTAGTCGACATAGTGATTATACTGGTACAAAGGTTACACAAGAAGAAGCGCCAATGGTAACCTTGGACTAATGGTGTACCACCCACGGCGAGTAATGCGAGATAATGAGAGATCTTACTATTTATGATACAGAATATCGATAAAATCACCAATATTAAGTTTAGGCTTGTTTAATAAGTAAACCTAAATTAAATTTAAAAAAAAAACATCAATGGATTATGTATTAAGTGTGACAGACAATATGGCCGACGACCTTCAAACTTGTTAATATCATGTTTTGTGTTGTAACAGTGATGTTAAACGTTAGCTGTGTCGCGTTGTCATGACAACAGACGTGAGAACTATTGATGGCATTTCTTATAGTATCTTCCCCATCAACGAGTAAGTCTATAGCCTCACAACCGCCGAGATTAGCCAAGAGAAGTTGATGGAAGGCCAAGGTCGACATGCAGACAAAATAACTTGATAGTGCCCATTACTATCTAGTTGTTATATTTAACATTTATCATACGTTCAGCAACTTTTCGTGCAGTTTCGCTGTGGAAAAGAATATGTCTTCAAAACTGCATACAAATTGTAATAACTACTCGTAACTATTTTGAATGCCCCGAGGTTGTTAATGGGAGACATTGGTACAGTTTGCCAATCAGTCGCCGTCTGTGTTGATAAACATATAAGTGAAGCTTGGCAGGTGTGCGGTCGACTTGCCAAGGGGAAGACTTCATCAGCACCAGTGATCGTGTGGGAAAATAAACGTATTTAGTATGACATAAAATCATCTTAAATGAATGTGGAATGCATGAAAACCTTCGTCTACAGGCACAAGTAAACATGATCGAACCAAGAGAGTCTAGTAATACGTTTTAACTCTCATCGTTTGGAATTTCTGTCCAGATTTCTCATTCACGTGGTTTTGTGGTATTTATTCCGCTGAACGATACGTTAATGTGATTTTGTATTTCAATCCATAATAGAGACAAAACCAGCGGGATACACAATGTATCTTATTACGAATTATAGACGACAGATTTCAACTTAAATTTTATGTGTCGGTATATCTTCAACTTTATTACATATTGTCGCAGGTTTTCAAAGTATTAAAGCGGCGGACGTCCGGGGTCGCCGGTTCGTGTCCCATGTTGACGGCGCCCAACTTTCGTCCTAACCAATTACCGCTAATTTCCGATTGGTCCCGTACAGTAACCAATCATAAATTGCTATGAGTTTTATCATGTAAGGATAAGTATATAAAATGATATAAATGGAAACTGTATGTTATTGCTGTATGTATACACACCACACGTGTTATTGTTGTGTCCGTGTAAAGACACACCAGGCGTGCCGCTATGGAACGTCAGCCATTAAACGTATGTCATAAACAATGACTGCGATGATTGAGGAGTAGAGACGAATTACCGACACTGGGCCGTACTGGACACACATGTGGTCAGAACAATAATTGACCAGTACAGCTGGTCATGTAGGAGAACCATAGGGTACATGAGGCTAATTAGATACGGATTCGTCTCCACGTGCATGCTGCATTTGTCAGAAATTTGGAATATCTACCTAAACATGGAGAAACTTTTGTCCGGTTGTTATCAGTGTGGAACTGGAAAATCGGATACCACCACGTATCTGTGTTCTTTATATAAAAGGCAGCTGTTATTCATAACAATCAAAGTTTTGTAGGTTCTTTGAATTCACTCAAGTTCACAACGATGAGCCCTGAAGTAATTAAAATTATATTTGACAAGTCATTCATATAAATGCTCAAAGTAAAGGGCTAAGACTATCACCTTGCATTACACCTTTAGTAAAAGTGCTATAATTACATTTGTATCTGATGGTAAATTTCTAAAGGCGCAGGAAGTATACCTAGCACAATGAGTGGGAAACTGTTCTCGAAAAGAAATCCTCATCTATCTATTAAAGGGACAATTCAGTCTAAGAGAACATTAAAATTTGTACATTATCAGAAAAACCCTAGTTCTAATGGAAATTAAATCATTCGGTTTTTACTGTGATATGCCTGAAAAGTCCATGGTGCTGACATGTGTGTAAAATGTTCAACTTGCTCGCTGTCCGCCATTACATATTGTGGTCGAACTTCTTGTATGCCGAACCCTGCCCCTTGCTCGTAGAGTAATACAACTCTTTGTCTAGAACTGCTCAAATCGCTCTGACAGTAGCGTGTTTACCTTATTAGGTAAAAAGTCTTGACTCAAAATCATTTTATCACCTTCTCGGTGGTTATATAGTTCATTTGTTTAACGTGCGTAACTTTGGCTCGGGTATGGGTACAGCGTCCGTATTGTACCTGCTAAATTGTATTGATCAATGATTTGATATTTCAACGATATAAATTAAAATACTTAACAATGTCGTGGAATTTGTCAATTTTTTACGTTATATGTTTCATAAGAAATGTAAAACAATACATTTTTACCATATTTTGCTTCTTGGTTATGTAAAAGAATTAGCCTGAGTGAATTGTCCCTTTAAGTTCTCCTTGAACGTGAATGTCAAATCTCTCATCAACTTGAGAGGGAGGGCTGGTTTTCTCAGTATTAAGAATTTTATAGCAAGGTCTTTTTTAACATAATCTGTTTGAAATAAAGAGGATCTAACAACATACCATAAAGGGTTCAACGTTTTGGTGACCTTTCGGATTGACCAATCAAATCACTAACTCCTTTTCCCGACTAGGACGACATAGTTTGCAAGATATGTCAGAATAATTCGTGAATGTGGTCATTTCGCCCCCAAAAAAGCACAACATATTATACACGTCTACATCCTGGGGTGAAATGTCTTTTTCAGTTGATGTTACTGCATTTGATCTTACATACAGGGAGAATAAATGTCACCAGATCTAGAACGTGATGTTGTCAGATCCTGTATGAGTGAGGATTAGAATATGCATCAGATTGTGTATGATAGAGCAAGAATCATAATAAATTCTTAATAAAATACAGAGCATACTCTACACCCATGACTATACTCTATATAACTAATCCAATTCAATCCATTTAAATATACACCAGTTCCCTGCGCTAGAGAGAGGGGTCATATTTGTGTGCTTTTGTATCGGCCAATCACAACGGCGATGTCATTTTCCATGCTATGAAATGATAACGTGTTATTTTAGGATAATGGAAACATTCATTGCAATCAAAATTGATTATTTGGATTTATATATGTGTGCGTAAAGATGTACATGTACGAGTAGAGATTTTTAGTTCAACAAATATTAGCTACACTGATCAAACTAGAAGCAATCCTGCTGTGAACAATGAGTATCTACTAACCGCGGTACTGATTTATACATCTCCGCCGTTAAGAGGTACGGAAACCATACAAAAACTAATAAACACACCTAGTGCAATTAGCAGCACGCGTGCGGGCACCATTAACTGCGTGGGCCAGATGTCCCGGGGCCGAATCTTTGGTACCTACTAAAGCCCTTGGGCCCGAGGGACTCCTCTAGTGTTCCTAGTCTAGCATCTCAGGAATTTCCTCCCATCAAACACCGCGGGCAATTTACCTTCCCCTGAAAAACTCGTATCAAGTATTATGTGTGTCGAAGAGCGTTGCAGATCCGTTACTTCAAACGCATAATCAACAAGTACGAGCCGTGGATTCTATAAACACTATCATTTGTTTTCAGCAATATAAAGGTACTTATTAACGATGCGCGTGTGATGTACACGTGCTGTAGTTTGTCATTTTCACGCGCGTTCAGTTAGTCAATTCCAATACTGCGCATGTTTAGTAATAATATGACATTTGTAGACAGTGTAACATCTGTTCGACATTTGGCAGACACCCGATTGAGCACATGTCACCGTCCTGGAGCAAATTCTACGTCTACAATATGTACAGACCCTAGTAACAGGAATTCTCTTAGAACATCATAAACACAAGATTCTATCTCGAGTAACTAGGCAACTGAAATGACAAAGTTGCCTTGCACAAATTGGAAATAAACTTTCTATTTATAGCAGCAGTGACCTTGATTTGATCCGCATCTACTAACCCCGCCTTCACCTAAAGGTGTTTTATGGTTTTGTCGCCGTTGTATTTAACCTATTTATTTACTCTGTAACCAGCTTAATGTGACAGTATAGAATCAGTAAGATGAAGAAGTTCATGGCTTTGATTAATTCCAAGCACTACGGGGATGATAACTTGAAATTGTATAGGGTTTTTGTAATTTTTGGCGGTAAAATACTAAAATACTAAACTAGGTAACGATGGCCTAAGCATAGTTTTTGACATTCTTTTTCAGTTAAACATCACAAAGAGAAACTAAAAAGTCCCTGCAAATATTAAGGTTTTGCGAACTTAAGAATGAAAATCATATATTTCATCCCGATAGCTTGACCTATGAATTTATTATGAGCACAGGGAAAAATAGGATGTTCTGAAAAACTCATAATATATGCAGTTGACCCCAAGGTCTTCGTGCATGCAAAATATTTTGTTCATCATAAGTGATAGGAGTACTTTTATGAAAGATTTTAGAAGTTTTACTTCATGTATTTGGAAGTCTTGCCAACATAAAAATCGAGACTGGATACATGAAGGGCGTCCATGGTTTTACAAACTTTATATAGATGAGTGGTGAGTGAAATCAAAACACTAATGACGTTACAAAAGAATGCATTTTACCCCAAAATCAAGATGCAGTTGTTGACTGGATTTGTGGGCAACATATGATTTGTTGGACCCGAAGACAAACTGTTGCCCGAGGCCGAAGGCCGAAGGGCAACAAATTGTTATACCCCTATACAATCGCTTCTATTTGAACTCTATTGACAAAAATGCCAATAAATTAACTGCTCCGTCAAGCGGTCAAAAGAACTGTTATGTACTGTTGGACCAGAGTGACGTCACACCTACAATTCGTGACGTCAAAGCATTGTTTTGAGTCAATAGTTATAACAAAACAGTTATCGACTGGGTTTTCGGGCAAGAGATGATTTGTCGGACCCTCAAACAAACTTGAACAGTTTGTCTTCGGGTTCAACAAATCATCTGTTGCCCCATATCCCAGTCAATAACTGTATAATGTTATTTTGGTGGTCAATCTTTAATTGATGACGTCACATCATTGTTCCTAGCACGTCACCACGGTCATCATATGTACTTTTGATATGCTATTTCCCAGTCTTCATTAATTTATCAATCTAATTGCAAGCTATGATATGGCCATATGATGGTTAATATGTTTCGATTCATCAACCTGGTGTTTCTATTTTTGGACACGACGTTACATTTATGACGTCATAATATCCGGGCTAAATGACTTCAAGTCAACGTTCTCGCATATTAAAAAGAGGAATGCATGTGTCATTTTCGAGAGAACTTTTTAATGTAACATATAAATCATAAGGACTTTTTTCCATAATGTTATTTTTTTCTTTTTTTAAGGGGGGGGGTTAAACTATTGTGGCAATATTTTCTAAAAAGATCAATGTTTAAATTTGTTCTTTGACATACTTACATGTACAGTTTTACTTATAATTTCGTGTACGTTTTGAACCAAATCCCACTTACTTCTTTAACAATCAAACAGAAGATAGGGATTTGTGACGTCATAGTATCAAACGCTATTTTGGACAGCCGAGGTTCGGGACGTTTAGACCGAACCATCTTTAAAATAAGTCATATCATGCTCATATATAATCAATAAACAAAAATGTATTTAAAAAATTACCGATGACAACTTTCCGTTATTTCGACAATGGGTTTTGATACCCACCCGTGATATGTTACTCCTACCTTGATATGTATGTCTGGTCTTCCTAACTCGAGCACGTCCCAGATAAATTACGGACACAAAACTTCCATACCGTAACTTCCACGAGTGTAGAGAAATGCTAGCTATCCGCGAGGTATTTTAAAGCTCCAGCTAAACAAAGATACACGTATTTCCTATCTGTTTTTTTTCACAAACATATTATAACGGTCCTTGGATGTGTCTCGACCTTGATAAAGCTTTCCCAAACGTTCGTTATGCGACAGTTTGGCGATGCCTTCCTTCACATATACAGCATGTATACACCCACGGTACGTTACTGTATTACGATACACTATATCGGCCCTCGGAGCCTGCCCCCGTGTATCGGTACACAATAAAGTGACAGAGGGGAGGCCTCTAAAGCGAGTCGCGGAAAGACTGGCATATGTAAGTGATTATTATCCTGTATTTAGACGTGCTGTAGATGTTTTGTTCTCATCAGTATGTTTACATACAACCCTTGAGTTAATTAATAAGCAATTTATTACTTAAGCTCACTCCGTTTCATCAGACGTAAAACATTGACCTAAAACAACGACTTGAAGTAGTGCCTGTTACGATGTCCATTAACCTCTCAACGAGAGAAAAATCACTTCAAATTCGATGTAATACAATAGGTATTGAAAGTAAACCCAATTCACCATTTCGGAACCTTTCGTGATTTTTTTAGCCGTATGAAAGGTATTCCGATTGAGTATTTGCACGTTCCAGCATAATAAGCGTCACCGTCCGTATCGTTAACGCTAATCCTATATTGTTTGTTAGCATAATTTTAAGATCAGGTTTCGATGGACAAATTCTCGTTTTCATGTTTAGTTTATATGCATTTAACAGCTTTAAACTTAATTAATTAGATGTGTTAATCAACATTTAATTAATCTTGAAATAGCATATACGTGTACTTTCGAATTTATTAAATATGATAATGCTCGTTCTTGTTTACAAGTAGTGTTGGTCTAAAATGTGATCGACCACAACAAAGGTAATTGTATCTAAGGCAGCCCACACAGAAAATTATGAGTAAATATATGCTCGTTTCCTTGATATTTAAAGCCTATACAATGTATTAGTAAGTAAACGCACTGTATGGTTTGCTAAACAGGCTGTTCGTTTATTTCGTCTGTCATTTACGAAACAAAAAAAAAACCCGACAGTATGTCTCTTGTTCGGGACATTATGAAAGCGACGCCCGGGGATAGAACAGAAAAAATACACTCTCCATCATTGTATATACAGAAGTGTATTTGTCAACAAAACGTGTCCCCTTCTGGTCGTCCCGCATCACAAGTAGAAGATTAATTATACTATCATCTATAGTGCAAATAGCGAGTTCATTTAATGTCACTGTGCAGAATTAGTTCAGAGCTGGAACGAAACGTTTACTATATCACAAAAATAGCGAATAGTCCTCTAGTGCATAAATGTCCGTATTAATTTCCTGTTATCAAACATAATAAGCGCATAAGACGTGTGTATACGATGCCCCTTCCTCCATCACCCTAGATATATTTTGCACCCAGGCGGTTTTACCATACTTGACGACAATTGCTTGCTTTTTCACACAATGAAAGTCTTTATCCAGTATTTAAACGCTGAAACTGGGAGTTGATTATATATGTATTGACTGTTATCCAATATCATTTCAGTTATTGAAATAAAATTTTGTTTAAATTGAAACTTGAATCTTTAATTTGTGCAAGACATTTTTCCTTTTCTAAATCCCTGCTGATTTTTTCCTTACAGATTACTCTGAAACTTCAAAATGTTACAGATTATACATTTTCTCTCATACCTACGGGCGTAATACTGGTTTATCGCATGCAATTACCTTCATGTCGGCTGAAGAGGTATCAAATGGCTGGCTACCCATGCGATACAGACTCGTGACATCACTGCGTCATCAAAATTACTGTTTTCTTGGTTAAAAAAAACAGAAGCTAAGCTGGTTTTGCAATAAAATATGAAAACAACGGGATTTGCAACTTTAATTTCATGTATGGTGGAGATTGACTGCAGGCGCGATTTTTTTTCGAACTTATTTCAAAATAGAAGGATATTATAATTGTAAAATTGCAATAAAACGTCGAGGTATGAGAGTAAAATATTCTTTTATCTGTGGATATGAAGGATAGAGATAATCTACCCACGGGATCACAAAAACGTTGTATAACCCCCGAGGTTTGGCGTGGGGTTTACAACATTTTGTGTCCTATCTCTTCATATCAACATATATAATAGTCTTACGTGTATAACATGTGGGATTTGGTACAATATCCACGAGAAAAAGAGATATCGCGATAGCGGAACTGGCGACGTGTGTTTTTTTATTTTCCTTTCTTTCTAAAATAATGACAATGACATTGGTCCAATAACTCTGAAACTCAAATTTGTTCAAGAATTTTAGTCTCTCTATTTATATGGTACAGTAACTCCGTGAGGAAAATCCAGTGTAGTTAGAAAAGGGTATATGCGAGATACGTCAAATACCGTTACGTCAAAAATTGCAAATTTAGACTCCTCGAGAACTCTCATCAGTCTCCCACAACACACTCCTTTTTAATACACCAATGTAGAATTAGAGGAAAACATTAATCATCGCTAAATTGGGAATGTGTGTGGCATAAGAAGAGAATTTGCCGTGGACTACGGAGTGCTACAGGGAGAAGTTTTAGGTCCAATACTTTTCTTTTGTTACATCTTATAACCTTTCAGACGCTGTTAGATTATTTAAAATGTCCTGGCTCTATACAGAGATGTGCTGGAAGATGAACTCATCATGCAACTCTTCAGAGAGACACGAAACAAACAAACAAACAAACAATCAACACGGGAACAAGATTATCCTCCATATTAAATATAAAAATGGAAGCTCTTAGATACGTTACCACATTCTAGGAATAGTTGGATCAAATCCATATCAGGTAATCCAAATTTAGACGACCTATATGGTGGAAAAACATTGATAACACGTAAAGGGTCAGTTTCAGACACATTCCTGAATACAATAAAAGAAAAAGTTATAATAATACCAAAAGTAATGTAGATCAAGTGCATCAGATCACAGGCACACGCAATTTTGTTTTAAGAAAGATTTTATTGAAGAAATTCTAATATTACCAAGAAATGCTGCCAGATTACCTTTTTAGACTGCAAATGCCCGTGCATCATTTACGGATCATGGAGCAAGCATTTGCTTTCCCCTCGCCTCTAAGTAGATCAAGGCACTGAACAACATTTATAACAAAATATTAAAGAAATACAAGACAGATCACATTTTGTAGCAATGAACAATAAAACTGTAAATCATTTAAAAAGTACCTGTTGTATACCCCATTTGTTTATCAAATCCAGAACAGAAGCGTAGCAAGGGTTGCCGGATGTGGATGCAGCATTTAGATGTTATACGGGAACCGTGAATGTCCCTTTCCCAGCAATACCTGAATATGAATCCGCTCTGTAGTGTAGCAATTTTCTGGTGTTCTAACAGCGAAATTAACCTCATTTTGTATTGAAGATAATGACGCACTGTCAGCGAAAACGTTATTTTTCTTGGCCTTTCACTTGTGGTTAATAGGATAGATGGTTTCTTATACACTCTAAATCGCCTGGTCCAGGTCTGTACATATTTCCCTGAACAATTTCAAATTAATTGTTAATGGTAACGAAATATCGATCGACAGCTCTACATTTTATATAGCCTGGTAGCGACAGTAGAACGCAAAGAATGGTTTGAGAAAAAAAATTCTTTGAAATCTGCTTCCTTGAAAGGGTTTCCAACTGTTATCGATATTCCAGAATTAAACATTTCGATTGAGATGTCTTCTTTCTCTGGAATCTGTCTTTACTGAAATTTGTTGCTTCATATCAAACTTCAAATTGTTGTCTTCAAAAGCATATTGCGCGTTTTCTTTGGTTAAAATAAGTTCCCAAGTGCAATTGTGATACTTTTTTCCATGCTGATTTCTAACTTTTACCATGTAATATTAAAATTTTGCAAGGGACATAAAATTGTGATTGTTGACAGAGACAAAGGTATGTAAATTTGCAAAATAACTCTGGAAAAGTGTGGGTTGAAAAGAAAACTAATAGAATAATTTCTTTCTATTAAGCTTTATTTAGATAAAACTTGGTTAACAAACCTATGTTTTAGTTGACCTACAAAGCATGCCATCAAGAAAGGTTAATCTAACAAAATATAAAGCAATGTTCTTTTCTTTCCTTCCTGTTGTATATTTAAACAGTAAAGTCTAAGGTAGTTATATCAGCCAATGAGAGTAAAGCCTAATGAAATTACATCAGCCAATGAGAGTTAAATCTAATTCAATTACATCAGCCAATGAGAGTTAAATCTAATTAAATTACATCTGCCAATCACCAATCAGAGCAAAGTCTAATGAAATTACATCAGCCAATGAGAGTTAAATCTAATTCAATATCATAATCTCAATTACATCGCGGACTAATGAAATTACATCAGCCAATCAGAGCAAAGTCTAATTAAATTACATCAGCCAATGAGAGTTAAATCTAATTAAATTACATCTGCGAATCAGAGCAAAGTCTAATGAAATTACATCAGCCAATGAGAGTTAAATCTAATTAAATTACATCTGCGAATCAGAGCAAAGACTAATGAAATTACATCAGCCAATCAGAGCAAAGTCTAATGAAATTACATCAGCCAATGAGAGTTAAATCTAATTCAATTACATCTGCGAATCAGAGCAAAGTCTAATGAAATTACATCAGCCAATGAGAAATAAATCTAATTAAATTGCATCTGCGAATCAGAGCAAAGACTAATGAAATTACATCAGCCAATCAGAGCAAAGTCTAATTAAATTACATCAGCCAATGAGAGTTAAATCTATTTGAATTACATCTGCGAATCAGAGCAAAGTCTAATGAAATTACACCAGCCAATCAGAGCAAAGTCTAATGAAATTACATCAGCCAATCAGAGCAAAGTCTAATGAAATTACATCAGCCAATGAGAGTTAAATCTAATTAAATTACATCTGCGAATCAGAGCAAAGACTAATGAAATTACATCAGCCAATCAGAGCAAAGTCTAATTAAATTACATCAGCCAATCAGAGCAAAGTCTAATTAAATTACATCAGTCAATGAGAGTAAAGTGTAGTTAAATAACATCAGCCAATCAGAGCAATGTTGTAAGGAATCATATGAGCCAATTAGAACACATAATTATGTAGCAAATTCTGATTAAATTATATCAGCCAATCAGTCCATACATATGTAGTAATATATAAAATAACAGCCAATTATAACCATGGAATGACTTCATTAGACATGTATATTCAAAACACGAAAAACAGAAATTTTATCACTTTTGATGATTCCTCTGATGTAAAGCAGAATTAAACCTCCATTCGTTAAAGAGTTCTTAGGGTCTTTATATAGAAATAAAAAACATTTAATATTTACCAACAGGCAACAGATCTAGACATATGATTAATTTCAAGATGCTATGGAATTCTGGTAAAATACATAGGTTTGGGATGGAATCAAAGTGAGGGTCGACATTTTTCAATGAAACACAGTAGTCAAATTGACATGGTGCATTCCTACAACTGAATTGTGTACAAGTTAACAATGAAATTAAAAAAAACCACATCATACTATTTTGTATTATGTTCATTAAACATTACTTGTCCTGGGGTGGCATGACTCATATTAACTCATTCACCCTGAAGACACCTTTGAACTCTTCTGCATCAAAGACTGGAATAATTCATTATGAATTTTAGGGGATGAATGAGTTCACATTTTACTGTGGGTTTTTCATGGAGGCGATTGGTGCGTAGTTTGTACAGTACTAGAATGGGTTGTTATGTTAGAAATAAGAGATAAGTGAATGTCATACAAATAATTAAGTTGTAAATTGTAACAGAAGATGTCTTATAAAAAAAAGAGAAATGAACCTAAAAGGATAGGGTTGTGGAGAGGGAAGAGGAGGGTTAGTTTTGTGGCAGTTTGAAATTTAAATTGTTCAAGAAAATTTCATTCAATCAAAGTTAATGTAAATGTTTTGAGCCTTTTTTCATTTTTTTCTTAGTGTAAGCACTTTTCATAGTTTTACAGTTGGCTGTTTTTACATGAAAAAAATATCTGAGAAATAATGTGCCAACAACATCACATGATACACGACAACAGAAACCAAAGGACGAAAGAAAACCCAATACCTACAAACAAAATATGTCAGAATGTTAATTCACTATTCTTCTACATTAAAAAAAAAAATAAAAAAATCAGTAAATGAATTTTTTTTTACCATAAACATTATTACTATACTATGTGAGTGAGAGCAAAACACTGACAAAGAGGTTAGTCTGTCACAAATATCTCCATATATCACACAAAATATATATATTTTTAGTCAACAAGTTCTAGGAAAAAGCCTGAACTGAGATTTAAAGATCGTAAATGGAATGCTTGATATCAAAGTACATGTATTCACATCATTACACTCAACAGATTAAGGTACAAAAATAGACATGCTATTAATAGTCATGCATATTCATAGCATGTTTGAATATTCATTATAAAGCTCAATTAATATTAATTTCTTGATGAAATATCCTCTCTACCATTTTAACCTGGTTTTTGCTAACTATATACATGATACACACCAGGTTACAATATTGACATATTATGTTCATCAATGCATATCATTTCAGGGAAAAAATGATATTCTTGTTTTACATATTATACATAGGCACAAATAGGCAGCTTTTGTTCTGGTTCATAGGAAATAAAAGCAGCTTAGTAAATCATAATTGAGTGACAATTAACTCATTCACTCCTGAAGAGACATTTAGGCTCTTCTAAATCAAAGACTAGACCAGTCCATTATGAAATTTCAGGGGTGAATGAGTTAATAAAAACTGGTTTTGAAATTACATTTCATTTTCAATGCCTATAAACAAATAAAAACATCTTTATCCATGCTATCAAGAGATTCTACAGAAGAAATGAACAAGAAAATTGAAAATTGAAATCTACAACTGTTCTACAATTGTTCGATATGATAAATGTTTTTTATGGTTTTATATAGCACTATGAATATGATGTCTGGAATATAAAACGATAATCAATATATACATCCTGATCACCAAGATGCTTCAGTCCATTAAGCTACAACTGCTGACTATGACAATCACTGACAGGACTAAGATCACAAGAAAAAACAACCCATTCTGATTCATCATCATATATCATGTCTTGACAAAAAAATACATTTACAGTATTGGTTTGTATTATACTAGGTTTTAGATTTTAAAGATTCAACTTAAATATAAAATGATAAAAATTAAAAAAAAAAAGACTACTTACTGGGATAAAAATGAAGATTAAAATCTATGATTTATACATATACAAATACACAGCATGTACTTTTAGTCTATGAGGAAAGAAATTTCTTTGACATGCACAACATCTATAGAAGCTTATCAAGGCTTTTTTTTCTGGAATGTTAATATTGAGACAGATAACATGTAGCAATATCAAAAATGAATTGACAATATTTACAATATCACAGTTGGGGAAAATTGAACATGTTTACATGTAAACATGATAACACAGCTGTTAATTACCCTATTAGACAGTGTCCTTTATTCCAGTTTCACAACAATATCAAATCACATCTTAAAATATGTAAATAGTTAAATAAAAATACCTCAAAACATCTATATCTTAATCTTTGATAAATGTCCTAAAGCAAAATTATTTTAATACATGTAATTGAAAAGTAAATGAAATAATCACAAAATATCACTTTGAATAAATAAAAGTTTGTAAAACTATCTTTGAAATAAGTTAGGTATACATATACTTAGAACAAAGTATAAAAAAGTAGATCCATACATATGTATATAATAATAATAATAATAATCATATTTCCTCCAATAAATTCTATATCTACATGTGCAATATTATGTTTCTGCTAAGTTTATCTGTGTCCTGGGTATATTGTATGTAGGATAATTGTGAGGAAATAATTTACCAGTATTAAATTCTATGACTAGCTTTCACTGATCTACATATCTGATCTAAGAATGTACCGTAAATATATAAATATATCCTGTTTTGTGTCAAAGTACCGTAAATAGTCTATTTTATGTCACAAATAACATATATATATATACTAAACCCTAAATAAGTGTAACATTGTAACCTGTTTTTTTTTTTCAATCTTTATGAATATTTCAAATTTCTTCTATGAAAATACCTTTGAAAGACTATCGGCACGCAACTTTTGTATTTTCAAAATAAACCTTCTTTTATTTTCAAAAGAGTTCTGACTTATTCATTGAAAGCTCTAGAAATTTGGACAAAGCACTCCAAAGGGTTATTTAAGGAAATAAGAATATGTATGCCTTTATGTTATCATTGCAAAGTTCCCATTTAAAGTTGTGGATAAATGTATATACATATACAATAATAGCTCCTTTAAGATTATGCTCCTCAAATGCTATCTAATCTAGATATATAAAATGCAGTAGATTGATAACAATCCGTTTCTAATCATTTCTCCAATATATAACATTTATCTAAATTTACCTATTTTAATATAATAACTAAAATATATTAAATTCAAATTGACTTAACAAATATTGCATTAGAATGAATATTTCTGTCTTGGACACCTGCCATGTTTGTTCTTACAAAAAACAAAAACAAATAAAAAATAATAAACGGAAACATTGCTGATGGATATTTCTTGCAAGTGTTTGTTACAAACAAATCCTAAACTCTGGGTACATTGTAAGTCATATATTCACCAATATACATAACATAATCTGCATTGCATATGAATGGCAACTATATTTTATTCTAAAACAAATATCTCTGACTGTCGGCTAACTAGGTACGGTAATATTGTTGAATCTATAATTTAGATTTAGATTGGAGATATCACAACAATGACACATTTGAGTAAAATAAGGGTCACAGTAGTTTGTTTGGTGTACTTCAATATGTAGACTAATAGATAGCGATAAGTAAATCGATCTACACTTGTTAGGTAGTCTACTAATCAATACAAAATCTTATATCTGAAATCACAGGAAAGCTAAGCAAGTGGTGAGCGCACATTTTAGTATTACCATTTTACGGTTTATTGATGATTCTGAACAATTCTAGATAAAAACGTTAGTTTTTCTGTTATGCACTTCATTTGTTTTATCTGAAAGCAAGATATTGTAATAACACATCTTCCAGGAGATTTCTTCTCCTACAGGGGTACATCATATAGTACATTAGATCTCCAAAAAGTTGGAATGGACGGACAAAAACACTTAATACAATATTTACATGGACACAGCGAAAATCTGAGGGACTGTAAGCACCAAAATCCTAACACATCCACTAGACGGAGGTCTACTTTACGATGAGAAGACTAATTGGGGTGTGCAGCTGTTGAGAGAACTAATTGGTTTGTGAAGTTGTTTTATTATCACTCTCTGGCGGCATGGCAAGTTCTGGCGGTCCATAGGGGTCAACCTACAAGGGAGATAATCCATTAAGGCAATGCAATCTAAAGGTTTAGGTTTGTTTGCATGATGCATCGGTAATCTGTATTTTAAATAGCACTACTGTACTGTAATCAACTTTCTCATGTAATTTAATTTCACAATCCAAGTAAATATGCGAAAGATAATCTCCAGAAATTAGCATCTACATCATATATATTAGTAGAAAATTACCTTTAATTTTTAAATTTGCAAATGTTAATTTTTGCAAATTTGTTTTAAAATGGAAATAGCGACATTTACTAGCTGCGAAAGGAAGTTTATTTACAGTATATCTTTGTGGCAGGACTGCTTCTTTACAGAAATTCCAGGATAAATAGAATCTTATACATGAATGAATTATTTTTAAACCACTCCAAATCTACTTACATAGACTTTGGGGTTAGGTTGTGCTTCAACAACAAAGTCTGTTCCCTGAGGACCATACTCTTTGCGTGCACGGGCCCAGTTGGCCTTTATTTCAACACCCTCCGAGTAAGAATGAGGACGGACAAACGGTTTCCCTCCAGAAACACACAACAATTCATCGCGGTTGATATCATCAAAGTCGGTCATCTGAAAAAATAATGAAATTATACTCAATGATATGCACATACAAAGATCTCAAACTTCTGACTATATAAAAGAAGTATGCGAAATATTCACAGAGCAGTATTATTTTTTCTTTAGTTCCTACACAGAAATTATTGATTTGTGAAATATATTTCCTTTTGCCCGATAACATTATCAACAACATTTAAAAAAAAAAAAAATCTTTTGGTTCCATTTACGTCGGGACTGGTATCTCCAGTGGTGATGAAATGTAATCTTTGAAATCTTCCCGCTGAAATAGCATGTGATATCATCTTTTGACGTCATTCCATCACCAATAGAAACAATAGTCCTGCACAGAAGTTATCGGGTATCACATGGTATATGAATTAGTCCCATTACCAGGTATAAACTAAATATGATGGCATATAAATTTGGTATTCTGTGTTTGCATATTGGAGATTTATCTTCCTTATAGATAAGTATCAATTATGACTTCAAAGCTCACTAATGCATGACGCAACAATCAATACCAATAACCACTATCACATGGTACATAAGTCCCATTAAGGCTTAGTTGACCGGGATTTGGATCAGACAAGGATCTGTTTTTGACACACTGTAATTCTATAGTCTGAGTGACCATGTATTTGAAATGAAATACAAGATTGTAAATCCCATCCTAATGACACATCCTATACAAAGTATAATATACATACAAGTTGACCCTCCATGTTGTAGAGATACTTGGCAGGTTGCCACATTCCGAGCCTCAGTTTTGCGCTGTCAAGGAGCTGGTGAATGGTGTCCCCCCAGACATACGTGGCACGCTCTACACTTTCTCCGTTGGGGTACACCAACACTCGTTTCTGTAATGATGAAATTTTTTCACATCATATGCTTGTCTCAATGCATTTCCATAAATTGTCAACATCATTTAATTCATGTTGTGTGGTATACTTGCGAAACACAGAAATGTTAAGGAAAAATATTGATTTTTGTTTCAGTTAAGATTCTAACGATATGCGACCTATTGCAGTATCAAATATACTGAAGATCTATGATACCAACTATCACTCACTGTAACACCTATATAATGACCCCTGTATATATTAACCTATTTTACTTACGGTGTTAGGTTGTCTGTATAATGACCCCTGTATAACCTTACATGTAAGGTTGTCGGTATAATGGCCCCTGTATAATAACTATTTTACTTACGGTGTTGTTGTCGGTATAATGACCCCTGATATAACCTATTTTACTTACGGTGTTAGGTTGTCGGTATAATGACCCCTGTATAACCTATTTTACTTACGGTGTTAGGTTGTCGGTATAATGACCCCTGTATAACCTATTTTACTTACGGTGTTAGGTTGTCGGTATAATGACCCCTGTATATATTAACCTATTTTACTTACGGTGTTAGGTTGTCGGTATAATGACCCCTGTATAACCTATTTTACTTACGGTGTTAGGTTGTCGGTATAATGACCCCTGTATAACCTATTTTACTTACGGTGTTAGGTTGTCGGTATAATGACCCCTGTATAACCTATTTTACTTACTGTGTTAGGTTGTCGGTATAATGACCCCTGTATAACCTATATTACTTACGGTGTTAGGTTGTCGGTATGATGACCCCTGTATTGTAAAAAGTGCATTTTTACTATGTAAATAGCAGTATTTTATGTGTATTGATATTATTAATGACAATATTTATTGTCAAGAGTGCATAAGAATCTTTGATTCTAGAGTTGTAAAGTTTGTATTTTTAATACTGAGTTGAGATACTCTGATACTGTGATAATTGAGCTGTCACTATAGACAGTACAGTGTTAGATGTAAAACGAGCATGCTTGCTCATTATTGTTTACTAAAGAGTTTTCCACATGTTTTATTATCGCTGTTTATATGTTTTTACCTTTAAAGTCTGGTTTAACTGTAAGTCCGGTGTATGAGTCGTCTAAAACGAGCGAGAAAGCTAATATTTTGCCAGAGAGTGTGCACGTTGCGTGAAAGTATGGGAGCCGCCATCTTTGTGCACAGTAGCAGTGCACAGTAGCGACCTCTCGTGACCTATTGAAACTGCCTTGGGGTCATTTGAGTGTGAGTGTGTATCCAATGTGTATTGGAGTATTGGAATGTGGGATCGTTGGATGTATGGGGTGTATTGGAAATATTGGATTCGGATCGGAGAGAGAATGACGGTACGAAAGAGTTGTGAGAGCGGTTAATATAAAATATAGATATGTAATAGTTTATTTAATACTTATTTTTCATACAAGTGCCATTGGAGATCGTAGGATTTTTATAAGTTCAACGGGTACTACGTTCCGATCGTTGGGTGGGACACCGTTACTCCCGTCAGAATCCGCCGGGAACGGGTGTTTTCCCGGCGATCTCGTGCGTTGCCTAGTATAACTTATATTATATTTTACTTATATGGGGTGTTGTTTATAACGTATTTTACTTACTGTGTTAGGTTATAACGTATTTTACTTACTGTGTACTTACTGTGTTAGGTTATAACGTATTTTACTTACGGTGTTAGGTTATAACGTATTTTACTTACGGTGTTAGGTTATAACGTATTTTACTTACGGTGTTAGGTTATAACGTATTTTACTTACGGTGTTAGGTTATAACGTATTTTACTTACGGTGTTAGGTTGTCGGTATAAGCGCCCACTGATGTTCACCAATGGTTTCTTTTTCTCTTTTTGGTTGTTTTTCACTTCCGCCAAATGTGTCTATAAAAAGGTAATGAAGGCATATCTTTCAAAACAAATGAAATACATGCATGTACAATGAACATGATAACATTTAAAACCATTCAAACAATAATTATTTTAAATTTGTCAACAGTTGTTATGGATACTCAATTAATATCTAAGAAAGATTATGGATTGTTGCATGGTATCCCCAACTGTATACATCAGTTACTCACACCACAACTGTGATATTTGCTATGGTTGCATTTATGGTTACTTCACACCTCAGACTGTGATATATTGCTATGGTTACTTCACACCCAGAAAGACTGTGATATGTTGCTATGGTTACTTCACACCTCAGACTGTGATACATTGCTATGGTTACTTCACACCTCAGACTGTGATATGTTGCTATGGTTACTTCACACCTCAGACTGTGATATGTTGCTATGGTTACTTCACACCTCAGACTGTGATATGTTGCTATGGTTACTTCACACCTCAGACTGTGATATGTTGCTATGGTTACTTCACACCTCAGACTGTGATATGTTGCTATGGTTACTTCACACCTCAGACTGTGATATGTTGCTATGGTTACTTCACACCTCAGACTGTGATATATTGCTATCGTTACTTCACACCTCAGACTGTGATATATTGCTATGGTTACTTCACACCTCAGACTGTGATATGTTGCTCAGGTTACTTCACACCTCAGACTGTGATATATTGCTATGGTTACTTCATACCACAGACTGTGATATATTGCTATGGTTACTTCACACCTCAGACTGTGATATGTTGCCCAGGTTACTTCACACCACAGACTGTGATATGTTGCTATGGTTACTTCACACCACAGACTGTGATATGTTGCTATGGTTACTTCACACCACAGACTGTGATATGTTGCTATGGTTACTTCACACCACAGACTGTGATATATTGCTATGGTTACTTCACACCTCAGACTGTGATATGTTGCTCAGGTTACTTCACACCTCAGACTGTGATATGTTGCTCAGGTTACTTCACACCTCAGACTGTGATATATTGCTATGGTTACTTCACACCTCAGACTGTGATATGTTGCTATGGTTACTTCACACCTCAGACTGTGATATGTTGCTATGGTTACTTCACACCACAGACTGTGATATGTTGCTCAGGTTACTTCACACCACAGACTGTGATATGTTGCTATGGTTACTTCACACCACAGACTGTGATATGTTGCTATGGTTACTTCACACCTCAGACTGTGATATGTTGCTATGGTTACTTCACACCTCAGACTGTGATATGTTGCTATGGTTACTTCACACCACAGACTGTGATATATTGCTATGGTTACTTCACACCTCAGACTGTGATATATTGCTATGGTTACTTCACACCTCAGACTGTGATATATTGCTATGGTTACTTCACACCTCAGACTGTGATATGTTGCTCAGGTTACTTCACACCTCAGACTGTGATATATTGCTATGGTTACTTCACACCTCAGACTGTGATATATTGCTATGGTTACTTCACACCACAGACTGTGATATATTGCTATGGTTACTTCACACCACAGACTGTGATATGTTGCTATGGTTACTTCACACCTCAGACTGTGATATGTTGCTATGGTTACTTCACACCTCAGACTGTGATATGTTGCTATGGTTACTTCACACCTCAGACTGTGATATATTGCTATGGTTACTTCACACCTCAGACTGTGATATGTTGCTATGGTTACTTCACACCTCAGACTGTGATATGTTGCTATGGTTACTTCACACCTCAGACTGTGATATGTTGCTATGGTTACTTCACACCTCAGACTGTGATATGTTGCTATGGTTACTTCACACCTCAGACTGTGATATATTGCTATGGTTACTTCACACCTCAGACTGTGATATATTGCTATGGTTACTTCACACCTCAGACTGTGATATGTTGCTATGGTTACTTCACACCTCAGACTGTGATATGTGTTACTTACCAGTATGCTAGGTTATTTCACACCTCAGACTGTGATATGTTGCTATGGTTACTTCACACCTCAGACTGTGATATGTTGCTATGGTTACTTCACACCTCAGACTGTGATACATTGCTATGGTTACTACACACCTCAGACTGTGATATGTTGCTATGGTTACTTCACACCTCAGACTTTGATATGTTGCTATGGCTACTTAATACTAGGGAGCTGTGATGTGTTGCTAATATTGTTGATTTTTTTAGTTTGAGAATATCTATGTATGATGGTATTCTTTAGTGTGTGAATTCTGGCTCTAGTTACCTCAAGTTTGTGGACGGTGTCGTGCTTCATCTGTTCCTCGACCGTGACATCCTGCCAGTGGCCCTCAATCACCACTGGTTGTTGACTGCTACGTGTTGAACGGTACTTCCCTGGACTCATGTCTTCCATTCGACGTGCTGAGCGGTGAAACATAATTGATATTGGAATTTGATGGAACATTATGTTTCTTCTAAATAAGTATAAGTACGGTGCAAATCTTTAAATCATACGATTCCGAAAACAAAATTTCACAAGTTTTTTTATAGAAAATAACATTACATCTACATGTATATTGAATGATGCGAACAATGAAGGTTTATCTCATCATTTTGCCAAATAGTGTATTAATAGACAACTAACACCGGTACACAATAATCAAGACATCTGGAACTCTTTAGAACTATCAAACTGTTCTTTTAATGTTCTTTTATTTTATTTTATTTCTTGAGACTGCGCTTACACTAAAGTTTCTTACCTCTCATGTTTCGTAGGATGTGCTTTTCAATGTCGAGTTCCAAGGACACAGTAGATCGGAATGCTCTCTTCTTCACCTGACTTTCCATCTTGGACTCCACCTTCTCCGGAGGAATGAACTCCTTTCCGCTCGACACCCAGACCTCGATTGGATAGCGAAGGATCACATCTTCAGATGGCACGGTTACTTGGTTCAGCAGTTTTTGTCGTTCGCGGTTCATTTTGTCCGATTCCTGTTGGTCCCCTTCTACAATATAAATATATTCATCTTATTGATAACAGATCCTAGACATTCTCTTCCACATTTCTGAAATGTCTCGATTTAAACAAACTTTTGTCTCAAATACCTTCACATAAAGTCTAGAATCAAGAATCTAGATGATACAATATCAACAAAGAAAAGTTTTTCAATGAAACAATTTGAATACTTTTTTAATTCATTTTATAAACTACGGCCTACAGTAAGATAAAATTCATATAAAATCCAATTGTACAAACTGTTGTGAGCACATTCACTTTCAAGATGCTGAAATTAGAGATTGATCAGCAAAGTTTGTGAGAGCACAATCGCTGTGGGTATTTGTAAGTGTGACATCTTTCAATTATAATGTGTATAGTGTTATATTTGTATTAACATCACATAAATGTTTGCTGTGTATGTGTACCTGCTGTTTCTGTGTAGAGAGCTCCATCACTCGGACTGTCTTGTCCCTCTCCTTCTCCGCGTTCCTGTCTCCGCCCGACCTCAGGACACTGGATTCTCCACACACCAGAAGCCAAGATGGAGGTAGAAACACCAATATAGCCAATGTTAAATGGCGACGGATCTTTCCAGGACAAGACTGTCTGCCATTCCTCGTTCACCTCTCGGTACAAACTTATTACCCCCTCTTCCCATGTAATGAGGAACTTCTTGAATGACCCACCATCCAAAATTCTTCCATCATATTCGGCTTTATTCACTCCTTCCTTCTTGCTCCTGACGGCTGATTTGGTATTGTTGTTCGTGCCAATTACAACTTCGTACATTTTTTTGTCTTTTTCATCAGAATCCTCCTCCATTAAGGCTATGTGTGCATCGTTACAAGCACGAACCTCAAACACGAGGTGTCTGTCTGTTCCCAGTTGGAAGCCGTGGTCGCTGAGCTTGGTGTAAGAGTAGTTGATACCACTCTGTATCTTGGTACGGAGAGTGATAGTTTTGATTTCATCCTCCTCTTCTTCCTCCTCCTGAACAGTTTCTGGTTGTCTTTTCTGTGGAATTTGTTCTTCTTCTTCATTATTTTCTTCCTCGTTTCCATCCTGTCCTTCTGTAACATAATGATATCTTCGTAGAGTTATAAGCTATAATTATTTCCAAAATCTGTAAATAATACCTCATTAACACATGTGTATTATGATATAAACATTATTTTCCTGACAGAATCCTTCAGTTAAGTCTGATGACCTTGACGCATGACCTTGGTAAATTTTGATGACCCTAATGTATGACATTGGTAAATTTTGATGACCTTCATGTGTGACCTTGGTAAATATTGATGACCTTGACATATGACACTGGTAAATTTTGATGACCTTGACATGTAACCTTAGTAAATTTTGATGGCCTTGATGCATGACATAAGTAAATTTTGAAGACCTCAACGCAATATTTACCTGACATGATTCTCTGTAGCTGGTCGGCCATAAGTGATGTGTAATTATTAATGGCCCAATCTTTCAGGTCGTCAATTTCCAGTACCATCGTACCATCCTCGGTAAATATCTTCTGAGCAGCATTCGCCATGCTGAGTTTGTATGTGCATTGTCCGAGGATCTGAAACACGATGTTCACAGCAATGAAATCTCTTGCTTTTTCTATTACACTTTGTGTTCCATTCGTCTTTTAAATGCCATTCTTGAGAAGAAAAAAATATTTGACAGAGGATGCATAAATGAGGAACTTGGACAGAATTGTTATTTAAAATCTTGTCAAGAAATATATATGTAGAAAGGTTGACTGCAACTTTTCATTTGAATTTTGATTATTTATAAATCCCAGCAGTATCTATTTTCACTGAATTTATATGAACATTTATTTTGAAACTTTTAATAAACAAACTTTAAAAAGCCTATGAGAACAAAAACATAAAATAAATAAACAATGTGAGGTGTTACGTACCCCCTCTATACTAGAGCCACATATGAGCTTGCCCTGGTGAAGTCGTCCTTCTCCGTTTTTGTATGCCATTATCTTCATGGTGATTGGTGTCTTGGCGACGGAGATCTCCTTGGCGATGGTACGGACACTTGTTTCCTCTCTCAGCTTCGTTAGGGTATCCTCCCAGTTTTCGAGGGTCAGCTCTGCCTCATGTTCAGACAGATCCACTTTCCCGTTCAGCACACGGAAACTGCCAATTTGCTGTAGTTTAAGTTTTTTAGCTGAAAGTAACATGATAATAATGTATCTCATAAAAACATCTAATTCACATTTGTTATTTCATGATTTAAGGACTGCGATGGCATTGGTTACTGTATAGTCTTAAATTTCACGGGTGTAAAATGTTGCAATTTACTGTTTGGTATTTATTCATGGAAGATTATTTTCGCGAATTATCTTTGAAGTCTTTAAAACTGTCATTCATACAACAAGTTATGATATGTTATCCATGATTTTGATAAATTTCATGAGGTTTTAAATTTCCCGAATTTGGATGAATTTGCGAATTGAGCGAAATTAAAGCCCCCACAAATATAAGCAACTATACAAAAAGATTTTCTACTATTACTGGGTATGTATATCTACCCTTCACTTCTGGACTGGGTGTTTGAAACCCATATTGAATAGTTGCCATGTACTGACTACAACTGTGTTTTTTTTATCTGGATGCTTTGACTATCCTTCATCTCCAAAACCTCATAATCCTTAAATGACCATAGGTTTTGATAAGACATAGAACAAATTTCTACGATTGAATACACTTGTAAAACTGTTTATTGAAAACAACTCCATATATTTCACAAACTGATGAAAAACATAAATACATTGTATTTGTTTTATACATGTGTGTGTATACCACAACTTACGTCAGAAAATATACTTATGCAAAGTAATTTGTTTGGTGACCAAACATCTAACCAGAAGTAATTGAAACGTTTGTATGACTTACCTTCTCCCATTGCACATGAAAATTCTGTGTTCTCTTTAATCTTCTGTAATTTGTAGCGTCCCCTCATGGCACGAGCACATGACGTGCAAACTCGAATTTCTTTGATGTGTTGGCGGTCTGTCGGGGTTGCCATAGGAACCTCGGCCACATAACCCTGTAACATTATAGACACGTATTATAATAGGTCAAAGAAGTAATATCATCAGTGCTATTCAGATAACACTGGATACATATAAACATACATTTTGTATGACCATAGGATGGGGAAAAATGAATCCATTATTGTGGACAAATTAATTGTCAAATTTTCGAGGTGATCTGCCTCTTTATCAAAACACAAAAAGAACAAATAATATTACATATTACGGACGCCAAAACAAAAACACAAACAAAGGCTACGTTCCTAAAAACACAAACAAAGACTACGTTCCCAAAAACACAAACAAAGGCTACGTTCCCAAAAACACAAACAAAGGCTACGTTCCCAAAAACACAAACAAAGGCTACGTTCCCAAAAACACAAACAAAGGCTACGTTCCCAAAAACACAAACAAAGGCTACGTTCACAAAAACACAAACAAAGGCTACGTTCACAAAAACACAAACAAAGGCTACGTTCACAAAAACACAAACAAAGGCTATGTTAAACAAGACTTACTGGCTGATCGATCTCGGTCTGTTGAGCGATGGAATAGGTGCAGACATCGGCCTTGTTAGCGGCAGTGATCTCTGTAACAGGATGGGGTCAAATATTCGTTAATAATCTGACATATATAATGTATGAAGATCACCTGCTAATAAGACCACTTTCTCTAGGTTTCAAATGGTCAGTTTTAACACAATGTAACCTTTATATAAAGATCTCTTGGCTTAAGAAAACATACCTTTTTATTTCTGTAAATCAATGAAGGGATTTTTAATAGAATTCAATAATTAACACCTTTTATAGGAACACATTTAAAAATTTATCAGCTGAAAAAGTTTTTTAAGAAGACACAATTTGAATGAATTTTTGAACTCTTCAGTATCTTTTTCTAGAGATCTGAAACTGTCAAACCCCATTAGGGCAAACTTAATGAATCAGAAGTCCCTTTTTTATTTTTTCCTGACCAAACTTGAAACATTATTACTCTATCAACTCAAATACTTAAATAACTTTAAAATTTAACAATCAATGGCTCCTCCAACTTTGAATTAATGTGTTTAGACAGACAACATTACATAGACCACGTTGTAGGTGTACTGTATACCTTTGTCGTAACGGTTGGTTTTAAAGGCGTGGATATGTCCTGTTTCTGCGTCATAGTGCCACCTCTGATGAGATTTTCCGTACATGTTGGTTTTACGTTGCTGAATGGTGACAGCACACCCGGAGTAGGTCAAGGTCCTGCCTTCCTCATCCTCGGAGAATGGCTCATTGGCCGGAAGTGAAACTGTCAACACTGTCCTTTGGCCGTGTTTTGATCTTATCTCCCTATAAAAAAACCAATGAATATGGTCACATTAGCTAGTCCTTATTACATCAGGTAAACCATGGGCTTACTATGAGATGTGATTTTTTTTCCAAATTATAGGTGCATATGCTGATTGTTAGACATGCATGAACTTTTTATCAAACATGCCTGTGCTTCCAAGCATGAGCTTTTTACCATACATGGGTTATTTCTAAGTATATGCTTATTACCAGAAACAGACTTAGTACCAGTCCTGGACTTATTGACAGGCAATAAAATTTTACCAAACATAAACTTATTTACCAGGTATAAGTTTTAGTGTAAATAAGTTCATTACCGGGCTATAAAACAGGTACATGTGGGTTGTAAAAATACAAGAATTATTGACTTACCCATTTTCTCTCATGATGAAGCGCTGGTTGATGTCGTCAGGCCGACGCTTGACAATAGTCACTTGACTGATGCGTCCTTCCTTTTCCTGAACTCCCAACACAAGGTTACGGTTCGATTGACAGGCAATATACCCATCCTCATACACAAATCGCTGGAGTGTATCTCTCGATATTTTGGGAGTTGGTGCTGGCCTTTTGAATAAAATTTAAAAAAAAAATATAACCAAAAATCTATATAAGAAAGTTTAGATTAATGTTATTCATAACTTCCTATTTATTATTGGGATTGCTTGCATATGACCTGTGAATCTATACTTTCAATATTACTTACTTGTATCTTTCGTACATCTCCCGATCAGTGTACTTATTAGCCTCAGGGTCGTCGTCAAGGTTACCGTTATCAACATTGACCAGTCGTTCCCAAGGCCACTTCAGTTGGTTAAGGCGCTGTTCTGACCTCTCATGGGCAATTTCATGAGCAGTCCTAAGTAAGATTTAAAAAAAAATCATATCAGACTTAATGGAATCAGAGACTAAATTTATTAATAACAAATTGGATCAAGAAATTTTTTTTTTTTTACATTTGCCTTATATTTAATGAATTCTATGACCAATTACTTTATTACTAACAAATATGACTTAGAAGTATTTTACAAGTGCTATGTATATTAAATGGATGCGAAAAAAACTTGCTTTTGAAGACAGTGCTACAAATAAAAGGTAAAAAGATGATCTAATTCAGACAAACTTACTGTCCACCAAATTCTAAAGATGTTCGCATCTCATCGTCTGTCACATGACTGCCGACCTCTGAACCTGCCTTTGAGGAACGTGTCTTTGAAGCTTTGCTGCGGGCTTTTGATGCCTTTGATGCCTTTGATGATCGACTTTTGGTGTCAAACTTATCATCGTCGTCGTCCTGATCATCCATTCCTGATCGCCATTGTTGGTTGACAATCACACGAGTGCCCGGGACCAGATTTCCCTCAACTTCTAGTACATAATCTAAACAGAGGAAGAAGGGGGAAATTATTGAGAATTTATTCTTTAGTCTGTAAAACATTCTCAAAATATTTTGTAAAATACATAGCTGGAAAATTTAATGGAGAAAAAATAAACTGTATTTAGACACCTATACAAACTTTAAGTGTGTTTTGAATTGATTCTAAACTAGAAATGTATGTCAGACTCTGCCTCCAACCAAAACACGACAGAACAAGTACTACAGAATGAGATTGACATGGCTAACAATAAATGCAAACCTCCCCTCTTCTATGAAAAAAGTTGTATTTTTTAAGAAGCGTTCAATGATGTATATATTTTAGCAGTGAGGTTCTTTATCAATTAAATACCCAGGGTCATGATTTGTTATTCCAGTAAATACATAAGTATATTGTATATAGTATTTTGACGTGTTACATAGTTATGGGTAAAGATCTTTTACTTACTCTCAGGGTTACGCAGAGCACAATACTGACGAACTTTAGCCACGTCCTGTGACAACTGTGACAGGAGAAATCTGCGCTGCTGTTCTGCCTTTGTTAGTTTAGGATCAGACCATGCTTCACCGCAGGACACATACACAATGTCGTCACGCTTCAGGCGAGCCAGACTAAAATGTTCGTTACCATGCTGGTCAAACAGTCGCCGGGCAGCAAACGGCATATCCAGCAGGCTTGTACAATGGTCAAGGAACTGGATCAAAGATAAAAGGAAAGAAGAGTTAAAAGTTATCTCCCTTTGGTTAATTTATCATGAGCAAGTTCGGTCGCTGACTAATGACTATAGCCATGCTGTTCTATTCATTGAAATTGCACATGTGTATAACCTAAAACCAATCACTGACATGTTTTTAAAAATGACGCATGATGTGGTTGAGCTCAAGTCCATATATAAGACATGTGTATTACAATTTCTTGTTTTAGTGCACATGCGCACAAATAACTAAAGTAAGTTCGATCACACTTAAGTTTCACTACGGTCACTCTAGCTTGCGATCGAACTCGTCCGATATTAATACCAACATTGAAATTGTTTTGAGTAATGACAACGAGGACATATTGGGGGTGACTTACCATGACCAGTTCCAACTCCTCCTTTCCGTGCGAGACTTCTTCGTCCTCAGGTTGAGCCTCCTGTCCTGCTTTCTGTTGGCCTTTCTCTCCTTTCTCTGATCGCAGATCCTTCACCATCTGTAAAATCACAAAATAATGATAATTATGTCAAATTCAATGAAAATGATACTGTAAGCTAACTTTCTTCTGGGTGCTACTTACTTTTGTGAAACTTGCTATCCAAGTAAAATCGCTAAGTTTATCTCTGCAAATTAATATATACAGGTACATCATATATTATGAGAGAAATTTCCTTTTTTAAATCTGAGAATGCTAGTCTTCATGCTCTTGAAAATTGCAAAAGTTAGCAGCGTAAAAAAAAAATAGGTTTTACAATTTAAAAAGTTATGAGCAGATATAAACATATACCAGTTAGCAAGTCTATATTAAAAACTACTTAATATGTACAATCCAAATTTTTTTCGTCGCAATGATGTAACTTTCTTAACAATGTAACTTTTGATAACATCATATATGACTGACTAAATCAAAACCTAATACTAATATTTAGCCTGTTTTGTGATCTTTTGACCTCCATGGTATCTAAATGTTAACTGGTTCCAAACTTTATACTTACATTGGTGAGATTGGGTCCAACGACTGGGATGGCTTTGCGGAAGTCTTGTTCCCCATTCTTCAGGCACATTAGCCGCAGTGGAGTCACTAGAATAGTCAACAAACAGTGTAAATTAATATAGCTACTCAAGTTATTTATGATTTTGTCCGTTTATATATACCTGTAATGGTAATTTCAGAAAATATCTCTTTTATATTTAAAATGCTTACATGCTTTTGTATCAAGTAAATACTTTTAAAACATGTACAGTGTAACTTGTCTAATCAAAATCTCTGAGTATACTGGCTTAATTGTATGAATTTGTCCTTTTCTTTACAGTGATTAAAACCTGTATAATCCAGAAACCTGGGCCCGGCACCATAAAACTATTCTCAGACAGAATTTTTACTCAAGTATATGATTTTTCATAGACTTGAGTAAAAAATCTGTCTGAGAAAGTTTTATGGTGCCGGGCCCTGGTTATACCGGTCAGATATGCTGGTCCAAGTGACATCCAA
This sequence comes from Argopecten irradians, assembly GCF_041381155.1. Lineage (NCBI taxonomy): Eukaryota > Metazoa > Mollusca > Bivalvia > Pectinida > Pectinidae > Argopecten > Argopecten irradians. Next base: position 26,112,945 of record NC_091141.1, read on the forward strand.
TAATTAGACAAGTTACACTGATACCCATAAACCTGGTACTACTGAAATAACCTTGAACATGTCCCCTAGTAAAATACTCATTATTTCACAATCCCACAATAAATCTAAAATTCATGTTACCATTCAGTCATTTTTAAAAGTGGACTTACTTCCTGACAAGCTGTTTTTTCCTGAACTCTTATGCAGTGGAGGGGCATTTGGTATGATGTATCCTTCCATTGGCCAATCGTAATCCTACAGAAAATAATCAATTTTACACTTATCAATGTTAATTGTAATATGGTTGGTCAGTATGTATACCTTTATCTTGCCAATCTACAATAAACTAAAATCAAATCTAGGTCCAAATTTTCTCAATTTTAGCTAAAATTACCAAAAATAAGTTGTAGCAGTTTGAAATTTTCATGATCTATCTATAAAAGTATATACATATGGTTCAAACATTTCACAATATTTTGGGGATGAAATTTTCATGATAACAGCACTAATGTGCCAGGAAATCCTGAATGTATCCTCCCTGAGAAATAACCGTCTAGATACGGTATGTACAGTCGCAAACTTGTGCATATGGAAATTAAGTGCTTTATATATATACAAATGTTAAAATTCAATGAAATTGGCCATTTGTGACCCTAAATAATGGTCTTATTCAGCAGGTGGTCCTTATAGAGAGGTTGTCTCTGAGGCAGGTTTTCCTGTACACATGTATTTGAAATCATTGGGTAATAACATGCATGGTGTGTCACTTTAAATGAAAATGGCTCATTGTTTAATATTTGGCTGCTATTTTCATTTTCATAAGCGAGATAACTTGCCAGCTGACCTCATTCAGAGCTCCATCCTCCCGGACCGGCCAGGAATAGGCTTGTTTGTTCCATTCTTGGTTAGTGGCATCATTAAACTTCCACTGACCGAGGTTATCAAACCTCTCCTGCTTCAAGGCAAATCTGAAATAGGAAAATTAACATCACAATCCATTCACTAAAATTACGATAGTACAAGGCAAATCTGAAATAGGAAAATCAATATCACAAACCATTCACAAAAGATTATGATAATACAAGGCAATATCCATGGGATAAGGAAAAAGTGGTCTTTATAACCAGGTGGTCTTTATACACGTTATCATGAACACATCTTATGTATACTGGTCCTTTTTAAAAAATAATTTTTTTTTTTTTTTTCATACTAAATCCGACCTTCTGATTGGCAGATTTCTTTTTCTTCATACTACCATGAAGAAACTAAAATTATGTCAGTATGACACGAAACAAATTTTGATTGGCAATTGATCTTAAAAACAATCTATCCTACGGATCCTATGCTACGAAACATGTGTTTCATACTACCAGGAAGAAAAAATCTGAGAATGGCGTGAAAATCTGATGTTATTAAGACGTCGCAATAAAGACGTCAATGTTGAGAATTGATTTGGAAAAAATAATCCATTGGAAAATCAATGTAATTTTACGTTTAAATGTATTTTATCTTATCAAATAGTCTAGAAATAAATTATAAGCATTGATGTCACTATTTTTTAACTTCATCTGGTTTTGAAATAAATTTTGTTTGCAAACTTTTGTGAGATTCCGCTATGCAGATTCATATGGTTACAGTTTGAAAACAAAATTTCTTTCATACCCAGACGATGTTTAAAATTAGTGACATCAATGCTTAAGTAAAGTACTAATCACAATGTATTGATATGATACATGGGTTGAGAGATTTCCTGTCTTACCTCTGAAAGCTTGCTTCTTTACGTGAGGTGAGTTTGTCCATGAGCACCAGATAGACACGGACCCCGGGGGACACTCCCTCTATAGGCGTGTACGTCTCCTCATCTCCCATCTTGTGGCCTGTGTATGTCATCACCAGGTCAGGATGGGCCTAAAGCATTAACAAAAATATTCAGTCAACGTCTTAACTTTTATGGGCTATGGCTGAGCTATAAAGACTGTTTCTATGACAACAATGTACATCTTGTAGGTAGAAACAACATCACCATGGTCATGATCACCATTTTTTCTACCACTATCATTGAAGTCATCATTGTATTCAAACATTTAGAAGAGAAGTTTTATAAACTTAAAAGTATAAGTAGAGTAGTTTTGTAAAATTAAGATCTTTTATCCTTTAAAGAAAAGGAATTTTGCATTACTTGGTAATCACTCATCATTTAAAATATGCTTGAAATTATTTCACTGTATCTTTTACAGTTCTTATATATGTCATTGTCCACACAATGAATAACTGTAAAATCAACCTACCTGGTTAGATATGGTAGCATCAGGATTAAACTTCCATTGTTGGTAGATATTACCACTCGTGGCTTTCTGCATGTTGATCACAAATCCTGATGACGTCCCCTCCTTCTCAGAGATGTTGAACTCGACTCGTGTGTCGGACACTCCCAAACACAAACTTGGTATCCCCTTGTTGTAAATGTAGCCCCTCTGTAGATGCAATGGAAATCATTTTAGGCATTAAAAATACCATTAGGTAGGGAAATTCTAGATGTGTTCATTGATATATATATTTTTAACCCCAAAACAAAGCCTGAAATTTTAATTGTGTTATTTGAATGTTACCTTGGATATGACCCAGACTTGAGCCTCCATTGGCCATAAAGTTTTGTCCTTCTTCACCTTCTGAGTAATGACTGCCTCCGGGTATAAAACCAGGCCTTTATCTTTCTACAAAAGTCAAAATCATACCATTAACAGTGAATCCGAAGTCTTTACATAGACATGTCTGTTTTTATTAATTAATATTATGTAATTTGATTAATTTTACCAAATACATGTAAGTGAATAATTTCTGTAATGCATTTTTTCAGCAAATTGATTTTTGATTTTTCAATGTGTTATGATTTTGGAAAGGTCATAAGGTCCTATTAAATGGGTTCCCATTCACATTTCCTGATTATTTAAATGTCCTGTTGCTTATTAGGGGAATACTGTATTAACAATACGAGTGATTAAGCTGTATCCATATCAAAAGCTTTATAATTTTAATAACTAGTATAATAATCCCTATAAGAATCCCTTGACTTACCTTAGCCTGTATGTAGTGACTAGCCTGGCTCAGTTCTGACATCGGAATCAAATCATCTTTAATATGTTGTATCATAACAGGGTCTCGCACTTTCTCAAATCCATCGGTAGGAAAGCCGACATGGGTCTCAAAATCACGATGGCTGTGAAAAATACATTAAAAATATAAAGTTCATCTCACAAGATCATCAATTGTGAAAGCTGTTATACTCTGAAGCACAGTATGGTGAGTGTTGTCTCCATGAAGTAAATCACACTACCATAGGAATTATACATCCCTGGATAGAATCTAACATAAACAAAACCTACGACTTACGTAACAAAATCTGAATATAATCTCATGAATCTGGTCCCGGGGTAGTTTGACATTTTATATACCATATTCCTAGACTTCTCTGTAGTGTTGTAAATGTTTCCTTCATAATTTGACATCCTTTGTTTCATAATACGACCCTTGTGTATTCTGATGCCCCGAAAATTAGAACATTCTTTGTTATATAACCCAATAATAATCTGATTAACTAATATATTATAATTCTTCTACGCTGACGCTGTCCACCTGAGTAATCTGACAACCTATCCAACGAGTATTCTGTAATCCTATCAAGTATCATCTCTGAATACTTGATGTGCCCTGTTAAGACCCCTTATAATCTGACCTCTGTGTATTATGACATCATTTATAATCTGATCTCTGTGTATTATGACATCATTTATAATCTGACCTCTGTGTATTATGACATCATTTATAATCTGATCTCTGTGTATTATGACATCATTTATAATCTGACCTCTGTGTATTATGACATCATTTATAATCTGACCTCTGTGTATTATGACATCATTTATAATCTGACCTCTGTGTATTATGACATCATTTATACTGTAATCTGACCTCTGTGTATTATGACATCATTTATAATCTGACCTCTGTGTATTATGACTTCATTTATAATCTGACCTCTGTGTATTATGACATCATTTATAACCTGAGCTCTGTGTATTCCGACATCCTTCATAATCTGACCCCTGCATCTATCTTCTGATCCTTGAGTTCAGTCACTCAATGTAATTCCTACCACATCGTATCTTACCTTTTAAATTCATCAAGAGACTCTAGATTTGCTTCCCTAGATATTCCATTAGCATCACCCAGGTCATAACCTTTGGCTCGGTCAAAGGTCGCTTGGAGACAGAACACTGTAACAGAGAAAATACTATCTAAAGTGAATATTGTTGTCTAGTCATCATATACTAACTAAAAAATTGCTTCCTTTTAACATTGAAATAATTTTAATAATGATCACTTATTGATAGACTTTACATTGACTTACTGAAGGGTGAAATAAAGGGTTCCCCGAAGGAAACCCAAATCTCCTGGTCGTATTCTAGCTTCAAAATGTCCTTGATTTCATTTCCATACTGGTCAAATATACGACGAGCGACTGGGGTCAGTTTTGGGTTGACCGGGTTACTGAATACACGATTGCTGGACAAGTCGTCAAGGAGACGCTGTAATTGTCGTGCGCGACCTGCCTTGTCTGAGCCTGTCCCCTTTAATGCATCAGCAATGTTGAAGAAGAATTGCTGTCCTTCTCCATAGAATCCATTCTCAAAGACCTGCAACACATAGTTCATTTTATTTCCTATTTTGATTTAGGCATGACAAAATGATCATGGTACAAATAATTTTTAACAATAAATAGACAGTAGTAGACTTAATCTCACAATCATCTGAATGATCAGATTACCAGATTATCTGAGGAACCTGAAATGTCAACATTTAACTCATTGGTCTCACCATCTTTTCTTAACATCAATCAGGTTTGCAAACTAACTGTGACGTAATTATATACATATATGCAATGCATTTTTATCCATCACTAATTTTGAAACCCATACAGAACTGCCCTTATTTTACCGGATCTGTCATTAATTATCTCCTCGTGTTAATCAGTTAATTCATATAATTAGCTGTTAATTGATATTGAGCGCTTCACAAATCTGATACCACAATTACAACAGCTGATTTTAGGATAAACAGAGAAGTACTGACCTTTAGTCTTAATCCTTTCCTGCCCACCAGTTTGTGGTCGAAAGAGAACTCCTGGATATGACTCATACGGTAGTTAGCTCCCTCCGTCTACAACAAGATGTGTGATACTGGTATAACAATTTTTATAAAATTTGTACAAAAGCAGTTAAATGTTGTTCTTATATATGGCAATGATAAATCTGAACTACCATAAAAAATAGACAACAGTAGTGTTTTGATAATCGTTATTGCATGATTTAACTCAACCACAATTACAATTATCACTAAGTGAAAATAAAAGAAATTCTAAAATACCTATTAAAGATGCTACACCGCCCACAGAGCATAAAAGATGTTCATTATTTGAACAGTAATTGGTGTTTAATCGTGTATATATAAGTCCAATTAACACAAAAAATTATCTAAAATAATTTATTTTGCCATAGGTGCATGCGCAATCAGTACTTCATTCCATATAGGATATCGTGGCACGAAATTTTTTCGGGATGCAATTAATTATTTTCTAAATTTTTAACTTGAAGTAAAATTAGAAGCTCAAACTTTTGAATGGTGGTAATGGTGTAAAGTAAGTAACTTTTGTAACTGAAGAAAAATACTAAATCGTCTGCTCCTGTTTTTGATAGTTAAAAAATACCATCTGTCAGCGGTGGAGCATCTTTAAGAAATCTCTTCAAATAAGATAGCTGCTAAAAAATAAACTAGCAATTTCCTGAAACTAAAACAAGATTACCACAAAATTAGAAATTATCTCAAATAAGATTACTGCATTGTACTAAATTACTGGTAAATTTATTGCAAAAATGAATTAACTGCTACAATATGGTTACCATTAAGAAAGATCACTACTAATAATACTGCCACTAAAATAATATCACCACTAAGATAAGATTACTACTGCAATATAGCATATAGCCAGTTATTTTAGTAGGGATCATATTTTTGTAACTTCGCGGGACATTGCTATGATCATGAAAATTTTGATCAGCAAAAAATAGGAATCTGTAGAATCAGAAATAACCTTAAAGCCTGATCGCGAAAATTTAGAATTACTAAAATTTCGTTGTTTTTTCTTTTCTAGATCAAATCACAAATATTTTAACCCACAAAAATAACTGGTTATACAGTATATGGTTACAGTATCATGTATCTAAGTTTTACCTCCTCCTTGATCTTGACCTCTTCGATGGCTGTGATCTTGGACTTGAGATTGGATAGGGTAGCTTTTAGCTGTGCTATCTCTTTCTCTGCCTGTCAAACACACAGAATACACAAATGCTCAAACAGGTTCAGAAGGTCAGCAGAAATAATGGTCAAAACGTCGATCAAGGACTTCAGAAAGTTTATGCAATACAGTCATTATCAAAAGTTGATGTAAGATTTTAATTTGGAAAAGCTTGTTTAGTTTTCCTTTAAACCAAAAGGGTCATTGCAAATGAATCTTAGGGTGCTTAGTTGCAAGAAAAGCTGCAGTACATGGAGGAAAAACACACTAGGTATCTGATTATGTTCTGTCATATATTTCCATCTCATGCTCAAGAGAAGTCTTGCGGTAGCTAGCATGATGGGTGTCTTAACTACTTAAACATAACAAGAGACAAAGATAGAACTATTTGACTTCTGCACCATAGAATCTGACATATTTCCTTTAAAAATAGCAACCAGACATATATACATACCAGTTCATATGTAGTGTACAGCTCCTCTTCACTCATGGACAAAATGGCCGTAATAGAAATGGTCTCCTTCTGTCCCTGCATAGCGTAGTTTATCTGGAACATCAATGGTACAAGTATGAATATCTCCTCAGTGTATGACATCATTTGTCAGAGGTTTGAAGTTAGGTGAAAATTTGCAATTATGGTACATTATACAATTATTTTGTGAAGAATTTATGCAATGCTTTCCAAAGGAAATTTTAATCTAAAAAATATCCTTAAGTTGATGAAACTAGACCAATGAGAAATAGAATGAAATTTTCTGTCCCATACCTCTGTCTTGTATCGCTCAGCATCTTTAAGGCGATCAGTGAGGACCTGCTTGATGCTGCGTATGTAATGTAATGTAGCGGTGGCGCTGAATGACTCGCCGACGGAAATCCAGACAGGACCTAATATGGCGGTTCCACCGGGCTGTAGGCAGTCATCTAGGACAGGAGCTGTGGACAGATGGTCAAAATGTAAGATTTACTTTTCATGTGATAGAAGTGAATAGAGATATACACTGTATGTCTGTTTCTTACCATTTTCTTTTTTAACTTTATATGTGCTGTAATTTTTATTTACTCACAAATCAAGAGAGCTTTTAATATTAAGTTACATAACCAATTAAGTTACCAACATTTTGAGATACACAGGCAAATTTGATAAAATTAATAAATTCTGACATCAAGAAGTCACAAAGTGACCCTTAATGTTTTCTGACCTCTGATTTAGGGTTTTTCTGACCTCTGCATGACCTTAGGGTTATTGTAAAGTGAATTCTTACTCTGTGTAAGGTGGGTGATCTCGTTGCCTTCCCAATCGTAAACGATCTTAGCATGGCTTCTCAGGTCTAGTTTCCCAGTACAGGCCACAAGGAACTACAAATATAATATAACAATACAACCATCACATATCTATGATTGTCATTGTAGTAGAGGCAGACTGCTTTGAAAATATGACAATATATTTTATCTACACGGTTTGGATAACTTTCTTGTCCCATATTTACTCCTTAAAAGTAATTCATATCCTACAGATATACGTTTGTAGGGACCCCATGTTAATCGTAAGACACCTTTGATATAATTTCTTTAATCACTACTTTGACTCATGTCCAAAAGAAAGGAGAGAGAAAGGTACATAACAAGATATCACATTTATTACATATGGAAAAACTTTTCATTATAAAAATTAATGCTAGCCCAATAGTTCACGTCAGGAATATTTTATGAATAGTAATGAGTTAACCACCTCAAATGTAACATAGCACATGATTTACCGGTAATATAAAAATAATCATGGCCTCTGCCAGAATTCAAACTCGGGACCTCTGGGTTACTAGTTTGACACTCAACCAATTGAGCCAAAGATAAGTTCTCTCTAGTCGAGGGGTATATTGCAGCTAGTATTCACCAGGGTTACATTCCCCCTCAAGGAAAAAAATTGTCCTTAAGTTTCCAGGGGTTAACGGTAATACTTGTGGGGCATGAGGTAACACATACATCATCCAGTTTTGTCAGGTCTGCAACCACCTCCACTGGTTCTGTGGACATACCGTTCCTATACACGATTATCCGGATACGCCTTTTCTCTGTTAAGGCTCTGAAATACACAGATGTGATGAATTTACAAAGTAAACCAAATTAGGATACCAGTTGTTCATAAGTAGGTTCAGTTACACTATACAATTCTTTGTAAATATTAAACAAAATTTAACTTATTCAGACAATTACTAATATGACAATCAATCATTTGGCTTGGTAGAACATGTTCCATACTTCATTCGTTTGGACATCTTTGAGGTTTTTGTCCTGATATGTCCGTCCTCTGGAATCAGGACTCCTGACAATGTCCACTTGGCTCCTTGGCTGATGATCATATTTCCTAAACAACAAAGAAAACAATGTTATCAGCAAATCAAATTACACTTAATTTCATTAAATCAACTTACAGAATTATTTTTTGGTTAAAATAAAAATCAACAATCTTTACAGTATTATCTGCCCTTGCATGTAGGTATTGATTGTTGCATCATGTATTTGTGAACTTAACGCCATATTTTTCAGAGAAATTACCTATTTTGTGTTCACAAAGTAATGACGACATAATTGATACCTACAAGCGAGATAACTCCCCAATATGCAAATACAGAATACTTAAGTTATATTCCATCATATTGAATTAATACCTGGTAATAAGTCCATATATCATCTTAATTTTCATTCAAAAGCTTATCACAAAATATTGAGTTATATCCTTTTTAATATCATCTTAATTTTCATTCAAAAGCTTATCACAAAATATTGAGTTATATCCTTTTTTACCAAAATATCAGAATCTCTTTATGTTAACTGACTTTCTTACTTTTGATGTTTTTATAAGGGTCCTTGTAATTTTCACCAGTTGATACAAAAACCTCCCCATCCAATGGAATATCTTGTGGATCCGACACCTCGATACCATCCTCTAGGAAAATACGCCGAGCAGCAAACGGAAGTCCAAGTTTGTCTGTACACATCTCCAAGAACTGGATAAACATTATAATGCGAAATTCTAGAATGTCTATTACATTACAAATTAAAAGTTTTGAGAATTTTATATACACTGCATAATCAATTCAATGAGACTGTTGTTTTTTTCTTCAAATTAACACCAATAAACAATATCGATTATCTTTTTACCTATAGTAAGTTTTACTAGCAATTTAACACAAAAAAGGTAGTTAGATATTTTATAAAACATAACAAAAGAACAAAAAGTAAAGACTTGAGTAAAGATATTGGTTCTGAATTGGATGGCAAACAAAAGAATTACATAAACTTCAACTCATTAGATATTATTCAAAGATCATATCTAGTTTGAAGGTTTTTGTTTGTCCTGACCAAATTATATTTCACTAATTTGAAGTTTAACAATGCTCCTCTTCCCTCAATTTTGAGACAATGAGCAATGTGTTTTACATGCATACAAGTAAATTAATTAACAGTTATAGATCTAATGGATACCACACAATCAGGCTGGTATGGTAAATGAACTTAAAACTCACAATTTTAACAGTAGGTGCAGCCACTCGGACGAAGTTTTCTCGACTACCATTTTTAAATGCCGTAACTCTTATGGTAGTCGGCTGTTTCTTGTACTGTGATTTTATACGACGTCCTTAAATAAGAAAGTTGACAACATGACTAGATAATATCCAGATTCATCAATATATATAACATTAGTATGAAATCAAGAAAGAATGTCAATTAAGCAGGCTATTCTTTTTTCGGATTTGGTCTTTCTGTTGATGACAAGTCCAGAAGTATATTTTTCATTTCTTTTATCATACTACACCCAATAAGAGCTCAAGGTCTGTGTTTCAAATTTTTTTTAAGCAATTAAAGACAAAAATTAATTAGAAAAAAATGAAAGAGTACAAAAAGTTTATATCTTTTTATATATGGTATTTATATTTTCAATCTGCATTTGATAAAGACACAAATTCAAATTAACTTCAGCCCTTGATCAAGTGTAGGGGGGCTTATAGAAAATAGGTGGTTGTTGGTCATATACAGTGAATATTATACTCACCAGAAAAAGCAGATATCGGTCTCATAGCAGAGTATCCACGACGACCGTATAGCCAGCCAATACTGGAAGTTCCAGACAACGGACGACTCCTTCCACTAATAAGTGAAAATATTTTTTTTTTAAATATTTAAATACTGTTTTCGACCCAATAAGCGCCCAGGGCGTTTAAAAAAATGAAAAGGTGCCAATGAGACGAAGTTATTGCAAATCTTTACAAATTTTTTGTGGTTTTTGTCCTTATTTATGCCTGGTCAATTGAAATTGAGGCTTCAAAATGGGGGAAGGGGCTTATAGGGACACGGGCGCTTATTGGGTCGAATACGGTAAATACCTGTAACATTGTTAGCTCAAAATTTGACACATGATTTAAAAATACAGACATCAATGTAGTCAGTCAAGAACTGTGTTATATTGGTGACAATTTCTCAGGTGACTTTTGTAACAAAAGATCCATGCAGAATTACCATAATTTTCACTTGGATTTTTTATGATTTTGCAAAATATCATTAAGGTTGCAAAAAATTAGGCAGCAAAATAATAAGTAATTGAAATCATATAAATCATTCATTATCATTTTTTTTCTTTCATTTTTTGTCTAAATTTCAAAATTCCTGACACACAAAATTGATCAGTGAAAATTTACTTGGTTGTAATGCCATATATAGAAAAGTTTTCCCCAATGCCTTACTAATGCATAATTTTGAAATACAATCACCAGATGATACAAAAATAACAAATGTAGATACATTGTATAAACCAGGTATATTACCTTCTTTGTCTGACAGGAGCACTTTCTGGGCGACCTTTTCTGTGCACAGATGATCGAGGAGTGGCTGGATCCCAGAGTGTTGGGTCAGCGATAAACTTGGCGTCAATTTTAGGTTTGTGGGAATGGTGACCAGAAGGAGGTCGGCTGCTGGATGCTGCAGATGCTGGGCGTCTTTTGGATATGTACCCATAATCGGAGTGAGGCAACTTCTGAACATATGGGGATGTGGGAACGCTGCACAATAGAATATCTTCTGCTTACAGCTGTTTTTATTTACCATATTTAGCAAATATGTAAACAAAATAATGTGGGGTTAGCGCTTACCAAGTATTCTTTGAAAAAAACAGAGGCTATCTCTACAATACTAGCAATGTATGCAGAATTGATCTAAATCAATAAAAAATATATATCTAATAGTTATAATTCTGTGATGTTCTCTCTCTGGAGTGGAGGTACTGTGGCTAAGTGGATAAGGTGCTCTTACATGGTACCATTAGCCCTTCACCTCTGGGTCACAACTTCAAAACCCATGTAGGGTAGTTGTCTTATACTGACTGCATGCAAGTGTTTTTTTTGCTTTTTTTTTTTTAAATTTTTTTGATTTAAGATTTTTTCCTGAACTTCTGTAATGCTTCCTAATGGAACATTTTAAGTTAAGGAATTCTTTAAAGTAAGGAATGTTCATGAAACTGGGTCCTGGATACTTCAGCTTTTCTCCACTTCCTATAGTTCGAACATCCTTGGATATCTCTGAATGTTTTAAAATATGATGTTAAGATCAATCTAAACTTACTCTCTGGTTTTCTTCATCTCTCCTTTAGCTTTCCTCAACTCCTCTAGGTACTGAGCAATGAGAAGGTCCTCATAGCTCACCATGTCGGTGTTTGCCTTCGTGTACAATAAGTTTGATGTCGTCTGGGCTGGCAGGCGTGGCCGCCCAGAATCACCGTGCTCATGCCGGCGGTGAGGCATAGCAATCTATAGAACATATAAACATAGTTTTAAGTTTCAGATTGATAAGTACCACAGATTTACTCCTAGGATTTACAACTTTCTGTCAGTGTTAGACTGGGGGATCCCTGTAGTGGGAAGATTTCTATTTTTTTTGTGATTTGACGTTTTTTTGAAGTTATTTTATGAGTATGAATATCCATGGTTACTGATTAGCCTAATATATATCTATGCTCATTGTTTCCTTTATATTTCCCTTCAAAATTTACTTTTCATGCACATATAAGTCTTACTGGTGTAAAGGTCGCACTTCAGATTTTCAGATAAAAAAGTTACGACTTATACTCTGGAAGATACAGTAACAATCATTTCATAGTACTGCATAATATGAAAAATGTGTAGGTATTCATTTTCATGGTTAAAAAGGTTGAAGAGAAATTTTGTGTTGAAAAATATTCTCCATATCTGGAACGATTGAGCATTAAGATGGATTTAGATATTTTTAGAAAGTATATTTTGGGCAATGTCCATAACAAATCTTAACTGCATAATATATGTAAATGAACTTAATTGATTAAGATTTTACAATGATTGGGAAACAAGTTATACAACTTGTCTTATACAAATAATTTTTGATGACCTGGATGTAAGCGTGCAAGGGATCTTCATGATGAAAGTGGTCGTTATATCCCATAGATACATTTAGATGTAAAGGGTTGAAATATCATATACATCTACAGTTCATGTACATATCACCACAAGTCTTAAAGCTTTCAGTTGATGTTGAAGTGATGAGACATACAAAATCCCTAATATGTCTTTACAAACAATGTAACAGTATCTTACACTACCACAGAATCTTAAAAACGTCCAGACAGCCTTGAGTGATATAGATGGTCCAGTGGTAAGTGGTTAATCACTTGCCTTTCCCTAAGACAGTCAGTATATATATATATGACTCTATGTTTGTCTGCACTGTGAATTAGGTTTTGTGTCACCTGTCAATCCGATTGGGCTTTGTTTTTTCCTCGAATACTCTGGTTTCCTCCAACATATTAAACCAGATCATATACCCTTCTATCCAGAACAAGAAGGTTGATCAATATAAATTACCATAACTTGTTTCGTAATTGTTACAAACTACTATAATGTTAATAGAGCTATACCAATATGAACACCAACAGTAAAAATAAATATATTTTGCATTATCACAATTATATTGTCAGAACGTCAAGATCCTGTGATTAATTTACATGTACTGCGACATTTATTCATTAGCTATTGTTCTACCGATAAGAACAAACTAATTTCATGGGTTGTCACCAATGGGCATACCATCTCGATGTCAACATATTTAGATGCCGCATCGTATATGTGGCCCGGGCTTCAACCAAAACGGGCACCTGCTTGCAATATATTGTCTGATTTGCATCTTCTCATTGTTCATAGAAATGTTTCAGTGTGAATATGAGATATGACAAAAGTACTTACGAGTGTGTTGTAGGTAGATATATCCTTCTATTCTCAGCTAAGCGTTTCTTAAATTCCTCAGTCTATTTATTATTGTTACATTATAAGCTAAGAGCATCAGTATGCCTCCATATTGAAATATTTACTCCGATCACCTTGGTGATGACGTCATGTCGCAGGTGCGCGGTAAATATCAAATAATATATTTCGTTCAATTATCTCCATTGGTAAGGGTAAAAATATAATCTTATTTTCTTATATCAATTCATAATAAAACTGGTGTATTTTATGGCGTTTAATATGTGGGTGTAAACTTTGACCTCGTTTTGATTGTCATTGACTTATGGCGGCCATTTTTACTGATGATCCACCTACCTAGCTCGAATCACGGATATTCGTGGTGATCGTGGAAAGTATTTTAGGACAGTGGACTTAAGGTTGGTGCAACAAATATTGCCCTGTTTCTATATCTCTCAGTCCTCGTGTCAAAATCATCTCGTATCGATTCTTTGGTCTCCGATATACACGGACCGGTTTATTTGGAGACAGGGGGTGGAATCCAATATTGACACTACACTAGCTACATATAGGGCCAATGATTCATATATGTCTGTATCATTATTACTTGCTTTCATGTTTTGCGTTCCGTTTATGTGCTTACACTTTGATCTTGTGAAGTGCTTAAATATGTGTTTTGTGTATATTTGTTGTGCGTAAATAATTATGTTTAATACTTTAGATCATCCGGGAATAGAATCTGATTAAATATAAAGTGACCCTCCCACAAATTCGTATTCGCCAGTATTGTGGGGTGTGTCGTTTTGACTATAATAATCGGATGATGCTATTAGTTTGGAAGTATGATTGCAGATGTGCATAAAATGTGTAACAAGTAGAAGTACGAAGGTGCTAGAAAACAGAGTATTGAGGAGTGAAAGTGTGAATATTAAAGTGACCGAGCAATTTATGCAGGATAGTATTCCGGAACAGTTATCACTTATAACGGGTACCCGTTAGTCTGTTAAAGTTATAGAGAAGAATAAAACTGGTTAGCTGATATGTACAGTTGCAATTGTACAGATCATAACATCAACATGCAACATGATTTTAAAATTTAATCAGTGACTGTACATATACATGTACAATAGACTTTAAAAGGTCTTTTAATATTGTGTTTTATTGCATTGATTAATGCATTAGATTTATTGATTATGTTGGATATCAATTCAATCTATAAAGAGACATTCAAAAAGTTAAAAAAAGGGGGTTTCATTTTCTGTCATTTACATATCTATACCAGTGGCATTTCGAAATTTATTTTATCATTACTGGTCAGCAGATACAGTGTTCAAGTAAAATCATTCTCAATATTAATATCCAGAGATTACTAATATTATCATTGTGTCAGGGATATAATGACAAAGATAGTAACCCATGGAATATCAAGAATTAAGTAAAATGTGTTGCAATGACTAGGGTAATTATTATGATTATATATACATATGAGCCTAGCTGCGATGACGTAGCTCTGAACGACGGACGGAAGATTTCTGACAGATGGTCGTCGTCAGAGCTACGATTCCGTCCCATTGCCCGTAGTGTTGCAAAACATCCAGCAGTGAAAATGTTGCATTTCATGTGTGTCATGTAATTTTTTAATTAAATTCAACAATATCAAACATTTTTAACATAAAATGATTATTTATTTACCCACCTCCATGTCTAAATTATGTTTTGAAGCACTTTTGAATGGCTCACATCTCCGACACGGCTCACTTGGCCGCCATGATGCTTCTCGTTAGAAAGTCTCGCGCTCCAAATATGGCACCTAGTACCTTATATGGAATGACCTACAAATTTTCACTACGAAAGAAATAAATGTTACAAAGTTTTTAACATGAACTTTAAAAATTCTTTTTTGCTTAATTCTTAATAATACTTACATTTGTTCATTTTCACCATATTTATTCTTAGTTTGTTGGCTTTTTAAAACTTTTAAACATATTTTACCTGTTGAGTGTTTCATTTCGTCACGGTTTGCGGTAAATCAAACATGGCGGCGTATTTGAACAGAATTATACATGTGTTGTGTTTGCCTTGGATTTTACCACTAATAGTTGATGAAAGATTATAATCGAAAGGTTTGTGAATTGAATATTGATCATAGTTGTCAGAACAATACAGTTACATAAGGATAATACCCGAAAAATATATTTTTATCAGTCTCAAAGTGCCCGATGTGGATCACATCGGGGCTTGCAACACTAGCGGCAACGGGGTGGAATTCATACCCTGCCGGGAACCGGAGTGGAGGCAGGGTATGATTATTCGTTCTAATATGAGCCTAGTACTGTATAAATAGAAATTATTCTATTTCTTTTACACTAAGGCCTAGGCCTGTTCATCATGTAAAGTGTACTGTGGACAGTGTAAATTCATTTTAGTTATTTACTTATTTAATATTTTATCTTTCTGACCTTACTCTCTAGATCTCTGCAAATAAAAGTAAAGTATATGGAAATAAGATCTAGAACTAATTTTGATGTGATTGTTTGATTGATAGGAGTGTATAAAGCTTCACCATGCCGGCTGTCAAAGGAGATGGCATGCGCGGTCTGGCTGTGTTTATATCGGACATCAGAAACTGTAAGTAAAAGGACTATCTAATTAAAACCAGATCTTACATCAACAACTCTAATCTAATATACTAATTAAGAGTGTAATGGAAGATTTAAATCATGATCATATTGGTAAAATTTAATAAGGCTATTTATATTTAGATTTATATTTATCTCACCACAGAGATGAAACAAATTAATCATGTATAAGTGTACACATGAGAAGTCCACTGCCCAGCAGAACTTTGATATGCAAAGAAAAAAATCTGTGAATAGTTAAAAATTGTTAATGCACCACCCATCAATATTTGTTTTAACAGAAAACAAATGATAAAAAACACTGCTTAAAAGCTGAATTGTTTTGGTTGAAACATTCTTAAGGCCAATATCAAAGAAATGAATAGGCCCCCGACCCTCTAAATTGATGCCTGCTGTGAAAAATTGGATAGATTGACCGGTCATATCACAATTCTAAAGTAGGTTATACATGTATCATTAGGGCTGAAACGATTAGTCGAATAATCGGAGGCGATTAGATTAATGAAGCTAATTGCTGATAATCGATTAAAGATTTTATTAATCGTTAATCGTAACATGCATAGCCAGTGCATTGTAAGCTGACTAAACACGTTGACAGATCATGGATTTCTGAGTAAGCCATTCCGACTGGAGTTTCATCTCTTTTTGTACATGTTTTGAACTCAACAAAGCATATATGATGTGAGAAATACTTGTTAAATTACGTCTCTGTGGAAGTTAAAGTCATTAATCAATGAAAAAGTGGATGTCATGAGAAAGCTTGCAACACGCTGTTCGCCAATTTTCACTAGCGATCGACTCCATGTTGTTACGTCACGGAGGCCTAATCGCCGCCGGGACGCTCGGGAGCGGAAGGAGCAGTAATCTTGAACATTTAGATTTTACTATTGCATGTGTTTATCATATAAAAAGAATGTTTTTGTTCATATTCTAATTGAATATAAGAGTTGTTGATTTATTTTGTTTTTTTGATCACGGAAATAAAAAAGTTCATTGACGAAAATTTGGTCATGTTGCTCCGTGGTGATCCAGATTTGGTTGATTAGTCGTACGTGTGAAGGTCACGTCAAAACAGCGGGTTAGCAGACTTGATTTAAACTATGTTACGGAAGACAATACAGGAACGGAATTCAGAGCTTATTTGGGATAAAATACGTTTGTTTTGTCAATAAATCTATCCTTATTTGTTGGTAGGCTTATATTATATAAGGCATGTCCTCTGTCATATTATACGGTAGGTGTTATTATTAGTTGATAACAAAACATGGCGGACGTTTTCAGTAGTCAGTAGTGAAACAATATAGTTGCCTTCAATTTAAACGATTAATCGATAAGTAATCGATTACATGTGACCGAATAATCGAATACAAAAATTACTAATCGTTTCAGCCCTATGTATCATGTGTATTGGAGGCATATATTTTTACCTTGTAAAGGGAGACAACTGCATTTATATCATAAGGGAGACAACTGATTTAGAAAGCTAAATATTGTTTATCAGATATATAAAAAAGTTTATTGTGATCTAAGTAACTATTTTGTAAATGGAATTAATTGTAAAATATTCATTCATATCAAACGTCACTTTTATTGATATTAATATAGATCTGGAATTTTCAGGCAAAAGCAAGGAAGCAGAAATTAAAAGAATTAATAAAGAATTAGCAAACATCAGATCTAAATTCAAAGGTAAGTTCAACAGTGAATGCATGCATTCTCCAAAAGTTGATTATTTCTTTCATATGATAATCTCATTGTTTGAATTTCATGTAGTACTGCACTGGATTTAAGGTATTTTAAAAAAATTTACAAAAGGTTCACCAACACTAAGGTGGCAGTGTACAGTAGATTTGAAAAATTCAGCAAAATAAAGTGCAGGCTTTATTTATGTACACACAGCTTTTTAACCTTAAATAACATCTATATAAAAGTATATATATTTTTAATCTACACAACATTTGCAATTGTTATGCAGAGTTCATTTTTGGACAGGTCTGCTTTTTGTGGTTTTGTGAGCCTGTAAAAACCATAGTAACCAAATTTTTTTATTTTTTTTTAAATGCAAAAAATTTGGATTTTCAACCCAAAATTACACCCCCTCTAGGAGAATTTTTTTTTCTTGAACACAGTTTAAAACCAAGCATCACTGCCGTGATAGTGGTACTGAGCCTATTTCGACATAGGTATATCATTAAACTTTAATTTTGAGCAATCTTACCTCGTACCCCGGCTATCATTTTCTGCTGCTACAGTATTGAGTTTTTCCATCTGAGACGCACATTCGGGTACCCCCTAAACCATTAATCTCGAACCCATTTTAGGGAATTTCTTTATGCAAATGTGAAGCCTGCATATAATTCTCTAGATTTAATTCACCAATTTTAGGACATATACATTTTTTAATTTTTTACGCATATATAGTGTTTCCCACAGGGAAAAAAAGGGCATGGTGCTGGGTTTTGAAAAGGGCACTTTGACCGTGATAAATCACCATTAGAGGGGCACAAAGGTTATATCGACGACTTCCATTACAAGGGAAAATCTTTAAAACTGTCTTGTTGTTTATTTCATTCTGATTCAACTTTATTTCATTTAAATGCTTTAAACTCTCTGAGTTGCTAAGTAATATCAAGACATCTATTTAATTATTCTGAGTGAACAAAATGATTTTGGAAACTGTAATCTGCCGATTATATGATCATGACTATAATTGATTCACATGAAAGATATAAATTTCATTTATATTAATTAAATAATGGGAAAAATGCAAAATGTATTCCTTTAGTTCAATCCAACTACCTTTATTAGGTCACCTGAGACGAAGTCTCAAGTGACCTATTCTAATCGCCTTTTGTCCGTCGTCGTCCGTCGTGCGTCGTCCGTCGTCCGTCGTATGTCCGTAAACAATTTACATTTTCGTCTTCTTCTCCAAAACTGCTGAAGCAATTTCAATGAAATTTTGCACAAAGCTTCTTAGGCATAAGGCCAATCAAAATTGTGAATTATATGGTCCCCACCCCCCAGGGGGCTGTGGGAGGGGCCAAAAGGGGTAAAATTGAGTAAAATTTCAAAAATCTTCTTCTCTACTCACAGATGTGGTAGAATCAAATACTCTTCATAGATAGAAAGGTCTTAAGGTCCTTTACAAAAATTGTGAATTATATGACCCTGGGGTTTCTAGTTTCCCCCTGGGGAGGGGGTTAAGTTTACTATAGTTTATATTGGGAAAACACATTTTTGCGCATTATTTGGTCATTTGTAATAGGAAATGAGTCAAATGTTGTCAGAATTATCAGTATGAGATGGCCATTTAATCCTATTAACAAATTTTCTATGACTGACCCCCAGGGACTTTAGGGGCGGGGTCAAAAGGGGTCAAATAGGCTAAAACTTCAAAAATCTTCTTCTGAAATTCTGGAAATGGTAGAATCAAATACTTTTCTTAAATAGAAAGGTCTTAAGGTCCTTTACAAAAATTGTGAATTATATGACCCTGGGGTCTCGCGTTTCCCCCTGGGGAGGGGGTCAAGTTTACTATAGTTTATATAGGGAAAACACATTTATGAGCATGTTTTGCCCAATTTTCATTGGGAACGACTCAAACTTGGTTAGAATTATTAGCCTGAGATAGAATTTTAATATCATATCCACATTGGTCCTGGCCGACCCCCAGGGACTTTAGGGGTGGGGTCAAAAGGGGTCAAATAGGCTAAAACTTCAAAAATCTTCTTCTGAAATTCTGGAAATGGTAGAATCAAATACTTTTCTTAAATAGAAAGGTCTTAAGGTCCTTTACAAAAATTGTGAATTATATGACCCTGGGGTCTCGCGTTTCCCCCTGGGGAGGGGGTCAAGTTTACTATAGTTTATATAGGGAAAACACATTTATGAGCATGTTTTGCTCAATTTTCATTGGGAACGACTCAAACTTGGTTAGAATTATTAGCCTGAGATAGCATTTTAATATCATATCCACATTGGTCCTGGCCGACCCCCTGGGGGCAGAGGGGTGGGGCTAAAAAAGGGTCAAATAGGCTAAAACTTCAAAAATCTTCTTCTGAAATTCTGGAAATGGTAGAATCAAATACTTTTCATAAATAGAAAGGTCTTAAGGTCCTTTACAAAATTTGTTAATTATTATGACCCTAGGGTCTCGCGTTTCCCCTTGGGGAGGGGGTCAAGTTTACTATAGTTTATATATGAAAAACACATTAATGAGCATTTTTTGCTCAATTTTCATAGGAAATGAGTCAAACTTGGTTAGAATTATTAGCCTGAGATAGCATTTTAATATCATATCCACATTGGTCCTGGCCGATCCCCTGGGGGCAGAGGGCGGGGCAAAAAAAGGGTCAAATAGGCTAAAACTTCAAAAATCTTCTAAAATTCTGGATATAGTGGAATCAAATAATTATAGATGGAAAGGTCTTAAGGTGTTTTATAAAAATTGTGAATTATATGACCTTGGGGTCTCACGTTACCCTCCGGGGAGGGGTCAAGTTTACTTTAGTTTATATAGGAAAAACATATTTGTGAACATTATTGCCCAATTTTCGTAGGAAATTAGTCAAACTTGATAAGAATTATTAGCCTAAGATATAGCATTTTAACATTCATATCCGTCCTCGAGGACCCCTTGGGGGACCAGAGGGGCAGGACCAAAAAGGGTCAAAATTATTAAAATTTCAAAAAATACCTCTAAGTTCACAGGTTTGATGGAAGCAAATACTCTTCATAGTCTAAAAAGTGAAATTTATAAATCACTGACCAACTTCAAGGACCAGCATATAGTGTTTATATGTCTTTAATTTGTTTCATTATATATTCTAACTCAGGTGACCGTTAAGGCCCATGGGCCTCTTGTTTTAATATATATCTTTATCGAAATAATAAAAATACTGTATTGATTTGAATAGGATAACATGTTTCATAATAATGGATAATTAATTAAAATAATGTACTAAATTTACAAGCACTAAATTAAGAAAATACATATAATTGTAAGAGTAGCAGTCTTTTCAAAATATTTTAATTTAATCTGATAATCTGATTGAGAAAAAAAGTTGACTTCTTTTTAATTTGATTTATTTTAATTACTTTGCTAGTAATAATTTTATTATTATTAATATATCTTTTCTAAAAATAAATTCACATCGAAATTCTAAAAAAAATAATACCGTTTTCATTTTTAAAAGCGTGAATATTAGTTGAAATCCTGAAATTCAATTCAATACCTCCGGATCTACTTTTACAATACACCCAAAATGGCGGCCATTATGATTGCAAAGCTTGTGACATCCATCAGATATGGATAGGTCTATTAAACATTAACAAAACGTGAGTAAATCATTTACAGTTGTAAGCAGTATTTGTTTTTGTAGTAATGCTCACTAGCAGTAGTCATAAAACTTATTGAAAGGCCAGCTGATTGTTTTCTAGGCTGCCGATCGGCTGCTTGACTTCAGCTTACGTAATACACAGACCTGAAAGTGACACCACAAGCCAAGGCGGAAATAGCCCAAGGCTGCTAATTAGGGCCACTGGGGTGTTGGTCAGGGGGTCAGGGAGTGGTCACACCTCTTTTGTTTACTTAATTATCAAGCCACTGCCTGGTATTTAGGTAGTTTAGTAAAAGTGTACTGGGGACAACCAGGGCAGGGGGTTAGGTTATAGGGGCATGGCGTCAGGTAAAAAGGGCACGGCGCGGCGCCATGCTAACCGGGGCTGTGGGAAACACTAATATAATAAAACAGGGGCTTTCTGCTTAGTAAAAATCTCACCCATGGCCATTCGGTCTTGCTGTACACTGCTACCTAAGTTATCATATTCCAACTTTGCATGCTAAAGAATTATCTGCCCTTACATATAAGTATCAATTGTGACATCAATTATTTATGAACAAAAATCTAAAAAAAAACAGTCATTCTGCAAAAATCAGCATTTATGCAAGGGCAGATAACTTGAGATCTCTAAAATGCAAATCCCGAAAAGCTATCTTTTCTCTTCAATTGAAAGAAGATATATTGTATGATACTATCAACACTACCGGTTTCCTTTTATCTATTTTTTTTTCTGTTGTTGTTAAAGTCATTACTTCTGTACCGATATATGGTGAAGGAATTTGGAAGATATAGCCCAAATTAAAGTCGATATGTGCATTGCACAACCATAACATCACTGAAACTGACATCAAAGATCAAATATTCAAATAAATACAAAGAGTACAGTGGTTGGTTGTCAGTCCGTAACTTCTGAATCATTCAACTTAGGTGTCGGCATTGAAATTTTGATACCTACTGCAAGGGGAGGCAATTTGTTGAAATATTTTCTCTTAAAAAGTTTATTACATTCCAAAAATAATTAGGAAAACTCGATAAACTATTTGTTACTCATAATATCAGTATTATTTTCTCATAAAATAAATTATAGTTTTAACATGTTAACTTTCCAATATTGTTTTTAATATTTTGAAATGTTTTGTTTTGCAGGAGATAAGACCTTAGATGGCTACCAAAAGAAGAAGTATGTATGTAAACTATTGTTTATCTTCCTGTTGGGACATGACATCGACTTCGGACAAATGGAGGCCGTCAATCTCCTCAGCTCCAACAAGTACACTGAGAAACAAATCGTAAGTTTGGCCTGTCCTCAGTTCTAAGTACAGTGAGATACAGATCCATAAGTTTGGCATGTTCTCTGTATTCATTTCAAGTGATGTCTGCCCTGAGGTTGTAATACTACTTTGAAAAACAAACTATAATTAATATTATTTTATTTGTCATTGTTCTCAATTACTAAAGGCCAATAAGTTAAGTGGTTTTGGTACTAGAATCAATTTATTGAATTTTTTTTAGATGATAATTTTGCATGCCACATGATACATTTAGCTCATGTTATATGTAGGACAAATGAAATCCATCACTTTGTTGATATTTGTGCAGGGCTACCTGTTTATCTCTGTAATGGTCAGTGCCAACAATGAGTTGATGAAGCTGGTGATACAGTCCATAAAGAACGACCTTGGAAGCCGAAATCCAATTCATGTGACCTTGGCGCTCCAGTGTGTAGCTAACATTGGTAGTAGAGAGATGGCTGAGGGTCTTGGCACTGATATCCCACGTCTACTTGTTTCTGGGTAAGTAGGAATATCTAAAAGGATAAGGTCTGGTAAAGGAGACCCGATCGCGAGCTCAGTCAGATAATGGAGATCTGTTTTATTGCCTAAAGTAGATATTGCATGGAAAAGCTGTTTTTACCTGAACTGACTTTAATTTTGATGTCAGTAGATCTAGAGTTTATATCTGAATAAGGGATGAAAAAAGTAGGTCAGAATTTGTAGAATGATGAATTTGAATCATGGCTCCTTTATGAATTTGAATCATCACTCCTTGATGAATTTGAATCCTCTTTCCTTGATGAATTTGAATCATCACTTCTTGCATTGGAAGGCTCAAGGATAAAAATAACTCTTTGGTGTTTTAACTTGCAGGGACACGATTGATGCTGTGAAGCAGAGTGCTGCCCTAACCCTTCTAAGGCTCTTGAGAACATCCCCAGAGTTTATACAGATTGGCGAGTGGTCATCCCGGGTCATTCACTTACTCAATGATCAACACATGGTTTGTAGAACTTTTGTAAATCTTCAGAAATCTTCATCGCCGATAGAGCATAAATTATATTCATCATTTGAACAATAATTGGTGTTTAATCATATATATGTCTAATTAACACAAAAATAATCTAAGATAATTTATTTTGCCTTTGGTGCATGTGCAATGATCAGTACTACAGGATGTAGTGCCATAGAATTTTTTCGGGATGCAATTAACTATTATTCATATTTTAAAAAAGTAAAATAATTAGATGCTCAAACTTTTCAATGGTGGTTATGGTGTAAATAAGTAACTTTTGTAACTGAAGAAAAGTAATTAATTGTCTGCTTCTATTTTTGATACTTAAAAAATACCTTTTGTCAGTGGTAGAGCATGTTTAACTAACCAAAGAAAACTAAGAAAATTTTCTTAGGTAATTCACTGGTTTTTGATAGTCAGATAGATCTTCTTCCTTTCTTTGCTTGCATAAAAAGTTTGCTGATCTTTTGCTTAACTGATCAATATTACAATTGATAATTTTCGTTTTCATTATTCTCTCTTACCAGTAATTTGACTTGTGTGATTACAGGGAGTGGTGACCTCGGCCGCCAGTCTTATTGAAGCTTTGGTGAAGAAGAATCCCGACGAATACAAAGGTTGTGTTTCCCTGGCTGTCTCCAGACTGAGCAGAGTACGTCCTTATTATTGTTATCAGATATCATCTGGTAAACCTGTAGGAAAAAACACAGTGTCGGAAGATTTGTATAAATAAAAAAAAACTTATGATTAATTTGAAGTTCCAACAAAGGACTTTACATGTCATTGTCAAATAATGTGATAGGCCTTTATTGTTCTGCACTGTTGATAGTGGCAAGTCAGATAATTGTAAATCACGATAAGGCCATTGTACTGACGATATATATGTAATGGATTACAGTAATAAGACTATTAAAGTGATGATTTCATTTAATACTTTGTTTAAATGTTGATGATTTCACCTCTCATTGATTAAATGTTGATTTCAGATTGTGACCTCCTCTTACACTGACCTACAAGACTATACATATTACTTTGTTCCTGCTCCCTGGCTGTCGGTCAAGCTTCTCAGGCTGTTACAGAACTATCCTCCCCCAGGTAAATCCTCATAGCTTATTTACAGGTAAAAATGACAACAGAATAGCGAGCAGAATTATTGATAGATTTATATGAAAATAGATTATAGAAGCAGTGATATGATACTTCAGATCCAAAATTTCTGTGTCTCTAAATAGAACTTTGACGCAATTTGACAACAGGGAACTAGAGTACAAATTCAGTTGTATTTATGATGCCTTATTATGATAAGAGAACGCAACAATATGAAAGTAGCTGTATTTATGGCTTGTTTGACTTTAATACCATTTGATGACCTAGCGCCCTACAGTATGACTTGTTTAACTTTGATGCCATTTGATGACCTGGCACCCTGCTGTATGACTTGTTTAACTTTAATGCCATTTGATGTCCTGGCACCCTACTGTATGACTTGTTAAACTTTGATGCCATTTGATGACCTAGCACCATGTAATATGACTTGTTTAACTTTGATGCCATTTGATGACCTGGCACCCTGCTGTATGACTTGTTTAACTTTAATGCCATTTGATGTCCTGGCACCCTACTGTATGACTTGTTAAACTTTGATGCCATTTGATGACCTAGCACCATGTAATATGACTTGTTTAACTTTGATGCCATTCGGCGACTTAGCACCCTGCAGTATGACTTGCTTAATTTTGATGCCATTTGGTGACCTACCACCATGTAATATGTCTTGTTTAATTTGATGCCATTTTATTGCAGAGGACCCAGCAGTACGTACCAGGCTGACCGAATGTCTGGAGACAATTTTAAACAAGGCACAGGAGCCTCCCAA
This sequence comes from Argopecten irradians, assembly GCF_041381155.1. Lineage (NCBI taxonomy): Eukaryota > Metazoa > Mollusca > Bivalvia > Pectinida > Pectinidae > Argopecten > Argopecten irradians. The sequence continues at coordinate 26,138,681 of NC_091141.1, forward strand.
GTCTAAGAAAGTACAGCACTCCAATGCCAAGAATGCTGTGTTGTTTGAGGCCATCAACCTCATCATCCATATGGACAGTGATCCGAACCTCCTAGTCAGGGCCTGTAATCAGCTAGGCCAGTTCCTCCAGCACCGCGAAACCAACCTCAGGTACACTCCCATTTCATTTTGGTCGTCAAGGTATTATAAATTTGAATTAACAAGAATACCCAATTTAATTGCATATTGTTATACAGAGTTTTCGTAGTTATATGATAAAAGATAACTTAAAAAATACATACAAGTTTCAGTGCTGTATTTGATATATATCTTGTACATACAATTGTATGTCATATTTGATAGATATCTTGTTGAAATACATACAGGATTCAATATTGTAAGCAGATTTCTTGTTAAAATACATACAAAGAAATCTGTGTTCAGTATTTGATAGATATCTTGCTATATTACATACACGTAACTGTCTTGTTTAAATACATGCAAGTTTCTATGTTGTATTTTAGATATCTTGCCTTGGAGAGCATGTGTTTGCTGGCTACATCAGAATTCTCTCACGAGGCAGTGAAGAAACATCAGGAGACTGTTGTTACGGCCCTCAAGGTATTCCATACATCTTTTAAAAGAATGGGTTATACTCAATAACATTCACATAACTTTATTTCTTTATAACCAGTTTCTATGAAAAAGATCTATATTCACATGAAATATTTACTTATTTACAGAACTGCCTTTTATTATAACAGTAGGAGTACAAGATTTAAACCAATCAATGACGTCTTTTATAGAAAACATGGGGCTAAAAGCTATACATTTTAAAAATTTTGCAGTGATTTGAATTTCAAAACCATTAGAATATGGTGCTGATAATAATATGTATAATAAGTCAGAGATACTTATATTAATCTATGGTTATTTCTTCTTCAGACATATTAATCTATGGTTATTTCTTCTTCAGACGGAACGTGACGTGAGTGTACGACAGCGCGCTGTTGACCTGTTGTATGCAATGTGTGACCGCACCAATGCCGAAGAGATTGTTGGCGAAATGTTGGACTATCTCGAGTCTGCTGACTACTCCATCAGAGAAGAAATGGTATGTAATGACAATATTGGTTGACATTGGTAGGAAATCTGTCTGGCTCTACCACTTTAAACCTGTCTATTGAAGTATGGAAGATTCACTTGGACAACGGGATATAATTGTGTTAATATTCCTGTATAATTTAGTCGTTATGTAGAAGATTCCCCTATAAAGTCCACTATGATATGTTAGTAACGTACACGGATTGATTCTCTTGCAGGATTTTCATTATCGCTAACCCTGGTAGATGTTCAGTGTTATAAACTCTCACATGTGGGCATATAAACAGCATGTAAGATGATAGTCACTGTAAATGTACATATTTAAGAGGTAATTAAATTTCAGAGCTTTCTGTGCTGTGCTAAAAAATGATCGCACTAATGGTATTTTCTGTGTGTTGTTAGTAAAGCAGTTGTCATGAATGTATTCATCATTGTGGTAACCTGTTTAAAATCAATACAGTCAAACCTGCTCCAACGACCGCCTGTATATAACGACCGCCTGTATATAACGACCGCCTGTATATAACGACCGGTTTTTAGACTTCCCATGCGTTTTTACTATATAATGGCACTGCATAACGACTACCTGTCTAATGTGGCTAACGACCGGGCATTTTAGCCCCGTCAAAGTTGTATAACGACCGGTCGCTGAGATCGACTTTTCGAGTACAGAGGACAGTGTGTGTGTGTAGTAGCGTCCCTTTGACCTACTTCCGGTAATTAACTCCCTTTGTAAGCAAATGGCAGCCATTACTGAAGCCCAAGCTATGAATTGTTTATACAGTACTGTTTGGTTTATAACCTAGCGGTCGTAACATTTGAGGTACAAATATGGTTGCCAACTTAAGGATGGAAGTTTTAAAGACCGTTTATGCCTATCAAAGACTGAAATTATGTTTGTTCGCGAACGCCATGTGCACGAAAAGATCACTCGTAAAGCGTGATTTTGAAGCCACAACTCGGATGATACGATAGGCAAAATAAAAGATGTCGCTTTATTTAATGTGTTCCGTTATTCATTGTCGATATTTAGCATTGTTTTATTACTAAGAAATGGCCTGTACTTAAGCTATTTCAAATTAGGCCTTTAAAGTTACATTCTTCTTCTTTACGATTAGAGTCAGTCAGATTATAGCCTGATGTAACCCGGGTATTCTCGATGTGTTTATAAATAAAATATGGTCCCATTTCTTGGTAGAAAGGTTACTAAAAGTTGATATGTGTACCTGCATTGTGATTTTAATAGTTTTGAAGCTGTATATTGTGAGAAAACGCCTCCAAATCGATCTTTCATGTTCCAAGATTAATCCGTCAAAAATGGTTACACGGCAACATTACATACGACTTGCCAGCGAGAATGTGTTGTAAAAAAATATTACACGCAGACATTGTCTGAAAATAATAGTTCACAGATAATTCCAGGCCATGTGAAGTCAGTAATTAGGTAATGATTATGTTCAAAGCTGAAAAAATCTACTAGGTATCAAAACGAGTTGTTTTTGTTATGATCGAACCGATTGTATTAAAATAAAACGAACAAAATAAAGGAAATATATTGACACAATTATTTCTTAAGTATTACGCAAAAAAATGATTATGTTCGGTTTACAGTACATTTCTGTTTGTTGACACAATCGTGCGACATCAAATATTGGTTGTGATGTCATAATCACTACATAAATATTACATGCAAGACTTATACAATATTTATGATATGGCTAAGCAGACCAGTTAATGCTGTCATCAATCATAAAACAAGGTGTTTTGTTACCTGTAGGTCCTGAAGGTAGCCATTTTGGCAGAGAAGTATGCAGTGGATTACACTTGGTATGTGGATGTCATCCTCAACTTGATCCGTATATCGGGCGACTATGTTAGTGAAGAGGTAAATATACATAAATAATCCTCTAAATACACTCAAACATTGCAACACAGAAACATCATTATAACAACACTTAAGGAAAATGCTTTAAGTTTACTGAATCAATGCTCCTACACTAAAACATCATTTTAATATATCAAGTACACTAAATTAACACTCAAGTACACTAAAACAATGCACAGAGTGCACTGAAGCAACATTCCAAGTTAAAAATGTACTGAAATAATACTATAAATACACTAAAACAATACTCTAACTACATAATACTCTAGTTTGTATTAAATATTTTGTTGCTTGTGATCAATTTCAGGCAAAACATGTGAAACATATCCTTTTTGTTTCACATAAGATATAAAGAATATGAACTGTTGTCAGTGATTGATCTACCGCTGTTTTCAATTGGTTCGTTTTATTTGGACATCTACGAGGACAGGACTTTATCAATGTGTCCTGTATATACTTGTTAATGTTTTTGTAACCAGGTGTGGTACCGAGTCATACAGATTGTGATTAACAGAGATGACGTTCAGGGCTATGCAGCTAAAACCGTGTTTGAGGTAGGAACTCGTCAATGACTCTCTTTAACTAAAATTTCAGTTAATTCTGAATTATATACTTTATTTACAATAAAGATTGCTATCCGAGAATTCAAAACTTTGAAGAATTTTTAAAGTTCAATTTTAACATGGATATTATGAACAATCAAAAGCATTGTCAGACAATTGAATATATATATAAGGTGCTGTGTGAAAAGTTGGAGAGTAGTTGGTGCTACTTTTATTCAGTACATGTTTCTATTTGCTTTTTTCAGGCGTTACAAGCCCCAGCCTGTCACGAAAATATGGTAAAGGTTGGCGGTTACATCTTAGGAGAATTTGGTAACTTAATCGCTGGCGATTCTAGATCTAGGTAGGTGAAGTGCTCATCAAATTTGGAAACGTCATTGTTGGGATTCTAGATTGTGAGACCTTTGTAAAATTCAGTAACTTTACTGTGGCTGATTCTAAATCTGGGCAAGTCAAATCTCAGAGAATTACATAGTTTATTTGCTAGCAATTCTAGATCTATAGGTCAGTAAATCTTATTGACATTTTCATGGAGAATTTGGTTAGCAGTTATAGATCTATTTTACATCAGTAACATAACAGCTCATGATTCCAAATCTAATTAAGTCAGCAGGAAGCTTGCCGATTGCTAATTAGCCAATATCGTTTTCTCAAATTGATTAAATTACCAACTTGACTTAACAGTTTTTGATTACTTTACTTGTACATATAAAAGAAAAGGATGAATTTGCAGTTGTTAGAAGTATTTGTACCTTTGGCATATACACAGCTCATCTGTAGATATAAGAAATGATATTACAGACAATAACATTCCTGGGTTTGCTGAATTTGATCATTTATGATTATGATAACGTCTTTTACAGTCCCATAGTACAGTTCCAGCTTTTACACTCCAAGTACCATTTGTGTGGCCCTGGTACCCGCGGGCTTCTCCTCTCAACCTACATCAAGTTCGTTAACCTGTTTCCTGAGATTAAAAACAGCATACAAGATGTAAGTTCTAACAATCATTGTCTGATTTCCATCTTTTTATCAAACTTCAGCTGACTAAATTCTCTAGATTATTAATTACATTATCTTAAATGTGGCAATAACAACTCTATCAACATGGGTGTACAGAAGATTCAACCTACATATTGCAAAAAAAAATTCAGAGGAAAGCTTGGAATCGAAAATTTAATGGTAACAAAAAATAAGAAAGGAGAATTTTTTGCTGAAACTGTGTACATCAACAAATTGAAGTGGGTGTCAACCTTTTGCAGGTTCTTCGTACCAATAACAACCTTAGAAACTCGGAGGTCGAGCTTCAACAAAGAGCAGTAGAATATCTCCAGCTGAGTACAGTGGCATCTACTGATGTTCTGGTAAGTAGCAGTGTAGTTAAGGCATTCTAACATTTCACTACAAGCCCTCCGCCTCTGGGTTGCCAGTTTAAAACGTATATAAGTTGCTTGTCAGATACTGACTGTGGATTGATAATTTTTCTCTGGGTACTCCCTGTTTTATTCATTTCCTAAGCCTGACATGTTCATAGGAATGTTCATCAGATGCAAAACAAAATGAAACAAAATCAAACCTAAAACAGAATCCTTACAACAACCCTGGTGGTAAAAAACAACCCTGGTGGTAAAATTACTGAGCTGGAACTGGTAGTGAGATCCTGAAATTCATTGCCCTTGTCTTTGTGACTTGCCAAGAACTGATTTTACATGAACAACAGATTTGTCCCAAACAAATTTAAAGGACTATATCCATGACATGTTTGAGCAATCTTTCTTCAATATATTAGCTACCAAGGAAAATAGTTGCATCTGTAGTTTTACAGTATAAAACTTCAAGATAGTTACTGTTGACAGAACTTAGCAGTCCAGATCTTTACAAGGTGTTTAATGAATAATCTGATGTATTACTATGGTTACTGTTGTTAGGCGACAGTTTTGGAGGAGATGCCTCCATTCCCCGAGCGAGATTCTTCCATACTTGCCAAGCTGAAGAAGAAGAAGCCATCAGGGGTACCAGAGGGGACAGAACAGAAGGAGCACAAGATTCCACAAGCCCACATGAGTAACAGTTTGGATACCCCAGCGGCCTCAACCCAGGATACACCATCACCTGTGAGTAGACGATAGTTACAATAAAATATTACTCCAGCTGTGAGATTAATGTAAGCTGGTGAATAGACGATAGAGACAATAAAATATTACTCCAGCTCCGAGATAAATGTAAGCTGGTGAGGAGACGATAGCGACAATAAAATATTACTCCAGCTCCGAGATTAATGTAAGCTGGTGAGGAGACGATAGCGACAATAAAATATTACTCCAGCTCCAAGATTAATGTAAGCTGGTGAAGAGACGATAGCGACAATAAAATATTACTCCAGCTCTGAGATTAACGTAAACTGGTGAGTAGACGATAGTGACAATTCCAGCTCCGAGATTAATGTAAGCTGGTGAGGAGACGATAGCGACAATAAAATATTACTCCAGCTCCGAGATTAATGTAAGCTGGTGAGGAGACGATAGCGACAATAAAATATTACTCCAGCTCGTAGATTAATGTAAGCTGGTGAGGAGACGATAGCGACAATAACATATTACACCAGCTCCTAAATTAATGTAAGCTGGTGAGGAGACGATAGCAACAAAAAAGTATTACACCAGCTCTGAGATTAATGGAAGCTGGTGAGTAGACGATAGTGACAATAAAATATTACTCCAGCTCGTAGATTAATGTAAGCTGGTGAGGAGACGATAACGACAATAAAATATTACTCCAGCTCTGAGATTAATGTAAGCTGGTTAGTAGACGATAGCGACAATTCCAGCTCTGAGATTAATGTAAACTGGTGAGTAGACGATAGTGACAATTCCAGCTCTGAGATTAATGTAAGCTGGTGAGGAGACGATAGCGACAATAAATTATTACTCCAGCTCAAATATTAATGTAAACTGGTGAGGAGACGATAGTGACAAAAAAAATATTACTCCAGCCCGAAGATTAATGTAAGATGGTGAGGAGACGATAGCGACAATAAATTATTACTCCAGCTCAAATATTAATGTAAACTGGTGAGGAGACGATAGCGACAATATAATATTACTCCAGCTCCGAGATTAATGTAAACTGGTGAGTAGACGAAAGTGACAATACAATATAACTCTAGCTTCGAGATTAATGTATTCATTGCTTCATAGTGTGACATTATGGTTATATATAGCTTGTTCTTTGATACAAAATTGACCAAGATTTGATCTGAATTACCTCCCTTGATAGGCTACTATATCACTTTACTCTTAACACCTGTTTCAATTAGTTAAGATACTTTCTTCACCATTTTCGATGTTTTTTTTTCTGTTGTATTTTTTCTGAGACGCAAGTTTAAGTGGAACAATGATGAAGCCAAATAAATCAGATTTGGTAAGGCCTAAAATCTTTCAAATGATGATGAATTTTGATGTCTTTTCCAGTTGTCTGTTCCGATATCGCCGCCAAGTAGTTCAGGGTCAGTGGATCTGCTCGGGCTTGTAATCAGCTAGGCCAGTTCCTCCAGCACCGCGAAACCAACCTCAGGTACACTCCCATTTCATTTTGGTTGTCAAGGTATTATAAATTTGAATTAACAAGAATACCCAATTTAATTGGACATATTGTTATACAGAGTTTTCGTAGTTATATGATAAAAGATAACTTAAAAAATACATACAAGTTTCAGTGCTGTATTTGATATATATCTTGTACATACAATTGTATGTCATATTTGATAGATATCTTGTTGAAATACATACAGGATTCAATATTGTAAGCAGATTTCTTGTTAAAATACATACAAAGAAATCTGTGTTCAGTATTTGATAGATATCTTGCTATATTACATACACGTAACTGTCTTGTTTAAATACATGCAAGTTTCTATGTTGTATTTTAGATATCTTGCCTTGGAGAGCATGTGTTTGCTGGCTACATCAGAATTCTCTCACGAGGCAGTGAAGAAACATCAGGAGACTGTTGTTACGGCCCTCAAGGTATTCCATACATCTTTTAAAAGAATGGGTTATACTCAATAACATTCACATAACTTTATTTCTTTATAACCAGTTTCTATGAAAAAGATCTATATTCACATGAAATATTTACTTATTTACAGAACTGCCTTTTATTATAACAGTAGGAGTACAAGATTTAAACCAATCAATGACGTCTTTTATAGAAAACATGGGGCTAAAAGCTATACATTTTAAAAATTTTGCAGTGATTTGAATTTCAAAACCATTAGAATATGGTGCTGATAATAATATGTATAATAAGTCAGAGATACTTATATTAATCTATGGTTATTTCTTCTTCAGACATAGTCAGAGATACTTATATTAATCTATGGTTATTTCTTCTTCAGACATATTAATCTATGGTTATTTCTTCTTCAGACGGAACGTGACGTGAGTGTACGACAGCGCGCTGTTGACCTGTTGTATGCAATGTGTGACCGCACCAATGCCGAAGAGATTGTTGGCGAAATGTTGGACTATCTCGAGTCTGCTGACTACTCCATCAGAGAAGAAATGGTATGTAATGACAATATTGGTTGACATTGGTAGGAAATCTGTCTGGCTCTACCACTTTAAACCTGTCTATTGAAGTATGGAAGATTCACTTGGACAACGGGATATAATTGTGTTAATATTCCTGTATAATTTAGTCGTTATGTAGAAGATTCCCCTATAAAGTCCACTATGATATGTTAGTAACGTACACGGATTGATTCTCTTGCAGGATTTTCATTATCGCTAACCCTGGTAGATGTTCAGTGTTATAAACTCTCACATGTGGGCATATAAACAGCATGTAAGATGATAGTCACTGTAAATGTACATATTTAAGAGGTAATTAAATTTCAGAGCTTTCTGTGCTGTGCTAAAAAATGATCGCACTAATGGTATTTTCTGTGTGTTGTTAGTAAAGCAGTTGTCATGAATGTATTCATCATTGTGGTAACCTGTTTAAAATCAATACAGTCAAACCTGCTCCAACGACCGCCTGTATATAACGACCGCCTGTATATAACGACCGCCTGTATATAACGACCGGTTTTTAGACTTCCCATGCGTTTTTACTATATAATGGCACTGCATAACGACTACCTGTCTAATGTGGCTAACGACCGGGCATTTTAGCCCCGTCAAAGTTGTATAACGACCGGTCGCTGAGATCGACTTTTCGAGTACAGAGGACAGTGTGTGTGTGTAGTAGCGTCCCTTTGACCTACTTCCGGTAATTAACTCCCTTTGTAAGCAAATGGCAGCCATTACTGAAGCCCAAGCTATGAATTGTTTATACAGTACTGTTTGGTTTATAACCTAGCGGTCGTAACATTTGAGGTACAAATATGGTTGCCAACTTAAGGATGGAAGTTTTAAAGACCGTTTATGCCTATCAAAGACTGAAATTATGTTTGTTCGCGAACGCCATGTGCACGAAAAGATCACTCGTAAAGCGTGATTTTGAAGCCACAACTCGGATGATACGATAGGCAAAATAAAAGATGTCGCTTTATTTAATGTGTTCCGTTATTCATTGTCGATATTTAGCATTGTTTTATTACTAAGAAATGGCCTGTACTTAAGCTATTTCAAATTAGGCCTTTAAAGTTACATTCTTCTTCTTTACGATTAGAGTCAGTCAGATTATAGCCTGATGTAACCCGGGTATTCTCGATGTGTTTATAAATAAAATATGGTCCCATTTCTTGGTAGAAAGGTTACTAAAAGTTGATATGTGTACCTGCATTGTGATTTTAATAGTTTTGAAGCTGTATATTGTGAGAAAACGCCTCCAAATCGATCTTTCATGTTCCAAGATTAATCCGTCAAAAATGGTTACACGGCAACATTACATACGACTTGCCAGCGAGAATGTGTTGTAAAAAAATATTACACGCAGACATTGTCTGAAAATAATAGTTCACAGATAATTCCAGGCCATGTGAAGTCAGTAATTAGGTAATGATTATGTTCAAAGCTGAAAAAATCTACTAGGTATCAAAACGAGTTGTTTTTGTTATGATCGAACCGATTGTATTAAAATAAAACGAACAAAATAAAGGAAATATATTGACACAATTATTTCTTAAGTATTACGCAAAAAAATGATTATGTTCGGTTTACAGTACATTTCTGTTTGTTGACACAATCGTGCGACATCAAATATTGGTTGTGATGTCATAATCACTACATAAATATTACATGCAAGACTTATACAATATTTATGATATGGCTAAGCAGACCAGTTAATGCTGTCATCAATCATAAAACAAGGTGTTTTGTTACCTGTAGGTCCTGAAGGTAGCCATTTTGGCAGAGAAGTATGCAGTGGATTACACTTGGTATGTGGATGTCATCCTCAACTTGATCCGTATATCGGGCGACTATGTTAGTGAAGAGGTAAATATACATAAATAATCCTCTAAATACACTCAAACATTGCAACACAGAAACATCATTATAACAACACTTAAGGAAAATGCTTTAAGTTTACTGAATCAATGCTCCTACACTAAAACATCATTTTAATATATCAAGTACACTAAATTAACACTCAAGTACACTAAAACAATGCACAGAGTGCACTGAAGCAACATTCCAAGTTAAAAATGTACTGAAATAATACTATAAATACACTAAAACAATACTCTAACTACATAATACTCTAGTTTGTATTAAATATTTTGTTGCTTGTGATCAATTTCAGGCAAAACATGTGAAACATATCCTTTTTGTTTCACATAAGATATAAAGAATATGAACTGTTGTCAGTGATTGATCTACCGCTGTTTTCAATTGGTTCGTTTTATTTGGACATCTACGAGGACAGGACTTTATCAATGTGTCCTGTATTAGTACAGTGGAACCTCCCGAAACCGAACCTTCTCAAAACCGATCACCTCTAGAAACCGAACATGGATGTCATGTACGGAATGAATTCCTCTTTATTAATAGTATATAAAACTTCCCAAAACCGATCCCTCCCAATTCCGAATACCGGACCGATTTTGAGATCGGAATAGTCAAATGTAACTAAAATACACTTCTGAAAACCGGCCTTACTTGAGCGACACCGATAGATTGCATTGAGGTCTGATCAACCGACCGTGAAATACACACGTACCTGTACCATATAGTTGTCGCATGCCATGTCCTGGGGCATGTATACAGATGTGAAGGCTATAGGTACACGGTAATTATACCCGAGATAGTGGTGAAATTATTTAACGAAAGTCTACCACGTGCACACGGTTTGTTTACTATATGAAAACAAGCAGAGCTAGTAATAAAGTGATAGTTTCGTATTCAAATCACACGGGGTTTTTTATTTACATATGTCGTAAATTATCTGTATGAAGAAGCCGAAGCCATGTATTGTTTTAGAAAATGACTATGTCATATAATGACCGGCATCGACTGATCATCGTGTAATTAGACCATATAATTTGATTCTTGACGTAACCGGAAGCGATCGGCCGTATGTAGGTTAGTGCAGACGAGAACATCCACAAGAACATTCACGCAACTAACTAACTAAACTACGTTTATAAGCGGTAACAAAATCAAGATTGTTGTAATCCATTCCTTTTAAACGTATGATTCTCTCTTTTGTGATAACATTCACATTAACAATCAATATCGGTCGGTTTTAACGAACACTTTAGGCATACATGCGGTACACTAGTAGAAAAAAACCGACTTCCGATCGATTAAATCCGGATCGTAATGATCGGTATTCGGTTCACTTCTCCAAACCGAACCCTCTCTAAACCGGCCGAAATTATGTGCACCGACCATGATCGTTTCGGGAGGTTCCACTATACTTGTTAATGTTTTTGTAACCAGGTGTGGTACCGAGTCATACAGATTGTGATTAACAGAGATGACGTTCAGGGCTATGCAGCTAAAACCGTGTTTGAGGTAGGAACTCGTCAATGACTCTCTTTAACTAAAATTTCAGTTAATTCTGAATTAACTAAAATTTCAGTTAATTCTGAATTATATACTTTATTTACAATAAAGATTGCTATCCGAGAATTCAAAACTTTGAAGAATTTTTAAAGTTCAATTTTAACATGGATATTATGAACAATCAAAAGCATTGTCAGACAATTGAATATATATATAAGGTGCTGTGTGAAAAGTTGGAGAGTAGTTGGTGCTACTTTTATTCAGTACATGTTTCTATTTGCTTTTTTCAGGCGTTACAAGCCCCAGCCTGTCACGAAAATATGGTAAAGGTTGGCGGTTACATCTTAGGAGAATTTGGTAACTTAATCGCTGGCGATTCTAGATCTAGGTAGGTGAAGTGCTCATCAAATTTGGAAACGTCATTGTTGGGATTCTAGATTGTGAGACCTTTGTAAAATTCAGTAACTTTACTGTGGCTGATTCTAAATCTGGGCAAGTCAAATCTCAGAGAATTACATAGTTTATTTGCTAGCAATTCTAGATCTATAGGTCAGTAAATCTTATTGACATTTTCATGGAGAATTTGGTTAGCAGTTATAGATCTATTTTACATCAGTAACATAACAGCTCATGATTCCAAATCTAATTAAGTCAGCAGGAAGCTTGCCGATTGCTAATTAGCCAATATCGTTTTCTCAAATTGATTAAATTACCAACTTGACTTAACAGTTTTTGATTACTTTACTTGTACATATAAAAGAAAAGGATGAATTTGCAGTTGTTAGAAGTATTTGTACCTTTGGCATATACACAGCTCATCTGTAGATATAAGAAATGATATTACAGACAATAACATTCCTGGGTTTGCTGAATTTGATCATTTATGATTATGATAACGTCTTTTACAGTCCCATAGTACAGTTCCAGCTTTTACACTCCAAGTACCATTTGTGTGGCCCTGGTACCCGCGGGCTTCTCCTCTCAACCTACATCAAGTTCGTTAACCTGTTTCCTGAGATTAAAAACAGCATACAAGATGTAAGTTCTAACAATCATTGTCTGATTTCCATCTTTTTATCAAACTTCAGCTGACTAAATTCTCTAGATTATTAATTACATTATCTTAAATGTGGCAATAACAACTCTATCAACATGGGTGTACAGAAGATTCAACCTACATATTGCAAAAAAAATTCAGAGGAAAGCTTGGAATCGAAAATTTAATGGTAACAAAAAATAAGAAAGGTAGAATTTTTTGCTGAAACTGTGTACATCAACAAATTGAAGTGGGTGTCAACCTTTTGCAGGTTCTTCGTACCAATAACAACCTTAGAAACTCGGAGGTCGAGCTTCAACAAAGAGCAGTAGAATATCTCCAGCTGAGTACAGTGGCATCTACTGATGTTCTGGTAAGTAGCAGTGTAGTTAAGGCATTCTAACATTTCACTACAAGCCCTCCGCCTCTGGGTTGCCAGTTTAAAACGTATATAAGTTGCTTGTCAGATACTGACTGTGGATTGATAATTTTTCTCTGGGTACTCCCTGTTTTATTCATTTCCTAAGCCTGACATGTTCATAGGAATGTTCATCAGATGCAAAACAAAATGAAACAAAATCAAACCTAAAACAGAATCCTTACAACAACCCTGGTGGTAAAAAACAACCCTGGTGGTAAAATTACTGAGCTGGAACTGGTAGTGAGATCCTGAAATTCATTGCCCTTGTCTTTGTGACTTGCCAAGAACTGATTTTACATGAACAACAGATTTGTCCCAAACAAATTTAAAGGACTATATCCATGACATGTTTGAGCAATCTTTCTTCAATATATTAGCTACCAAGGAAAATAGTTGCATCTGTAGTTTTACAGTATAAAACTTCAAGATAGTTACTGTTGACAGAACTTAGCAGTCCAGATCTTTACAAGGTGTTTAATGAATAATCTGATGTATTACTATGGTTACTGTTGTTAGGCGACAGTTTTGGAGGAGATGCCTCCATTCCCCGAGCGAGATTCTTCCATACTTGCCAAGCTGAAGAAGAAGAAGCCATCAGGGGTACCAGAGGGGACAGAACAGAAGGAGCACAAGATTCCACAAGCCCACATGAGTAACAGTTTGGATACCCCAGCGGCCTCAACCCAGGATACACCATCACCTGTGAGTAGACGATAGTTACAATAAAATATTACTCCAGCTGTGAGATTAATGTAAGCTGGTGAATAGACGATAGAGACAATAAAATATTACTCCAGCTCCGAGATAAATGTAAGCTGGTGAGGAGACGATAGCGACAATAAAATATTACTCCAGCTCCGAGATTAATGTAAGCTGGTGAGGAGACGATAGCGACAATAAAATATTACTCCAGCTCCAAGATTAATGTAAGCTGGTGAAGAGACGATAGCGACAATAAAATATTACTCCAGCTCTGAGATTAACGTAAACTGGTGAGTAGACGATAGTGACAATTCCAGCTCCGAGATTAATGTAAGCTGGTGAGGAGACGATAGCGACAATAAAATATTACTCCAGCTCCGAGATTAATGTAAGCTGGTGAGGAGACGATAGCGACAATAAAATATTACTCCAGCTCGTAGATTAATGTAAGCTGGTGAGGAGACGATAGCGACAATAACATATTACACCAGCTCCTAAATTAATGTAAGCTGGTGAGGAGACGATAGCAACAAAAAAGTATTACACCAGCTCTGAGATTAATGGAAGCTGGTGAGTAGACGATAGTGACATTCCAGCTCGAGATTAATGTAAGCTGGTGAGGAGACGATACGACAACAAAAAGTAATTACTGGTGAGGAGACGATAGACAAAAAAATTACTCCAGCTCGTAGATTAATGTAAGCTGGTGAGGAGACGATAGCGACAATAAATATTACTCCACAAATTAAAAGCTGGTGAGGAGACGATAGCACAAAAATATTACCCAGCTCTGAGATTAATGGAAGCTGGTGAGTAGACGATAGTGACAATAAAATATTACTCCAGCTCGTAGATTAATGTAAGCTGGTGAGGAGACGATAACGACAATAAAATATTACTCCAGCTCTGAGATTAATGTAAGCTGTTAGTAGGATAGCGACAATTCCAGCTCTGAGATTAATGTAAACTGGTGAGTAGACGATAGCACAATTCCAGCTCTGAGATTAATGTAACTGGTGAGTAGACGATAGTGACAATTCCAGCTCTGAGATTAATGTAAGCTGGTGAGGAGACGATAGCGAGCCAATTATGTAACTGTGGAGACGATAGCGACAATAAATTATTACTCCAGCTCAAATATTAATGTAAACTGGTGAGGAGACGATAGCGACAATATAATATTACACCAGCTCCGAGATTAATGTAAGATGGTGAGGAGACGATAGCGACAATAAATTATTACTCCAGCTCAAATATTAATGTAAACTGGTGAGGAGACGATAGCGACAATATAATATTACACCAGCTCCGAGATTAATGTAAACTGGTGAGTAGACGATAGCGACAATAAATTATTACTCCAGCTCAAATATTAATGTAAACTGGTGAGGAGACGATAGCGACAATATAATATTACACCAGCTCCGAGATTAATGTAAACTGGTGAGTAGACGAAAGTGACAATACAATATAACTCTAGCTTCGAGATTAATGTATTCATTGCTTCATAGTGTGACATTATGGTTATATATAGCTTGTTCTTTGATACAAAATTGACCAAGATTTGATCTGAATTACCTCCCTTGATAGGCTACTATATCACTTTACTCTTAACACCTGTTTCAATTAGTTAAGATACTTTCTTCACCATTTTCGATGTTTTTTTTTCTGTTGTATTTTTTCTGAGACGCAAGTTTAAGTGGAACAATGATGAAGCCAAATAAATCAGATTTGGTAAGGCCTAAAATCTTTCAAATGATGATGAATTTTGATGTCTTTTCCAGTTGTCTGTTCCGATATCGCCGCCAAGTAGTTCAGGGTCAGTGGATCTGCTCGGCCTGGGAACGCCCACAGCGCCCTCTGGTGGTGGTGATGGAGGAATGAGCGGCTTGTTAGTGGATGTGTTTGGGAGCGTGACTAGTAACGGAACTGACTCCAACAACTTAACTCCTGGTGCAGAGGAAGGCTACCAGAAGTGAGTTTGTAACTAGTAGTTGTGATCATGGTAAAACTGAAAGGTTTGAAGTGATCACTCTAAAAATGGCTGGATGTTAAACATATTCAGTAAATACATGATCCCAATAGTAGATTCTATAGAAGTTGACAATATTTTTTGTGTTTTCGAAGATTTTCCATTTCTGTTTTAGAAAATATTGCTGAAAGTATTTGCAGTGCATCATTTTTTCCCCATAAATAATAGCGTCCGTAATCTGTGTCCAATAACATGTCCCTTTTGATAACTGCAGAAGACAAGATCAAATACAGTAAAACTGATTACAACAGTGGTTTTAAATTTTCGTGATTTGGCTTTCAACGCCTGTATGACTCCATAATCCATGGGAAAATTTAAACAAGCTAAGCGATAATCATAATATTGTTTCTTGATATCTCAATAACCAACAGGTTATATTTTATTATCAGTGTTGATATTGGGTCCTATTCATATCATAACTTTCTATGTAATATTTGTTACAAAACCCTGTGGTTTTCATTTTAGACTTACTGTTACAAAAATCTGTGATTTTCATTTAAGATTTATTGTTACAAAACCCTGTGGTTTTCATTTTAGATTAATTTATTGTTACAAAACCCTGTGATTTTCATTTTAGATTTATTGTTACAAAACCCTGTGGTTTTCATTTCATATTTTTTGTTACAAAACCCTGTTTTTTTTCATTTCAGATTTATTTGTAAGAACAATGGAGTGCTGTTTGAAAATGACCTTCTACAAATTGGAGTAAAAACAGAATTTAGGGCTAACCTTGGACGTCTAGGAATATTCTACGGAAACAAAACCTCATTCCAATTTACTGGCTTTCAAGTAGATACCCACTTATCTGAGGATCTTCAGTCTAATATCCTTTTAGAAAATCTGATAGATTTAGTTTACAATTGACTACCAGTAATCAATCATGAATTTCTGTATGTGAATTTCATTATACAATCATGAATTTTGATCAGTATATCAATATACAATATATCAATATACAATCGTGAATTTTGATCAGTATAATCAATATATATCAATATACAATCGTGAATTTTGATCAGTATATCAATATACAATCGTGAATTTTGATCAGTATATCAATATACAATCGTGAATTTTGATCAGTATATCAATATACAATCGTGAATTTTGATCAGTATATCAATATACAATCGTGAATTTTGATCAGTATATCAATATACAATCGTGATTGATCAGTATATCAATATACAATCGTGAATTTTGATCAGTATATCAATATACAATAATCGTGAATTTTGATCAGTATATCAATATACAATCATGAATTTTGATCAGTATATCAATATACAATCGTGAATTTTGATCAGTATATCAATATACAATCGTGAATTTATTTTGGTAAATATCAATACTATTATACAATCATGAATTTCTGATGATGAATATAAATATATAATTATGAATTCTCTGATGTTGAATATGATTATATAATTATGAATTCTCTGATGTTGAATATATCGATATACAAATCATTATAAAATTTCTGTGTGGAACTTTCAATTAGTATGAATTACTGCTACTGATCTTTGATGACATTTTGTATAATCATGTGGTACTTCACCATTACAAAATGTTAGCCTACGTTAACTTAGTGAGATACCGAAAGGAAGGTATTACAGTAATTTGGTGGATAAGCAATATGAATATTTCTTATGTGATCCTTAATGGGGCGTACAGATAACTTGTCAACAGAAACCAGTGGGCACAGTTGTGGACAGTGGAGCTCAGGTTCAGCAAGTCATCAACATCGAGATCATTTCTGAGTTCACAGAAGCCCCTACACTTCAGATATCATTCCTGTAAGTAAGCCCCTACACTTCAGATATTAACCCTGTAAGTAAGCCTCTACACTACAGATATAATTCCTGTAAGTAAGCCCCTACATTTCAGATATCATTCCTGTAAATAAGCCACTATACTTCAGATATCATTCCTGTAAGTAAGCCCCTTTACTATAGATATCATTCCTGTAAGTAAGCCCCTACACTTCAGATATCATTCCTGTAAGTAAGCCCCTATACTACAGATATCATTCCTGTAAGTAAGCCCCTACACTTCAGATATTCCTGTAAATAAGCCACTATACTTCAGATATCATTCCTGTAAGTAAGCCCCTTTACTATAGATATCATTCCTGTAAGTAAGCCCCTACACTTCAGATATCATTCCTGTAAGTAAGCCCCTATACTACAGATATCATTCCTGTAAGTAAGCCCCTACACTACAGATATCATTCCTGTAAGTAAGCCCCTACACTTCAGATATCATTCCTGTAAGTAAGCCTTTACACTACAAATATCATTCCTGTAAGTAAGCCTTTACACTTCAGATATCATTCCTGTAAGTAATCCCCTATACTATAGATATCATTCCTGTAAGTAATCCCCTATACTATAGATATCATTCCTGTAAGTAAGCCCCTACACTTCAGATATCATTCCTGTAAGTAAGCCCCTATACTAAAGATATCATTCCTGTAAGTAAGCCCCTACACTTCAGATATCATTCCTGTAAGTAAGCCCCTATACTAAAGATATCATTCCTGTAAGTAAGCCCCTACACTTCAGATATCATTCCTGTAAGTAAGCCCCTATACTACAGATATCATTCCTGTAAGTAAGCCTTTACACTTCAGATATCATCCCTGTAAGTAAGCCACTATACTATAGATATCATTCCTGTAAGTAATCCCCTATACTATAGATATCATTCCTGTAAGTAAGCCCCTACACTTTAGATATCATTCCTGTAAGTAAGCCCCTATACTACAGATATCATTCCTGTAAGTAAGCCCCTACACTTCAGATATCATTCCTGTAAGTAAGCCCCTATACTATAGATATCATTCCTGTAAGTAAGCCCCTACACTTCAGATATCATTCCTGTAAGTAAGCCCCTATACTACAGATATCATTCCTGTAAGTAAGCCCCTACACTACAGATATCATTCCTGTAAGTAAGCCCCTACACTTCAGATTTCATTCCTGTAAGTAAGCCTCTACACTTCAGATATCATCCCTGTAAGTAAGCCACTATACTATAGATATCATTCCTGTAAGTAATCCCCTATACTATAGATATCATTCCTGTAAGTAAGCCCCTACACTTCAGATATCATTCCTGTAAGTAAGCCCCTATACTAAAGATATCATTCCAGTAAGTAAGCCCCTACACTTCAGATATCATTCCTGTAAGTAAGCCCCCATACTACAGATATCATACCTGTAAGTAAGCCCCTACACTACAGATATCATTCCTGTAAGTAAGCCCCTACACTTCAGATATCATCCCTGTAAGTAAGCCACTATACTATAGATATCATTCCTGTAAGTAATCCCCTATACTATAGATATCATTCCTGTAAGTAAGCCCCTACACTTCAGATATCATTCCTGTAAGTAAGCCCCTATACTAAAGATATCATTCCAGTAAGTAAGCCCCTACACTTCAGATATCATTCCTGTAAGTAAGCCCCTATACTACAGATATCATACCTGTAAGTAAGCCCCTACACTACAGATATCATTCCTGTAAGTAAGCCTTTACACTTCGGATATCATTCCTGTAAGTAATCCCCTATACTATAGATATCATTCCTGTAAGTAAGCCCCTACACTTCAGATATCATTCCTGTAAGTAAGCCCCTATACTAAAGATATCATTCCAGTAAGTAAGCCCCTACACTTCAGATATCATTCCTGTAAGTAAGCCCCTATACTACAGATATCATTCCTGTAAGTAAGCCCCTACACTACAGATATCATTCCTGTAAGTAAGCCCCTACACTTCAGATATCATTCCTGTAAGTAATCCCCTATACTATAGATATCATTCCTGTAAGTAAGCCTCTACACTTCAGATATCATCCCTGTAAGTAAGCCACTATACTATAGATATCATTCCTGTAAGTAAGCCCCTACACTTCAGATATCATTCCTGTAAGTAAGCCCCTATACTACAGATATCATTCCTGTAAGTAAGCCTTTACACTTCAGATATCATCCCTGTAAGTAAGCCACTATACTATAGATATCATTCCTGTAAGTAATCCCCTATACTATAGATATCATTCCTGTAAATAAGCCCCTACACTTCAGATATCATTCCTGTAAGTAAGCCCCTATACTACAGATATCATTCCTGTAAGTAAGCCCCTACAATTCAGATATCATTCCTGTAAGTAAGCCCCTACACTTCAGATATCATCCCTGTAAGTAAGCCACTATACTATAGATATCATTCCTGTAAGTAAGCCCCTATACTAAAGATATCATTCCTGTAAGTAAGCCTTAACACTTCAGATATCATCCCTGTAAGTAAGCCCCTACACTTCAGATATCATTCCTGTAATTAAGCCTCTACACTTCAGAGATCATTCCTGTAAGTAAGCCCCTACACTTCAGATATTCCTGTAAATAAGCCACTATACTTCAGATATCATTCCTGTAAGTAAGCCCCTTTACTATAGATATCATTCCTGTAAGTAAGCCCCTATACTTCAGATATCATTCCTGTAAGTAAGCCCCTTTACTATAGATATCATTCCTGTAAGTAAGCCCCTACACTTCAGATATCATTCCTGTAAGTAAGCCCCTATACTACAGATATCATTCCTGTAAGTAAGCCCCTACACTTCAGATATTCCTGTAAATAAGCCACTATACTTCAGATATCATTCCTGTAAGTAAGCCCCTTTACTATAGATATCATTCCTGTAAGTAAGCCCCTACACTTCAGATATCATACCTGTAAGTAAGCCCCTACACTTCAGATATCATTCCTGTAAGTAAGCCCCCACACTTCAGATATCATTCCTGTAAGTAAGCCCCCACACTTCAGATATCATTCCTGTAAGTAAGCCCCCACACTTCAGAGATCATTCCTGTAAGTAAGCCCCTACACTTCAGATATCATACCTGTAAGTAAGCATCTACACTTCAGATTTCATTCCTGTAAGTAAGCCCCCACACTTCAGATATCATTCCTGTAAGTAAGCCCCCACACTTCAGATATCATTCCTGTAAGTAAGCCCCTATACTACAGATATCATTCCTGTAAGTAAGTCCCTACACTACAGATATCATACCTGTAAGTAAGCCCCTACACTTCAGATATCATTCCTGTTAGTAAGCCTCTACACTTCAGATATCATCCCTGTAAGTAAGCCTCTACACTTCAGATATCATTCCTGTAAGTAAGCCTCTACACTTCAGATATCATTCCTGTAAGTAAGCCTCTACACTTCAGATATCATCCCTGTAAGTAAGCCTCTACACTTCAGATATCATTCCTGTAAGTAAGCCCCTACACTTCAGATATCATTACTGTAAGTAAGCCCCTACACTTCAGATATCAACCCTGTATGTAAGCCCCTACACTTCAGATATCATTACTGTAAGTAAGCCCCTACACTTCAGATATCAATCCTGTAAGTAAGCCCCTACACTTCAGATATCATTTCTGTAAGTAAGCCTGAACACTTCAGATATCATTCCTGTAAGTAAGCCCCCACACTTCAGATATCATTACTGTAAGTAAGCCCCTACACTTCAGATATCATTACTGTAAGTAAGCCCCTACACTTCAGATATCATTCCTGTAAGTAAGCCCCCACACTTCAGATATCATTACTGTAAGTAAGCCCCTACACTTCAGATATCATTACTGTAAGTAAGCCCCTACACTTCAGATATCATTACTGTAAGTAAGCCCCTACACTTCAGATATCATTCCTGTAAGTAAGCCCCTACACTTCAGATATCATTCCTGTAAGTAAGCCCCTACACTTCAGATATCATTACTGTAAGTAAGCCCCTACACTTCAGATATCATTACTGTAAGTAAGCCCCTACACTTCAGATATCAACCCTGTATGTAAGCCCCTACACTTCAGATATCATTACTGTAAGTAAGCCCCTACACTTCAGATATCAATCCTGTAAGTAAGCCCCTACACTTCAGATATCATTTCTGTAAGTAAGCCTGAACACTTCAGATATCATTCCTGTAAGTAAGCCCCCACACTTCAGATATCATTACTGTAAGTAAGCCCCTACACTTCAGATATCATTCCTGTGAGTAAGCCCCTACACTTCAGATATCATTCCTGTAAGTAAGCCCCTACACTTCAGATATCATTCCTGTAAACAAGCCCCTACACTTCAGATATCATTCCTGTAAGTAAGCCCTACACTTCAGATATCATTCCTGTAAGTAAGCCCCTACACTTCAGATATCATTACTGTAAGTAAGCCCCTACACTTCAGATATCATTCCTGTAAGTAAGCCCCTACACTACAGATATCATTCCTGTAAGTAAGCCCCTACACTTCAGATATCATTACTGTAAGTAAGCCCCTACACTTCAGATATCATTCCTGTAAGTAAGCCTCTACACTTCAGATATCATTCCTGTAAGTAAGCCCTACACTTCAGATATTATTCCTGTAAGATTTCACCAAAGTGTCTATACTTTGAAGGCAAGGTCAGGATGTCAAGCACTCACATGTCATGTTCAGGTACCAATATCTCAAGTCAAACAAAAGTCAAAATCAGACTTAAAATTTTGACTTAAATCTGTACATAATAGGGCAATTTAATTTTTCACTTAGTCTGAAGTTGATACTTTTTTGCTAAAACTAACAAGAAGTTGTGATCTAAAGTGTCCAACATTCTGAACATGCCTCAGATATTTGTATCAGTAGGGAATTCGTGCTGAATTCTTTTTACAAATGTTTTGATATTTTTGTAAAAAACTATGTTACATTTGTATTTTGGATTACAGATATAGCGGTGCTACTCAGCGAATTAATCTAAAGCTACCCGTAATGATCAACAAATTTATAGACGCCGCAGAAATGGACTCGTCAACATTTTTCACACGATGGAAAGCTCTAAATAAGTAAGTACCAACCATCTCGAGTACCAAAAATCTCTGCAGAGTAAAGCTCATTAAATAAATGCCTTTCTATAAAATCATTTCACTTACACATTTCTATAGCGGCTACCCCACGTAAATATGCCTAATGGTGTAACTGACCCCAATTTGCAACAAAGGAAGGACCAAAAAAGGTCAATTTGGGTGTAGCCATGCAAGATGAATTATAATTTATGTCTTGATCACTGAAACTTAGCAATTCGAGATATTGCATATAATATCTACTGGAGGAGGATTGTAAATGTACAAATTTTTGGACTAGTGCCTCCAAGATCAGTTTGACAAAATTGATGTAGATGGTTTAGATGACTTCTGTGAGAGAACTATGACTAGATTGATGTAGATGGTTTAGATGACGTCTGTGAGAGATCTATGGGTCAAATTATTCATTTTTGTACTGTAGCATCTCTAATGGATGTAAATTCAAAATTGTTAAGTTGTAAACTGAG
Organism: Argopecten irradians; assembly: GCF_041381155.1. Taxonomy (NCBI): domain Eukaryota; kingdom Metazoa; phylum Mollusca; class Bivalvia; order Pectinida; family Pectinidae; genus Argopecten; species Argopecten irradians. The sequence continues at coordinate 26,161,741 of NC_091141.1, forward strand.
GCTGGGGGCATTGCCAGAAGGACGCTCACCAATTCAAAATAAAAAAAAGAAGTTGCCAAATTTATTGACTAAATCAGGTATATGGCATGCTATATGGACCTCTTGTATTAAAAATATAGCTGTCAGAGAATACATCTCATGATGTTTCCTCCTTTGGAGGACCATGTGGGGAAGCCTTTGGATTAACATGTAAGCCATCCTCAATAAATAAAGTTGATCATGGTGTGAATGTTATCGTCAGGATTAACATTGATGAGAAGTTGTTGATTTTCATCTGGTGTTGGTCTATATTTCAGTCCGAATCAAGAATGCCAGAGGATATTCAAGGCTAATTTTGCTATGGATTCTGAACAAATTAAAACAAAGGTCGGTATCAGATATCCTTAATACAAGTTTCTGTGTATATTTTCACATTTCAATAAATGTAATTTGATAAATAGAATCTTCCAATCATGTCTATATTACATAGATATAAAAATTATCAATTTTACATGTACTGTATACCAACTTTCTTTCGTGTGCGATTTACTTTCACGATTTTTTGCAATCCAAATCAATCTGCGAAAGTTCATCTCCGTTAAATATTATCTACTTCATCTCTATTGATAGGAATTAGCATTCAATTTTTAGATCTGCAAATGATTATCTTCGCGAACTAGTTTTGAAATGTAAATCACGAAAACAAATAGCCGCAAAAGAAAGTTTGTTTGCAGTATTGTTTTGAAAAGTAATGATTTAAATATCTAAAACGTGTATTTCATGAATTTACTTGAGTGTAACCCTTTCTTCTCCGTTTTACAGTTATTAGGTGGAGGCTTTAGTGTTTGTGAAAATATTGACCCGAACCCAGAAAATTTTGTGTCCGCCGGTGTCCTGCACACAAGGACAGCACAGGTTGGCTGTCTGCTGAGGCTAGAACCAAATAAACAAGCTCAGGTAAGTCAGGGGACTGACAGTTCTCTGTCAACATGAGAAACTAGTGGTAAGGATTATGAGCAGGTGCTTGTCTTGTTTGTGGATGCTCTTGTATTGATAACTACTTTTTGGTCCATCTATCTAGGAATGTATAAGAAAAAATAGTATGTTTTACAATGTGTTTCTTATGGATCTAAATAGAACTTGAATGCAGCTCGTAGAGCATCCTCAATACTCCAGGGGTTACTTTCACTAACATAATATCCACAGGGACCTGGCACGATTTTTTTAAACTAACAGTATACATATATATATATATTATAGTATCAAGGGTATGAACTTGGCGGTCGAGAAAAACGGACCTATTTTTTTAAAACCGTGATTATTTTAATAAATGGATTCTATACGTAAATTTCCCGATTCATCAAGCCAAAACTTCCTCAATACTTGGTCAATTTTGTTCATCAAGCACTCAATGGAAAGATAAATTATTTCTCTTTAAGGTAAGATATCCGTCAATGTTGTATAGAACCCATTTATTAAAATAATCACGGTTTTTAAAAAATAGGTCCGTTTTTCTCGACCGCCGAGTTCATACCTTTGATACTATAATATATACATGTATACTATTGGTTAAAAAATTTCGTGCCAGGTCCCTGTGATTATATCCACCCCTAGAATATCTCATAGTAAAACTGGAGGCAGTTCGAGAGAAAAAAATAGATCAATCACAGGCCTGTAGAGAATTCCTTTGAAGATAACACAAAGAGTGACGCCAATGTCAAGCAACACAGTCAACCACAGTGTACCATTGCTCAAGTTCTTTTATACATCAAATAATCAAATTACCTGTGTCTCCTGAACTGCCTTCAGTTTTACTATGAGATAGTCTAGGAGTGGATATAAAGTTATTGATAGTAACCTCTGGAGTATTGAGGATGCTCCTAGAGATGCTTTTAGTTTTACTACGAGATAGTCTAGGAATGGATATAACGTTAGTGATAGTAACCCCTTTAGTATTGAAGATGCTCTTAGAGAGTTTAATGACCATGCGGAAGGTGATTTACAACTGCTGGTTTTCTTTGTTACAGATGTACCGACTGACGATTAGGACCAATAAGGATGGCATAGCTGTGTTGTTGTGTGATCTTTTCGACAAGCAATTCTAACATTGGACTTACAATGGGGAAGCAGTTTAGTTGGAATATCTCATTATTATATGGGACGGATATTATAACACAGAGAGAGAGAGCAAGGAGGGAGCATTTCAGCTGGACTATCTCCATATGTGTGAGATAGCTGAATGTTTTGGAGAGCGTGTACCGGAAATGGGAAAGCAGTTCAGCTGGACTATCCATATATATTGGGTAGAAGAATGTTGTCGCAGAGAGAATGTTTTATATGTAGCTATTTAAATCTCCTGATATACACGTAGGTGTCGGCCACAGACTAATTTGGCCGTGGGTGGGTGTATATTGGGTGGTTGTATATAACTGATGTTAGTCCTTGTGATGTTGTAAGTCCATGTGTTTGTAAGTTAGTCATATAATGACGTTTTCAATACTCACATGGTCACACTCCCGAATTCCCTTACTACAGTGTTTCCTTGTCCCGGTCTGCTATCGCCTTCATTTTAAAGTTATCTTACTGCCACTATCACAACATTAGTTTATATTATGGTTCCTTCTCACGCCCCAGAACTCCCTTTCACCAAGATGTTTTCTAACAAGCTTCTTCTGCCCGAAACTCCCTTTTACCAAGAAGTCTTCTCCATGTGGAAACACAGAAATTTTGTCTCGAATCAGTTACATTATTTCAACTGAGGATCACTTCTTCAATGGACATCAGTTATGTCCACGATGTAGCTGTACAGTTTTGGAGAGTTAAATACCAGTAAAGATATTCCACATTGAAGGATTTTTTTCTGACTTACTTTGTTAGGCCTTGTGTAAACATAGCAGCTATGTTATAAATATTTTTGTTCATTTTGTGTATTTCTATTGATGTGTTTTGGTCTGTGCTTCCAAGTTTCTGTCAAAATACATCAAAGTAAGTTGCATATACAATTATATATTTGCATACTATCATTCCGCATCTTGCAGCAATCTGTTATTTTTGTTAAATTTCAAGACTCTTTGTGCTATTAATTACAAGAGGTGTGATTGTCTTTTAGTGAGTCTTAAAACACAGTATCTGATGTGTTATTATACACATATGCTATCTAGTTTTAAACACATAATAATTTGTGTTGTTCTTTACCAAGATGTTGTAAACTTTGCCACAAATTTTGAAAATACTTTGATCAGTTTGAGAGAGTCTCCATCAGTATAATCTTGTTGTTTAGAAATTTCTAACCTTTATGGTCAGAGCCATAGAATAATTAGCCTATGATATATCTCCTACTCCCATGTAGATAATTGGCCTTCATGAGATATCCTACTGCCATTTGGATAATTGGCCTTTGAGATGTCCCCGTGGTACTTACCAGTTGACACTTTACCTTTGAGATAGCCCCCTAATTTCTAGTAGAAATTTTATCTTTGAGATATCCCCCAATTCTAGTAGATACTTGGCTTTTGTTTTGCCCCCCCCCCCCCCCCCACTTCCAAGTGATACTCAGATCATGCCCTCTAATAAATTATGTTGTACCATAATCAGTATTCTAACATGTTAGACTTGTGTGGAGATGACAGATGCTCCAATACATGTACAAATATTTACGCAAGAAATTAGCTAGACATGATGTAATTTAGACCTTCTTAGATGAAAGCCAACAATCTGTCTGATTGTGTTCATATTGCTGTGGCTAATTATGTAGATCTGGTGGTCAAGTTTCATTAGAAGAGGTACCAGACAACCTATAGCTAGTACCCGATATATGAAAGTCTATTTTGGTATTAGACTTTTGACCCAATAGTTTGTTGTAGTCAGGCACTTTAACTCACTAGGCACTGCATCTTTCTCAAAGTTTGATATTGTTAAGCAAAATGAAGTTGCTATGTAAAGTTGTGATGTTACATGTTTAGATAATGTTGAAAATGTTCAAATACAGTTTATAGCGTTAAAGATTGAATTAGGATTTCAGATAGGGTCAACAGATAATATATGTACATTTTGCTGACTGGTAAAGTGTTGTTGTGGATGTTATTTATGTATAGTGGAGCAGTAGGTAGTGCTAATGTGTGACAAGTAAATGTGATGTCGGAGCACCTCATCCGTTAAAACTTGGTCCGCTTGTTATAATTTATATCATTCCAGAATAATCTGCCCTTTCTGTAAATAAGAAACAGAAAGTGGAGAGGGTTCTCGATTGATGACTACATTTTTAACAACAAATTACAAGGCAAACATTTGGTGCGTCCTTGCATTTTATAAATTTTTTTACCAAACTATTTTATCAGTGATCATAGAAGGTTAGGTGTTATGTAAGATAGCCGTGTACATCATCTGTATTGTAAGTACACATGTCCTTTACTGAATATATAATGTTTGTGATATGTGACTTTGAGAGTGGTCCAACCTGGTTGCCATGGTAATGTTACCTGCCAACAGGCTGTCATAATTTCCCCCATTTACTGTGTGCAATACTACAGATCATGTCAATGTGTAGAGAAACAATGCTTGTTAGTAAACTGTATAGAAATATGGTGTATATTGGGATAGGGGCATAATGTATTATTTGTAGCTAACCTTGAACTTTGGGTCAGGGGTCAAATTTCATGATGAGTCCTGAATTTGGGTCAGGGGTCACATCTCATGATTTACCTTGAACTTTGGGTCAGGGGTCACATAATTTACCTTGAACTATCATCAAGTAGTGCTGTGGTTGTTGTATGATATGGAATTCTCATTTGTTCTTGCTGTGTTATTATAATGTATTATGGTAATGTGAATCTGAGGTCAAAGTTTATATGTTAATTATTGACGTCATACAGAATAGAAACGTGTAGAACCCCCTTACTAATGTTGATGTAATTATCCCATAACGCTGGAAAACACCATGGTACAGATCAATGACCTTGAATAGTTTAATGACCTTGAATAGTTCTCCAGTGAAAAAACTTTGTGTAAATCTTAGGCAGACATTGTATATATGTATACAACATACTATTAAATAAACTAAATATCTGTACATGAGTTCAGGAGTGTATGTTTTCTTTCTCTTAGAATACTTGAAAATCCCGCTGTGATCGTGGCTGTCGTGTTCTAATAGATGAAATTGCATCAGTTTAGCGTTTGAAAAAAAACTAGAGAAATGTTTGAACAATTTAAATTTCCTCACCGATACCAGAGCTCCATTTTAGGAATACCAAACAATTTGTCGGAGTAAATCTTTGACTTGGACCCACTTTTTAGCTCACATGGCCCGTATGGCCGGTAAGCTTATGTCATGATGTCATGGCGCAGCGTCTGTTGTCCGTCCATCAACATTTCCTTTAATTCGCTACTAGTCATAGAGTTCTGCATGGATTGTAACCAAATTTGGCCACAAACATCCTTGAGGGAGGGGGAACAGAACTTGAATAAATTTTGGCTCTGACCCCCCGGGGGCAGGAGTGGCGGGGCCCAATAGTGGAATTAGAGGTTAATCCTTTAAATCGCTACTTGTCCTAGAGTTCTGCATGGACTGTAACCAAATTTGGCCAGAAACATCCTATCGGGAAGGGGGAACAGAGTTTGTATAAGTTTTGGATATGACCCCCCCCCCCCCCCCCCCCCCCCGGGGTCAGGAGGGGTGGGGCCCAATATGGGAAACAGAGGTAAATCCTTTAAATAACTACAAGTCTTAGAGTTCTGCATGGGATGTAACCAAATTTGGCAAGAAACATCCTTGGAGGAAGGGGAACAGATTTTGTATATATTTTGGCTCTGACCCCCGGGGCAGGAGGGGCGGGGCCAAATAGAGGTAAATCCTTTAAATCGCTACTAGTCATATAGTTCTGCATGGAATGTAACCAAATTTGGCCAGAAACATTCTTAGGGCAAGGGGAACAGAGTTTGTATAAATTTTGGCTCTGACTCCCGGGGGCAAGAGGGGCGGGGCCCAATAGGGGAAATAGAGGTAAAGCCTTTAAATCGCTACAAGTCATAGCGTTCTGCATGGAATATAGCAAAATTTGACCAGAAACATCCTTGGGGGGAAGGGGGACAGAGTTTGTATAAATTTTGCCTCTGACCCCCTGGAGCAGAAGGAATGGGTCGTTTTAGGGAAATTAGAGGTAAATCGTTAAATTCGTTCAGAAATGAAACAATGGTCCTTATTCAGAACATTACTTGACATTACAATAACCAGGTGAACGATACAGGCCCTCTGGGCCTTTTGTTATGTATTAGTGTATAGTGGGTCTTTGCCTTACCAGCGGTCTAAAATATGTTTACGAGAATAAAACAGTTGTCAATGGTATTATTGGTATTATAAAATGATCAAACTTCTAAACCAAGACCCGGAACTAAATATCTCATAGTTTGGCTTTTCATTACACAACCCAACATGAAACTTTCACAATTGCATTAGACAACGGCAATGTCTTTTGTATTGTACATATATTAATAAGGTCAGAAGTATCTTTTTCACCCTCTAGTACCGGATGTAAAAGCTCGACACATAAGCACAACATGGTGAATATACGTGTAATACTATTCTTCCTTGAAGCTACCTATACGGGCCTTTATTCATGCATTTGTTCGGTGGTGGTAGCCCTTGTAACTTTTATAAACTCTGAATTCACCGAAATTCTTTGGAAACCATACTCTGGACAGCTCCAAATGGAAAGGGGTGAAAACAATAGGCAAGACATGGTAGTTCAAGCGTGCTAGTATGACTAACGACTGATCTATTCATGAATTCAGACTTCGAATTTATTCTGAATACCACACATGTCGTGTTACACAGGTTTACAGGTATGCTTTCATTACACACTGGTTTGTCAACCGACAATACATATAATATAGACACGGGTTTTCATGGAACAATGGTTTCTGCCAACATCTATTACGTTTGCTTACAAACAATTGACCAATGTTCAGGGATTGCCTTTTCAACATAACCATTGTGTTGGCGATAATGTGTATCGAGTGTCGCGTGTCTCTAGCCAGAGATCTTACACAAGGGGATTTTTGAGATTATAAGGTCAGCTGTTCAGCTGACTTCGGTATTAACGGATTATACTTTCCTAAAGATTACACATAATCCCAGTCTAAACATTCTAGAGAGCAAATCGAGTATTGTACCGCGAGAAAAAGTTATGTATACCAGAACTGAACATTCACATTGACTAAATCCGGATTTTGCGTCGGTTGTTTGAATATGTGTATTAGGAAACAAAATATTTCTATATGTTAGGAAACAAAATGTCTCGATAAAAGTTATTCAGGAACAGTTACTTGTAGCCTTCCGTTTCTTTTTCAGTCGCTGTGTGTGTCAGATCCCTGGTCCTTGACGTATGATGTGTTATAAAATAAAAATAAAAACCAGTAACTACATGCCCCTGTGACTGCTTTGTCCGTTATCAGTTCAGTGGGATAGACTTATAAAAACAGACAAGAGTTACACTTTTACAAAGAGTCACAACCAAAACATACTGCAGTCTCCCAAAACACGCATGTACTTTACACACGCAACACATGCACTACATACACTAGACCGAATAATCTGTCAATGAGCGTATCAATAAACGACAACAAAAAGGAAAGATATACAATAGACCGAATATTCTGTCTCTTAATGGGCGTATCAATAAACGACAACAAAAAGAAATTATACAATAGACCGAATATTCTGTCTCTTAATGAGCGTATCAATAAACGACAACAAAAAGAAAAGGTATACAATAGACCGAATATTCTGTCTCTTAATGAGCGTATCAATAAACGACAACAAAAAGAAAAGGTATACAATAGACCGAATATTCTGTCTCTTAATGGGCGTATCAATAAACGACAACAAAAAGAAAATGTATACAATAGACCGAATATTCTGTCTCTTAATGAGCGTATCAATAAACGACAACAAAAAGAAAAGGTATACAATAGACCGAATATTCTGTCTCTTAATGAGCGTATCAATAAACGACAACAAAAAGAAAAGGTATACAATAGACCGAATATTCTGTCTCTTAATGAGCGTATCAATAAACGACAACAAAAAGAAAAGGTATACAATAGACCGAATATTCTGTCTCTTAATGAGCGTATCAATAAACGACAACAAAAAGGAAATGTATACAATAGACCGAATATTCTGTCTCTTAATAAGCGTATCAATAAACGACAACAAAAAGAAAAGGTATACAATAGACCGAATATTCTGTCTCTTAATGAGCGTATCAATAAACGACAACAAAAAGAAAAGGTATACAATAGACCGAATATTCTGTCTCTTAATGAGCGTATCAATAAACGACAACAAAAAGAAAAGGTATACAATAGACCGAATATTCTGTCTCTTAATGAGCGTATCAATAAACGACAACAAAAAGAAAGGTATACAATAGACCGAATATTCTATCTCTTAATGGGCGTATCAATAAACGACAACAAAAAGAAAGGTATACAATAGACCGAATATTCTGTCTCTTAATGAGCGTATCAATAAACGACAACAAAAAGAAAAGGTATACAATAGACCGAATATTCTGTCTCTTAATGGGCGTATCAATAAACGACAACAAAAAGAAAGGTATACAATAGACCGAATATTCTATCTCTTAATGGGCGTATCAATAAACGACAACAAAAAGAAAAGGTATACAATAGACCGAATATTTCTGTCTCTTAATGAGCGTATCAATAAACGACAACAAAAAGAAAGGTATACAATAGACCGAATATTCTGTCTCTTAATGAGCGTATCAATAAACGACAACAAAAAGAAAGGTATACAATAGACCGAATATTCTGTCTCTTAATGAGCGTATCAATAAACACAACAAAAAGAAAAGGTATACAATAGACCGAATATTCTGTCTCTTAATGGGCGTATCAATAAACGACAACAAAAAGAAAGGTATACAATAGACCGAATATTCTGTCTCTTAATGAGCGTATCAATAAACGACAACAAAAAGAAAAGGTATACAATAGACCGAATATTCTGTCTCTTAATGAGCGTATCAATAAACGACAACAAAAAGAAAAGGTATACAATAGACCGAATATTCTGTCTCTTAATGGGCGTATCAATAAACGACAACAAAAAGAAAGGTATACAATAGACCGAATATTCTATCTCTTAATGGGCGTATCAATAAACGACAACAAAAAGAAAAGGTATACAATAGACCGAATATTCTGTCTCTTAATGAGCGTATCAATAAACGACAACAAAAAGAAAAGGTATACAATAGACCGAATATTCTGTCTCTTAATGAGCGTATCAATAAACGACAACAAAAAGAAAGGTATACAATAGACCGAATATTCTGTCTCTTAATGGGCGTATCAATAAACGACAACAAAAAGAAAAGGTATACAATAGACCGAATATTCTGTCTCTTAATGAGCGTATCAATAAACGACAACAAAAAGAAAAGGAGCTTAATTTAAGAGACAGGTTATTCGGTCTACACACAAACGACAGGCTGTCCTTAATGATGTGGGCTATTAATAGGATGTTAAATATAATCAAGTAACCAAGAGATGTCGGACATTCATTATCTTATAACAAGTCTATTTAAAGCATATTTATTATCGATAAAACACTAATTGTTCAGTCAGTTTTTGGCGGTGGGACATTGGAGTCGCGAAAATTCTATCTGAGAAATAGGAAGTACAATTTTTAAGTTTATAAACGGCTATTCTGTAACCTTGAAACTCTAATTAAATTATTGATATATATCATGATGTCTCTTACGCCATACGAAGGGTATCATATGACGTGTGATTAAGCTGTAGTGTGTGGATACACGTACATCTGAGGCTTTACTGTTTAATATGTATACTCAACTTCCCAAAAGACGTCTAATACCCTATATATGTGTGTGATAAGTCGAATTATATGCTAAATATAACTACACTATATCTAAGTATTTGTGTGGATATTGTTAACATCTGTGCTATATAACAACACAGACTAATTTGTATATTGCACCGAAAGAGAAAGCGTCCCAATTCTTATCATCCACCATACACCTACCATAACGTGTATAAAATTCAAAATAATGCCCTGCTTTCAAACTGAGTTTCGAGGTGGCCAAGATTACTTGATAAAATAGTTTCTCAGCTAATTATATCCTGCGCAGTTATAAAATATAGTTTCATCAATAGATAAGAAAACAGTTTAGAAACAAAATCGAAACGGCACCATTACCGACGCAAAAGAACCAATGTCAATGTTCTGCTTAGGTCTTGGTTTGTTGAAGGACGCACAGATGAGCAAGACCCACAGGCATTTGTAGACTAAAAATAAATAATCTGTCTTGGTAACACAATATCAGAGAATATTACCAAGACATCTATTATAATATCTTTATTAAAAAAATGCGTGCGCCTGTGGACCAGAGCAAGTCTCCATATTGAAAGATGGACGAGGAAAATAGACCACAAGATGACACTTATTACACTAGTCCTAAACACCTGTGTCGTTACCGAGTACTGGTTTTGTCTGTCCGTCTGAAGAGTTTCCCCAGGTAATGGGGTATTGTCCGAGGACCAACTACATTTGTATATCAATTGTGTTTGTTCACCTGGGTCTATGTTAGGAGATAATAGACTATTTACCTGTCCCTGGAACACATCCCTATAAATATGATGACATAGCTATTATGGTAGCTAAGGGTAATACCATTCCTGTTGAAATATTAATCACGGTGACGAAAGACCTACATGTATAGATCCACTTGATGTAGGCAGCTCACATTAGCTGTAATACACATATATAGACAGTGGATATGGAATTCGTGCTAAGTTCCTGTATGTGTTATTATACAAATACTTGTACCTGCATTAGAGGGTGACAGTGCCTAGTGTCACCCCGGGGATATCTACCAAAAGAAATTAGTGCGGGACTATTGGTGTTTGATCCCACAGTGCGCATTGTATTATTACGTAGCTCCAGCATCGCTTTAAGTTATGATGTTAATGTTATGACTTACAAAAATAGTTTTCAATCTTCAGAATACTGTTTCTGTTCGGAAATATGCGGAAACATCTCAAAATGGTAAAATGAATCACATACTCTACATAGTACCACACACGTATACATTACTATATAGAGTATGATTTTTATCGACTTTTGATCTAGACCCATGAAACGTCTAAAAATGGCACTCTGGTGTGTCAATAATTACCTTATTCGACCCAATAAGCGCCAAGTACGTTTAGAAATGAAAAAAAAGAAAGGTGCTTTATAATACGAAATTATAAACTGTATAGTTTTGGACTTTATTTATGCCTAGGCAATTGAAACTGAGGCATAAAAAGGAGGAGGGCGCTTATGGGGTTAAATATGGTATATTAACTGTAACTAATTATCGGATTCCTATGGTTATGAGCTGTGAGTTGATATCATTTATCAAGAAACTCGAACTATATATATATTGTACATCATATATATCTCGTTCTCAGAATGACTTCAGATCGATAACAAATGTAGTTACTAATCAATAGCTGGTTGATTGTTACTGCGAGTTACTTATTAGTTCATAACATACTGTAGACCAACTTATTTTCATGGTGACTTCCTTTCGCGTTTTCATGCCTCACTCCTTTTTTTACCGCGATTTAGACTCATAAGGGTTCACTCACAGAGACCTGACACGAATTTCTAACAGCAGTATTTATATATATTTATTATCGATAGAAGGTTTACTGATGTCGGACACTTTTTCGCCGCGATTTCTACTTGCCCGCGAAATGTAATCGCACGCGAAAAGTAGTTTGTTTACAGTACATAACCGGGGAATTGTAGGAGAGGGTTCCTTTAAAGTTGTAAAACGTGTGCCCTAACCACAGGGTACGAATTTCGATTAATAGTATCTAATATACATATACCGTTTGTTAGAAATTCTTGCCATGTCCCTGTGCCCTATCCGGTATAGAAATGCCACAATGCAACATGTTAAATCAAAATGCAAAAAAGATATGTTCGAGACGAACGAAAATTGGGCTCAAATACGGAACCCATCTTTGATTATATAATCAATATTGTTTGTATTGTCCGACGTCTACGGTATACAGATAATAGTACAGATATTTAAACTAGAAACCTAAAACAAACTATATCCATAAGACGTATACCATAGGTTATAGCGAGGTATACCTATACCAGACACAATGGCTATTTAAAAAAAAAAAATCTTAAAATCGCAGGTGTATAGTGATTAGTGTTATACACCTTACAGTCCGCTAATACGTGTCGCCCACAGCAGGGACAAGGTGTCCGGACCAGATGAGGTTCAGACGTTTAGATGTGTTCAGCTGGAACGTAGAACTTTCACACTCCGACATTGAACACAAATTAGACACAGTCAATTTGTTGTTGATAAACTTTGCCTGTCAAACCTGAAGTTATTTCTCGGGAATTTTATTGAATTGTTTTCAAATGTGAGGATAATGGATGCACTCAGACCGACAGACGGCCATACAGTGTGACAGTACCGTAAAGGAATTTCACTAAAACGTGTATTGTTAAAAAAATACTAAACAGGTTATGCTGGTTTCATTAAAGAATATTTTAAATGCGATCATTTATCGAGGAAAGATGTCTTAAGATATAGTGTATAGCCTTGTATGAGCCGACGTGCGTTCGGATCAACTCTTCCACTGTTGAAGTCGGTGGCAGCGAGAATTAGGAAGGTAAGCCATTGATTAAAGAATTAGTTGTGTTCTGCAGGTGTGCAAGGCACCGTCTTATTGGCAACGTTATTTGCGCTATATATATTGCAACCAAGCAGATATACCATTTTTGCTTTAATGTAAATTAATGAAATATATTTATGATCTCTGCAAAATAAATAACTTTAAAAAGTGTACTTATCTTCAATATCGCCGGTCAAACAATTATAATGCTTCATGGATATGCAATACATGCCATATCAATCTCAGTTACATTTTGGTTTTATTTAATGTTTGCGTTTTCTTAAGATGCAAAAGATGTAAGTTCGAGACAGAAAGTATAATATAAACTAAATGTAGAAACAAAATATAAAAAAATAAACTTTCTTGGTTGCATCTGCTAAAGCTGCTTCCAATTCTGATTTAAAGTCCACTACGTTTCCGAAACAAATATTATTATTATAAGTATATCATTAACACTTATAGGATCTACATTCATGACATGGACTGGGCCCGGCACCATAAAACTATTCTCAGACAGATTTTTTTTACTCAAGTATATGATTTTACATAGACTTGAGTAAAAATCAAAGTACTGAAAGTACTGCTGCGGTAAAACTTCTGGATGATAGGAGTTGATTCGAGTGTTAAAGATTGATAAGTCAATGGTTATATCATCAGTATAACTGCAAATTGGAAAACGATCCAAAGGAAACAGGACTCAAACTAAGGCTGAAAAACAAATACAAATAATTGTTTTTTTTATTTGGTCGTAATAATTTATCACATTGATTTATTTTCTCACATTTTGTACAGGTCAAGTTATTCTAAATACACATAATGCATTTCAGTGCAGAACCTTCAATCAAAGAGGAAGTATTTATGTTGTCAAGTTTATATAAAGAAAAGTTTCAGCATTATGGTGACTTGTAATGTCAAATTAAATTGATTTATTTTTGTTAAAAACTAAACAGGCATTCTTCAGATATCAAGAAAAAACTTACTGGTTATATTATATAAAATCTCATATAATGTTTAAGCAATACCATACACGTATTTGACCTTTAATGACTAATATGAATGACATCAAGGATTTCCTGTTTAACAAAAATGTATCTAGCAAGTTTAAGAACACCATACTATCTATAACTACAAAAATTAATGGTTGTCAGACCGTGTAACATATATAACTAACGTATATTGTCATAAAGGATGACTTTCATGCTTCATAACTTCACTAATACTACTTTGGCAACATATCAGGGAGAAAGAGGGGAAAGAGAGGGAAAGAGAGAAAAAAAATCTCTGTCAGCTATCAGCTGTTTACCGGTATATGCTTTATCAAGTTTCAAGTACATCAATGTATATATATTAACTATAAAACTAAATAACCTGAGTTAACTAAACGACATGTAAATGGCAGGAAGGATGTTTTTTGTCAAAACATGTTAATATTTTTTCTCTATGTCTATCAAGTTTGTAGTACATTACAACATATATTCTAACAAACGGTAACGGCACGAGTTACCTAAATGACAGATATTGTCATCAGTGTCCTTTTCTAACTACAATTTGTAAATATCTTCTTATTAAACATTATGGAAAGTTGTTCAGCAAAATTTGGAGCAAGGATAGGTCCAACATTCGGATCGCAAATTCACTCAGAAATTTTCCTTTACATGATAATTTACTTTGAAATTTGACTATTGGTTCCAAAACTGTTTTCATAAGGCCTGAACATGATAATTTACTTTGAAATATGAATATTGGTAGAAAAACAGTTCTTATAAGGCTTGGTTCAAGAAAAACATAATTGTAGTATATGATTTAATGAAGGATAGTGACACGCTTACTTTTTACTGTTTTGATGAATTGATACAAATCTATCAGATTAGTACTAATTTTGTGGAATATCACGGTTTTATTATCTGCTATCAGAGAATACCTGAATTCGACTGACTCTGAAATATGTCAAATTTGTTTCCTACTTACAATAAATATTTCATATTGATCTGTACAATGTAATGAAAAAATAACATACTCCTACCGGGAGGAGAAGATGGGAAGACTTAATTAGTTCAGTCGAATCATTTGAAATGGGTTGATATTTCTAAAATTTCCTTTACAGTAACGAAAATTATAAGCTTCAGTGGTTTCAATATATATTATAGCAGATTCACTCAGCAATTTTACTTTGACATGATAATCTACTCTGAAAAAAAACCATTGTGTTACAAATTATATTAGTACATTTGCCTAGTACAGAATAGTACGTACATGTATTACAATTTCATTTATATTTTAAACGCCTCCGAATTTTTTCATTTAATTTGCATAAACAACCAAACGATAAGATTTCGTTATAAAATGACACTAAACCTTGTGAGTGTGTATATCCAGAGTTAGATGTAGATTTTAGTATTGAGGAAATAGCTGAAGTAATTAAGGCTCTGCCTAAGGGCAAAGCTGCTGGCATCGATATGGTTCTTAACGAATACTTCATTGAATATAAAAATATGTTTTTACCAGTTTTGTTAAAATTATTTAATACCATGTTACAAATTGGTTATTTTCCAGAGTCATGGGCCCAAGTTGTCATAATTCCTCTGCATAAAAAGGGGGATATTAATAATGTTAACAATTATAGAGGTATAACGTTAATTAGTCATTTAGCTAAATTATTTGCGTCCTTGTTAAATAAGCGCTTGTTAAAGTGGAGTGCTCGTGAAGATATTGTCACCGATGCACAATTTGGTTTTAAGCCTGGGTTTGGTACTAGTGATGCTATCTTTGCGTTGCAAAGTTTAATTATTAATTCTATAGAGCAAAACAAACGACTATATTGTGCTTTTATTGATTACAGTAAGGCTTTTGATAGTATTAATCATCGATATTTATGGCATAAACTTTGGAAAAGTGGTGTAGTAGAGGGCGATTACTTAATGTAATTTCATCAATTTATGATAATGTACGTTCATGCGTGAAACTAAATGGTAAACTATCCGCCATGTTCGATTTGCATGTCGGTTTATTACAAGGGGAATCTTTGTCTCCCATGCTATATTCTTTATTTGTAAATGATATGGAAAGTGAATTTATAAACTCGGATTGTCAAAGTTACCCCTTACAGTTACTTAACCTTTTTATGCTAATGTATGCAGATGATACAGTCTTATTTTCCGAAGACGCTACTGACCTCTAGCATATGCTCAACTGTCTACAGACTTATACGGTTAAATGGAATTTAAAAGTAAACACAGATAAAACAAAAATTGTTATATTTAGGAAAAGGAGAAGAATATTACCTGGTGAAAAATGGACTTTCAATGATAAATCTATAGAAATTGTTGATAAGTTTTGTTACCTGGGTTTGGTTTTTAATTTTAATGGAAGATTTGCTGTAGCACAAGATACATTAGCGTCTCAAGGCAGGAAAGCATACTTTCAATTAAAAAGAAAAATGAAAAACTTTAGCCTTAACACAGAAACAAAATTATCCTTATTTGTTACATATGTTACATGCATATTAAATTATGGTTGTGAAGTGTGGCGGCTAGATGTTTCGCCCCAAGTTGAAAAAATTCACCTCCTTTTCCTTAAAGACATACTTAATGTTAGAAAAACAGTCAATACATCTATGGTGTTTTTCGAAACGGGTAGATATTCATTGTATGTTCAACGTAAGAGAGCTGTTATGAAATATTGGTTAAAACTATTGAAAACAAACAATTGCATTCTGAAATCTTGTTATGATGCACTAGTCGAATTGAATAGCAGAAAACCTAATTGTAAAACGAATTGGGTCTATCATATTAAGCACGAACTTTGTAGTTTGGGATTTGGATATATTTTGGAAAATCAATGTGTTTTAAATGAAAATCATTTTTTTGCAAATATACCACCAACGTATCAATGATGTTTTTGTTCAAGAATTATATAGTGCGTTTGATGTATCTCCTAAATGTTATTTGTATAAACATATCGTTCATAATTTTTGTACACAGTTCTATTTAATTAAGCCTGTAAATCATAAATTCAAGAAGTTTTTAAGCCAATTCCGTATGCAATGTCATAGTCTTAATATCGAATCCGGACGTTATAATAATATTCCTAGAAATCAAAGGACTTGTTCATTATGTGATAAAAATGACGTCGAAGATGAAGTACATTTTGTTCTTCTCTGTCCGGCATATTCTGAATTAAGAGAAAAATACATTAACAGATATTTTTTATCATAGACCAAGCGTGCATAAGTTTATAGAATTATTCTCTAGTAAAGATGTTAAAATTTTGAATATGTTGGGTAACTTTTTGTTTCGTGCAACAGAGAAAAGAAAAACTCTGCTCACAATTAATTAAATGATAAAATTGCTTTGTATTTGCCGTCAGCATCAACGTAGGTTCTGTTGTGATCACGTCTTTTATACATATGTAGCTTAATATTATTAGTATATTGAAATACTGAAATATTGTCCTCCGCCATCTTATACTTGTATACATTGTATGTCATATTATAATGATAATAATTGTACTGTTCCCTATATGCTTGTTATGCATTTGGATGAAATAAAAACTTGAAACACTTGAATCCTCTAAACAATAGAACAGCCATCTCTAGATCACTGCTTATTGTTTTGATGTGGTCATGATCAATGTATCACACCTTCACGCTTGGCTGCGCACTGCTACAGATACGAAGAGATGTATATATGGGGTGGTTATCTATCCTTTAATCTTTGAAATATTTTTCTCGAAAACCCAGCTCCCTACCGCTCCGAACCGCTGTAAATGAAAATTAATGTGTATGAGCAAGGGACGTCAGAAACATTATATAACATGTGTTGAGAATATGTATAACAGTATTTACATTAAAACCTATCTTTTAAAACCACCCAGTGGTCTGAGTAAAAGTGGTCTTAATAGCGAGGTGGTCTTAATTCTGAGGTGGACCAGGTTTCTTCTATGATCATGACGATCAAGAACAGAAACTCTGTATCCTAGCTGACCGGTACATAATATATGTACTGTATTTTTGTTTCAAAATTGAAATTTTATGAAAAATGCAATATACATGTATATATAAATGTATATTATATATATATATATATTTTTTATTTTTTTTGTTCAATTTTTTGCATTTAACACATTTACAAATACATGGGACATCAACATAAACTTGACATGACATATACATTACATTTATATAAAAAAAAAAAACATTAGAAACATAACATGCTGAGTATGTACATGTACGTGTGGGGAAAAAAACAGTTTGATATATTTTGGTTAAGATAAATTTGCAAATTACTATATTTGATCAATTAGTTTTGTCGGCCATTAGAATCTTAATCATATCATATTTTAATGCATGCGTATCTAATCAAAACCAATAATTTACAAATATTTTTTAAAGTTTGATGAATTATGGACATATAATGACTATACCATTTATTTCTAGAGCATAGACATATTTTTTTCATTAAATAAAGTTAATGGTGTGTGCTTATTTAAATCTTAAACTGAATTTCACTGAAGTAATTGTTGACAATCTAAATGAAAATACTTTTTCTAGACATTACTTTCTATTATGTTTTAATTATAATTCAAATACATATCGTTAGTTTAATCAGAGATTTAGATAGTAATTAAATTATCTATGTCTCTGGTTTAATTATCACATAGTATCACCTGAGGTTAATGAGAATCTATGTGTTTTAAAATTGGTATTGATCTGTGTAAATTATTATTAATATTTACGGAAATCGATTTTAATTATCCCGCCATGTGCAATGATTGGTCAAATAATAACTTACGATCACAATCGGTAAAGTGTTTGAAAGACTACTGTGCAATAGTCAAGCGTACTTTTAACTAATGCAATTACCGCAACAAAATAGATGACACATCTATTGAAATAAGATGATTGACGTACGGTACTTCATAAATATCTGAAATAAGATCAATATATCTCATACATTAAAGAATTTTAATTCCATTGGCGTTACACGTATGAGAAAGAACTGCCTAAATCGTTCGATCTCGCCACCAGGGCTATCGAAAGAACGTTGCATTACTTGTGGTTTCGATCACGTCAACTGCCAGCCTCCAGCGTCACAAGTATGCAAATGATGGCGATTAACACTCTCCTAGTACAGGTAGATAATCTGATAATTAGGTCGACGGAAACAAAAGACTGACTGATGTACCTGCGGGTAGTTGGTCACGGGTTGCTGCGTGCGGGAAGGTGAGGCACAGCGAGGTGTGAAGTCACATGTGCCTGTGGTCATAATCAAAGTGTCAATTAGTGTTAATTTAGTGGTCGTTGGGATTATGAAAATTGGTCGTAAAACGGAATAGCGGTGTGATTGTATTTCTGAAGAGAAAAAAAATCGGAACTGAAAATAAGTGGCCGTAATAGTGGGATGTTCGTAATTTAGTGTATATGCAACGATTTTTCAACGATTTTCAACGATTTTATTTTTACACCCAGACACATTATAATGTGTAACATGAGGGATAAAACAAATACAAGTGTATAAGCATGACAGGATGGACAAGTATATGTACATAACATTAAGACATTATTATATAGCAATTACTCTCAACATTTTTACATTTCACATGTACGAAACACAAAGTATAAATATTTCATTCATGGTGCAATAAGAAAAAAAAAAAAAAAAAAAACCTAAATCATAAATGTAGAATATTTTGATTTCATAGTAGCATCATCATTACGATAATAGTAGAGGATTAAGTTTTTTAAGAAAAAGGGAGAGTCCATTTAGGACACTCTTATTACAAACTGATATTAAACCTTTCATCTTATTATCATTTGGGTTAATTCGGAAGTAGTTTGGAATATACTTTCTTTGCAAATTTTGGACAACCGCATTATTACAAACAAACAAATAATGAAACTCATTTCCAACATGTTCCAAGCACATATTACAAAGTCTATCTTCTTTAGGAATATTTCGCCATCTGCCTGTTTCAATGGGAAACTTTAAGTTACAGGTACGTATTTTGGTTATTTGCAATCTGTTATTTTCGGACAATATTGTCAAATACTTCTCAAATTTAAATTCAGTTTTAAAAATCAAATAGAATTGTCCTCTCGATGAGTTGTGGGCATCAGAAAACCAGTTTTGGATAAACTGGTCTTGGAGCCTTTGTTTTAAATAGTGTTTGAAAAACATCTTAGGCATGATAATTTTATTATCAAATATATATGAAAAACCAGTTTCATCAAATATACTCTTAATTTTGTTAATCCACTTGAAGGAATGAGTTCCATTTTCTTGTAGACAAAGAGCTAACTTCATTAAAATACTACTTAATTTTTCATCATTACTTAACAATTTATTCCAAAACCGAGCCATTCGAAGTTTGATATTTAATTCCAATGGAAACCGACCAAGTTCTCCATATACCATGAAATTAGGAGTGCTAGATCTCACTCTCAATATCCTTTTACAAAATTTCAAATGCACTTGTTCTAGTTTCTTTAAGTTTTCAAACCCCCAGACTTCCGAGCCGTACAGGAGAATTGGCTCAACTACCGAATCAAAAATCTTTAATTGTAAGTCAATTGGAATAGCCTGGTTACGAATTTTTTTATATAATGCAAAAAGGGATTTTTGCGCTTGATCCATAAGTCGTAATTTTGCTTTTAAAAAGTTTCCATTGTAATTAAATATTACACCAAGATATATAAAATTATCCACAATTTCAAGTGTTGCATCTCGCAAATAAAACTCAAGATTTTGTGTTGACTTCCGCTTACAGAAAATCATAACTTTAGTTTTGTCGACATTTACCTTCAGTTTCCAAATATCACAATAATGTTGGAAAATATCTAACGCTTTTTGAAGTCCTTCGGGGGTTTCTGCAAACAGAAGTGTATCATCGGCATATAACAAGACGAAGATTTCAACAAAAAGTTGTAACTCAGATGATATATCTTCAGTTATCTTTGAGAGAGGAACGCTTTTCATAGACTTAAAAAAAGTTTCTAAATCATTTAAGAATAATGAAAATAGTATAGGGGAAAGATTTTCGCCTTGTCTTACACCAATTAAACACGGGAAAAAATCTGATACTTTTCCATTATGTTTAACACATGACTTGATATTATTATACATATTCTTGATAACAGTAAAACATTTGCCTTTAATATGTGATTTTTGAAGTTTCATCCATAGTCCAGCTCGCCAAACCGTATCGAAAGCTTTTCTAAAATCTATGAATGTACAGTAGAGTTTTTTCCCACTATTCAGGTAAAAAGATATCAACATATGTAAAATAAAAATATTATCGACTGTTGAATGATCTTTACGGAATCCTGCTTGATTAATAGAAAGAATTTGCTTTTGCTTTACATAAAGATTTAGGCGGTTATTTATTATAGATGTAAAAAGCTTTCCTAAACAGCTTATAAGGGTGATTGCCCTGTAGTTATCGGGATCCTGTGGGTCTCCTTTATTTTTATATATGGGATTAATTACTCCAATTGTCCAATCTTCCGGTATGATACCAGAGTTAAGAACAATATTAAAAAGTTTACAATAAATAGTAACCATTTCTGGAGGTGAATGTTTTAAATATTCATTCAATATTTTGTCATAACCAGGGGCTTTACCATTTTTTAACTGCCCGATCGCTTTTTTAACTTCATCTTCCGTTATTTCATTATTCAATATATCATCATCATCTTCATCCTCATCATCGTTCAAATCATCATCATCATCATCATCATCATCATCATCATCATCATCATCATCATCATCATCATCATCATCATCATCATCATCATCATATTTCAATAAAACATCATGCTATACAGTACATGTCTATGTTTGGAATAAACTTTTGGAAAATAAAAATAAAATAAAACAAAAATAAATATAAAGACAAAATAAAAGAATATTTTCAAGCATGGTGAATTAACAACAAATAAAAATATGAAATAAAAAAAAATAAAAGTAAGCTGCCGACGACAAGGGTTGAACCCCGGACGTCTGCATAGAAAGCTCAGGACTTACCACGACACCACTTGTATATATTGATTATCACGTGAATATTATTAACTTGATAATGAAATGCAGTTCACTAAATTTTCTTATTTTCTTCGCAATCCACTTAAATTGATATTGATGCTGCTGAATAAGTTTACAGAATGATTCTAAACTAGTTTATATTGTATCTGGGTGCAAATTACAACTTCATATACCACAAATGTGTGGTTATTCAGTTTATTCTTCACGACACCAGCCGGGGGGGTAAAAAGCTAGTTCCGGAATTGCGATCCCAATACTGGTAAAACCAAGTTTTACCGTAAAAATCTGTCTGAGAAAGTTTTATGGTGCTGGGCCCAGAAGTTACAGCGCTAAACAAAAGCAAGCTTCATTATATAAACCTTTGTTACAAGGAAATTCGTTTCACTGTTTTTTTTGTTTGTTTGTTTTTCTTTCTGTGTGCGGTAGTGATAGTCAACTACCGCGCGGTAATTAGTTGGACGCCGGGAAAAAATAAGACGACCCACAATATGAAAATTAACATTTAGTTTATATGTATTTGATTGTTCAGGAAGTGGTGATACGTTAGTATTAATCCCAAGCTAATTTTAGTATCGTTTGGGACTCCAGAAAATTGTTAAACTCGTATTACAGTCACATTTGAAAAAAAATAATGTCGCTTCAGTGTACGTTTAATGGTATACATACCTTTAATTACCTTTATAACTGAAACGGCTTACCTTTAAAACTGACCAGTTTTATACATTTATATTGTCCGAAAAGTTTTAAGCTTAAATTGACGTCAGGACTCCAATATCCATCAATTCACGAACAATAAAATTAAATGTTATTTCACACAACACGGGTCGCCTTACGTTTCCCGACGTCGTCACCACACAGTAGTTAACCCATGTACTAAACCGCATGGTCAGCGAAATAAACTTTAGTATTGTTAACATAGATTTACACAGAAATCTAGCGTTTGTTTGGTGTTGTAGCTTCATTTTAGGCTATCGATGTAGTTGTTTGTTAATAATAAACTTTTTTTTTCAAATCAATGTTGGCCTTTAAATTGATATTTAGATATTTTCCTTTTAAGTGTTGGTGTCAATCGGATCGCCTCGTCATTTTTTCCTAAATTACGTTCGCAGAAGTGGGCGAGGTGTTCCGATTGGTGTCAGTGTAAGTGCATGTTCATTCGAAGTCTAAATGTAAACAAACCATTAATCAACTGGCGTGAATGACTAATCATGATATGTCATTATCGAATCGATAGATCTTCACGCCTGATTTTGCCTGTTAAGTCCTTCGAAAGCAGAGAGTTAAAGGTGATCGGCTTTTATTTTGTTAAAAAGGCCCGTGACTGCTTTTCCGAAACAGCATTTGAATTTTAAAATGGAAATATAAAACAAGATACAACATGTAGGTAATCTGCAGAGTCGCAAAAGCTATAAGCCTACTGTTAATACTACATCCTCTGAACAATTTTGTTACTGGTAAAATAAATAGAAAGTTTATTTTCATAACGCGGGTCGTATTATGTTTCCCGTCGTCGTCCTAATTATATCGTCCGTTAGTTGACTATCACTGCGTCAGACGGCAAAACAGCGAAATAAAACTTCCATGTTAACATAGATTACACAAAGAATCTGGTATTTGTTTGGTGTTGTCACCTCATCTGAGACCATCGGTATAGATGTTTAATTATTTTAAAGAAACTTTTTAATGTTTTGCGAAAGGAAGCGGGCCTTTAATGTAGATGTATAATTCCGCTGGCGAGCATTAAAGGGCCACTTCCTTTCCATAACGGCATTTAATTTTTAAAATGAAAATGTAAAATGAAATTGATAATTTCATAAAGACACACAAGTTATTAAATTACCGTTAATACTACACTTACCATCACTTTATTATTGATTAAGTTTAAATACATTAATTGCTAATTTTTATAACGCGGGTCGTTTTATGTTTCCCGCCGTCATGCTAATTACCACGCGTCGGTTGACTATCACTGCGCCAGACGGCAAAACAGCGACATGAATATTCACGGTTAACATAGTTTACGCAGGGAATCCTGTATTTGGTTGGTGTTATAACATCTGTATATTATTATTGGGTTTTTTTCTTCTTTTTTTCTTTAACTTTTAATTTTTGTTTCGCAAAAGGTAGTGGGCCGAAACAAAAAATAAAAGTTTCTTAAAAACAATATTAACATAGGAAAATGTATATCGATGACCTTAAATGAAGTTGTAACACCAAACAAATGCCAGTTTCTCTGCGTAATCTATGTTAATATTAAAGATTCATTTCGCTGTTTTGCCGTCTGGTGCAGTGATAGACAACTAACGCGCGGTAATTAGGGCGACGGCGGGTGACATAATACGACCCGCGTTATGAAAATTAACATTTGATTTATTTTAAATAAATAGTTCAGAAGGTGATGATAGGTGTAGTATCAATGGTAAGCTAATAACTTTTGGGACTCTCAAAAATTATCGATCTCGTTTTATATTCCCATATTAAAAATCAACAGTCGTTTCAGAAAGTTAGTGGGCCTTTAAGAACTGTTCCATCGATGTTGGACTGATAAGAAACTGATTGTGTGCAAAGCTCTGACATCTATACAAACTATATTTTCATTAAGACTATAATTTGATGCTTATATTTACATTACTAACTCGTTTTATGGTCTCTGTTTTAGATTTCACAGAAAAAAAAAGTTTGTTAACAATGATTTGATTTAAAGGAAAATTTTGGCGGTGATCAGTTGACGTGTCCACGTCAACATTATTGACGGCACAAAAATCTCTTCGGCTTGGTTAGATCGCGGCCATTCTGATCTGTGTAGTTCTTTAGACATTATATTCCGGTGTTAATGATGGTTCACCTACAATCTTCTGTGTTTTAAAATTCAATAGACTGTAACTTGTCTGTGTGTTCACTGTTGACTAGGTTCACAGGTATCTGTTGTATTTAAAGTTCATTAGACCGTGAAATATTTTGTGTTGATGTGGTTCATGGATGATCTGTTGGATTTGAAGTTCATTAGACCATGAAATAGTTCGTGTTCACGGTTGGTCTATTGGATTTGAAGTTCATTACACCATGACCTATTTCGTGTTGACGGGTTGATCTGTTGTTTTTGAAGTTCATTGCACCATGAAATATTTCGTGTTGACGTGGTTGACGGTTGATCTGTTGTATTTGAAGTTCATTACACCATGAAATATTTCGTGTTGACGTGGTTGACGGTTGATCTGTTGTATTTGAAGTTTATTGTACCATGAAATATTTCGTGTTGACGTGGTTGACGGTTGATCTGTTGTATTTGAAGTTCATAACTCCATTTACTTTTTCGTGTTGACGTGGTTGAAGGGTGATATGTTGTATTTGAAGTTCATAACTCCATTTACTTTTTCGTGTTGACGTGGTTGAAGGGTGATCTGTTGTATTTGAAGTTCATTAGAGAGTGAAATATTTCGTGTTGACGTGTTTACGGTTGATCTGTTGTATTTGAAGTTCATAACTCCATTTACTTTTTCGTGTTGACGTGGTTGAAGGGTGATCTGTTGTATTTGAAGTTCATTAGAGAGTGAAATATTTCGTGTTGACGTGTTTACGGATGATTTGTTGTATTTAAAATTCATTACACCATGAACTTTTTCGTGTTGACGTGGTTGAAGGGTGATCTGTTGTATTTGAAGTTCATTAGAGAGTGAAATATTTCGTGTTGACGTGTTTACGGATGATTTGTTGTATTTAAAATTCATTACACCATGAACTTTTTCGTGTTGACGTGGTTGAAGGGTGGTCTGTTGTATTTGAAGTTCATTAGAGAGTGAAATATTTCGTGTTGACGTGATTCACGGGTGATCTGTTGTATTTAAAGTTCATTAGAACGTACATTGTAAAATATTTCGTGTTGACGTGTTTACGGGTGATTTGTTGTTTTGAAAGTTCATTAGAACGTACATTGTAAAATATTTCGTGTTGACGTGCGGTTCACGGGTGATCTGTTCCGTGTAGAGTTCAGTAGGTCGTGTCTAAGTTATTTCACCGAATTGTTTGATCCGAAGGGTTCAAATTCTGTATGTGTATTAAAATGTAAGTATAATTGATTCATATCACTAACCATCCTCGATACTTCAGAGATTACTTCACGATAAAACGATCCAAAACAGTGATAGTAACCCTTGGAGTATCGATGATGGCCACTTAAACACTGTTTAATATATTTGTATGTAAAACAGGGGCAAATGTCATTATCACGACTACCGTGTGTGCGATAAGTTTTTTTATTATAATATTAGGCTATACCGCATCAATGCAAAATCTTTATACATAACTGAAGTAATTGAATTGTATCAAGTTAACCCTAACCATTGAATCTCCGCGTTGGTCACACTATGTAAAATCTTCAAATGTATGCTAGGTCCAGTTCATGTGTAAATACGTTCATTGTTCATCTCCGGCACTACCAAGTATATAAAAGGATTTATATCGGATATGGGAATTTATTTAACAAAGAAAATGTGCCAACTCGACATTTTCTGTGGTCTGTGTAGCACCCCGGGTTATAAATCTAGCCTATTAGTCCGTATTAAATTATTGTGGTAGATGTAAAATAACATAAATTTATTTTTCTTAAAACGGTCCTCACATTTCCTTATTGCGATTGTATCGAAGACATAAGATTTAATGCCCTTTTCACGTTGAATTTCCCACAGGAATCTGATAATTAGTTACAATTTATATATTTTTAGATCTACCGATTTCGGCGGTTTAGGAGTCTAGATAAAAACAATTCGGAAAAAACACTATACCATCAACATCATGTATAGTATGAGTTTTACAATTTTGATCTAGACCCATAAAACGCATGAAATAGTCTATGTATGGCATACTGGTCGGTTCAAATACAGACAAACATTAACAAATTCTCATTTTCCTGTGGAATTCTTAATTTTTCCGACATTAAACAACAAAATGTACAACTGAAGTTATCTTCATCACTCTGGTTTTTCCGCATTCTCCGGCTGTCACCAAAACCCACATTTTCTTTTAATAACTCCCCATCCATCTTATTCTCCCACCATCAAACCTAACATTTTCTTTGAATAACTCCCCATCCATCTTGTTCTCCAACCATCAAACCCCACATTTTCTTTAAAGAACTCCTCATTCATCATGTTCTCCCACCATCAAACCCTATATTTTCTTTGAATAACTCCCAATCCATCTAGTTCTCTCACCATCAAACCTACATTTTCTTTAAATAACTCCCCATCGATCTAGTTCTCCCACCATCAAACCAACATTTTCTTTAAATAACTCCCCATCCATCTTGTTCTCCCACCATCAAACCAACATTTTCTTTTAATAACTCCTCATCGATCTAGTTCTCCCACCATCAAAAGCAACATTTTCTTTGAATAACTCCCCATCCATCTTGTTCTCCCACCATCAAAACCCACATTTGCTTTGAATAACTCCCCATCCATCTTGTTCACCTACCATCAAACCCCACATTTTCTTTAAATAACTCCTCATCCATCTTGTTCTCCCACCATCAAACCAACATTTTCTTTTAATAACTCCCCATCCATCTAGTTCTTCCGCTATCAAACCCTACATTTTCTTTAAATAACTCCCCATCCATCTTGTTCTCCCACCATCAAAACCCACATTTGCTTTGAATAACTCCCCATCCATCTTGTTCACCCACCATCAAACCCCACATTTTCTTTGAATAACTCCCCATCCATCTTGTTCTCCCACCATCAAACCCGACATTATCTTTGATTAACTCCCCATCCATCTTGTTCTCCCACCATCAAACCCGACATTATCTTTGATTAACTCCCCATCCATCTTGTTCTCCCTCCATCAAACCCGACATTTTCTTTGAATAACTCCCCATCCATCTAGTTCTTCCGCTATCAAACCCTACATTTTCTTTAAATAACTCCTCATCCATCTTGTTCTCCCACCATCAAAACCCACATTTGCTTTGAATAACTCCCCATCCATCTTGTTCTCCCACCATCAAAACCCACATTTGCTTTGAATAACTCCCCATCCATCTTGTTCTCCCACCATCAAACCCCACATTTTCTTTGAATAACTCCCCATCCATCTTGTTCTCCCACCATCAAACCCGACATTATCTTTGATTAACTCCCCATCCATCTTGTTCTCCCACCATCAAACCCGACATTATCTTTGATTAACTCCCCATCCATCTTGTTCTCCCACCATCAAACCCGACATTATCTTTGATTAACTCCCCATCCATCTTGTTCTCCCACCATCAAACCCGACATTATCTTTGATTAACTCCCCATCCATCTTGTTCTCCCTCCATCAAACCCCACATTATCTTTGATTAACTCCCCATCCATCTTGTTCTCCCACCGTCAAACCCGACATTATCTTTGATTAACTCCCCATCCATCTTGTTCTCCCACCGTCAAACCCG
The DNA here is from genome assembly GCF_041381155.1 of Argopecten irradians. Taxonomy (NCBI): domain Eukaryota; kingdom Metazoa; phylum Mollusca; class Bivalvia; order Pectinida; family Pectinidae; genus Argopecten; species Argopecten irradians. Next base: position 26,189,923 of record NC_091141.1, read on the forward strand.
ACATTATCTTTGATTAACTCCCCATCCATCTTGTTCTCCCACCGTCAAACCCCACATTATCTTTGATTAACTCCCCATCCATCTTGTTCTCCCACCGTCAAACCCCACATTATCTTTGATTAACTCCCCATCCATCTTGTTCTCCCACCATCAAACCCGACATTATCTTTGATTAACTCCCCATCCATCTTGTTCTCCCACCGTCAAACCCACATTTTTCTTTAAATAACTCCCCAACCATCTTGTTCTCCCACCATCAAACCCCACATTTTCTTTGATAAACTCCCCATCCATTCTGTTCTCCCACCATCAAAACTTTTATTTTCTTTGAATAACTCACTTTCATTTTGTTCTTCCATCATTAAAACTTACATTTTCTTTGAATAATTGCAAATTCATATATGTAGTTCTTCAGCCGCCAAAACCTACATTTTGTTTTAATAAGCCCATCCTTCTTAGTTATTTCATCTTCATAACCTTAATTTTCTTTTCGTTAATCCCCTATCATCTAGTTCTTCCATCCTCAAAATTTACATTTTCTTAGAATAATTTCCCATTCATCTAGTTCTTCCACCATTAAAACCCAATAGATGAATGAGGAGTTGTTCGAAGAAAATGTGTGTTTTGATAATGGATGAAATAAATGAATTTATTTGAATAACTCCCCATTCTTCTACAATCAAAACACACATTTGCATAGAATAACTCCCCATTACTCCTCTTTCATTTTGTTCTTCCATCATTAAAACTTTTACTTTCTTTGAATAACTCCCAATTCATCTAGTTCCTTCATTACTAAAACCCACGTTTTCTTCGAATAACTCCTCATTCATCTACTTCTTCCACCATCAAAATCTCCATTTTCTTTGAATAACTCCCCGTTCATCTTGTTCTTCCAACATAAAAACCCATATACTTCGGTTTTAATAACCCCATCCTAAGAAGTTCTTTCATTTTCAAAACCCGCATTTTCTTTGAATAAGTCCCCAATGAATAATTATTTTTTTGACTAACTCCCATCCTCAAAAACTTAATATTCCTTTCATATATGTAATCCCTGTTCATCAAGTTCTTCCATCATCAAACTCTACGTTTTCTAATAAATCATATTATTCATTTTAGTTCTTTCAATGTCAAACCATACATTTTCTTTCGAACACTATTACTAGGACGTAATGGAAATTGCAATGAAACCGAGCAGAGTTTGAGCGTGTAGTATATTCAAACTTTTTGTTTATAAACTCGTGAAGAAAAGCAAAACCTGTCACGAATTCAGATGATGGGTCTAAAATTTATAGGTTTAACACACCTGTTCGGAATTAGACTGATTATATGTATATCGTAATGACCTACTTTTTAAAATAGTTTTCCTTCTTTTTAAATACACATTAGCCCATACATTAAGGCTTCATTGTATATACCCAAACCAATGTGACAGGCTTTTCAGAGGTGCTCTCCCCTAGACACGGTGTTAGCTATATTAATACAGTAGCGCGATGGCGATAGCATCAGTTTCTATAGAAACAAAATGGTGGTTAGGCAACTTCACATGACTGATTTCATACAAATCAAATACTAACGTCAACTGAAAAAGATTTATATTGTGTTTTCTCAACTTGACTCCTTTTTCAATTTCAGAGTTCAAAATGGATATTCTGACACCTAAGTAGTCATTATGGAACGATCGAATGAGTATAATTTACACATGTCACGAAGGTCACGTGGTAGGCGACGAAATCACGAGCCCAACATGTCGGTAAAATCCGGAACATACCAAATCCATTTGTCCATTCCACGGTCAATGCTTCCGGGGAATATTTCTATCAAAGCAGCTAACAGTCGAACGCGCCCAACGTCTCCATTTGAACGCCGCCTATTTTCTCCAAATGCACAGCATCCGAGATCACCAAGAGAGCATGTGCAGAGACCAACATCACCGCTGGGAAACCAATCAGCTTCCTCATCGCCACGCGCACTTCCTACAAAACCTTCCATATTTGCAGTATCCCTTCCGATGGAGAGTATAACGCCGAGGTCCGAACAGAATGGAAAGGGTATAACTTTTATTCCTGATCCCAATGAACAGCTCCCAAGCCCGAGAGAGATTCCGAATGGTCATATTGTGACCCCGAGGTCAGTTGTTAATGTCAACACGTCATCAAATAAAATTCCACCACCACTGGACCTTTCATCAATCGTGCCTCCGAAATCACCGAATGGTGTAATAAAGAAGCCACAATATGAGCCAAGGTCACCAACTATTTCTCAAAACTTCTACAGAGTGGGTTCAAGGTCGGCAAAAGATGCAGTGAATAGAAGTAAATCGTTTACAGCGAGGCATTTCATACAAAAATCAGAGAAAAGTTTCAATAATACATTACCACGTTCATCTTCTCATTTCAACTTTACTTCTAATGGCACATTCCCAAGGTCAATGTCTCCACCTGTGTCTTCGCCAAGGACACCAGATAGCCAATCACCGCGGCCTAAATCTCACGTTTCCACGGTAACGCCTGGTGTAACGGACGATTCATTGACGACAAGGTCTATTCTGGATACTTCGGTCACCAGCCAGGGTAGTTTTCGGGGCAACATGTACGAAACGTACAGAGACCTCTGCCGACAGAAGTAAGTACTAAAACGCGCACGGGTAGAATAAATAATTTGAAATTTTTGACGAAACTTTGATTAAAGTAATAATATTTAATAGTTTATTATATTATTTAGTCATGTATTTACTATCTAGTGAACACAATGTAAATTGATATCAAATACAATAGGGAATAAAGTATTATCATAAGTAGATTTAGATAACAATGCTAGTCTACGTGTTAAACTGGCCAATAGTTTTGACGTGAACAGATATTCAAATCTTCTTTTCTAACGTTCTAGTGAAATGCTGTTCAAAGACCCGGATTTTCCTGCCATGGACGAATCACTTTTCCGACAGGGAAAATCTCCAGTTGGTCAAATACAATGGAAACGCCCTGGTGTATGTATACTGATCAAATAGCTTTACAGTAAATATGTCTGTAGCAAAGAGGCACAGAGTGCATGTTTCACTAACCTGAATGAAAAGTTTCGTATGTCAAAACACTCCGTTATAATTAGCCTTATCGACAATCAACAAAAATGATTTTGCTATGTGTCCAACTTGTGTTTTCCTTTCTTCCTCTCTTTATAAATAGCATTGGTTGGTTATCTTGTTAAAGCAGTTATATGTTCTACTTCTTATATCCCTTTCGTCATCCAATATTCTAATAGCAGGTCATCGCGAACTTTTTATGACTTTGTACCAACAAAAAGACAGATATGTTTATTTAAAGACACCGTGTAATTCATTCAAAAGCTAATCAATGGGAACTTGGTCTTTGACAAAATGTGTACCTTGAAAGCACATTCTATCTGATCTGGCTTTATAAATCAATTGTTATTTAAGCACCGAATAAAGTATTTTTTTTTAAATTTTTTTTGTTTGTTTCAGCATTTGTGCAAGAAACCAAAATTTATTTCGAGTGACGTTATGAATTGTAAGATTCAATCGGGAAAATTAGGTATGTATATAATAATAAGATCATACGTATTAGAAATGGGAATAAAGATAGATTTGTTTTCTAGCTGAGGATAAAAAATACTAGTATAACGACTAAAATAAGGACAGCGTTAACTATGTAAATATAAACTAAGGCCGACAAGTGTTGTATAATTGTCAAAGTATCCGTATAGGTAATATATATTTGTGATTAGTACAGTCTCGTTTGGTACGCATGATACAACGATATAACTTGCCAGTTTACCCCAATTTCATAAACATTTTCTAACTTTGGAAAATATGCTTGTATTAGAGAATAAATGGATCAAAATGTGTTAATTGAATACGAAATTAACGAAATTAATGAAAGTGGATCGAGTGAAAGAAGTGAAATAGACCTCCTGTGAGAGGCGGTATGCATGGTGTAAGAAGGATGAACCCATGGTACCTACACTAGCATCCCTCTAATTTGCTAGGGCATGAAATCAATTTGAAATCAGAGAAAATAAATTAAAAGCATTATAGAGATTAGGATAAAATCTTTTATCAAGGATTTCTTTTTAATATTACCATATAATACTTTCTTATGGAAAAAAAAATCAGTTAAGGGGTTTCCTTAAATAATTGGTATGTAAGGGCCAGATTAAGTGTATAGGTTCCATGATAAAGGCTAGAAGGATGATTGCTTTTATACCTGATCAGATTGTTCTTATATTTATTAAAGGATCTAATTGGTTGATTGGCTGTGTCACGTGTCTGACGGGCGCGCCCTCGTTATTGAAGTATTGTATACCGGAAGGACAGGAGTTTGGAGATAAATATGCTGGCATTTTTCGCTTCCGGTTCTGGAAATTTGGACAATGGACTGAAATTGTTATAGATGATCGGCTGCCAACCTTAAATGGTAATATATTATTTTGACTTTGCAATCCCCCACCTTAAAGTGAATAGTCGGGCAAAGAAAACCAGTCTAAATGCGTTCAATGGCCTTCCAAAAGTTATCACTTATTAATACGACGGTCAATTTACGCTTAGTTTCCCAGTTCTGACCATTAAAGTAAAGAAAAGTTGAAAGCATTGAAAACGAGGCTGCGTGGAAATGTAACCACGGACATAGTAAGCCGGGAGGACGTTTTAGAATTACCATACTTTAAATTAATTTCTTCGTACGCAGACAGATTTTGGCGAGAGATTTTATTTTTCTATTTCATAAGAAATTATACTGGATACATTCACACCATTTTTACCGACTTTAGCCATCCTTGCCCGACTGTTCACTTTAAGAACAGTGACATTTCGATGCTCAATATCACATCCGATTGTCTATTATTTAGGCGTCACGACATTTTTGATGAGTATTCTAGTTTAGTCCAGAAGATAAAATAAAAACAAATTTCAAGAAAAATTTATTTAAATAATTTGCCATGGGGACTAACTTTTTTTAAAACTAAGTTTTGAGGTTATGTTGTTGTGTGATGTTGTGTTATGTTGTATAATCCTACAATGATATCTTCGCCATTCAGCGTTTTATTATTAATTTACGCACGCCATGTAGATTTTTGACATACATATTTGCAGTGTTGGTACCATAGCTATTAAAGAAGCTCCACCGCTGACAGAGCAAAAACGATACTCATTATTTGAACAAAAATTGGTGTTTAATCGTGTATATATATGTCTAATTAACGCAAAAAATTACTATAAGATAATTTCGTTTGCTTTTGGTCCTTGCGTAATAAATTCTTCATTCCATATAAGACATAGTGCCACGTATTATTTCGGGATGCAAATAATTATTCATAATACTTTTACCTTAAATTAAAATAAGAAACTCAAACTTTTCAATGGTGGTAATGGTGTAAAGTAAGCAACTTTTGTAACTGAAGAAAAATGCGAATCCATCCGTTTTTTATAGAGAAAAAAATACCATACGGCAGCGGTGGAGCATCTTTAAGTAAAGCTTGACCGTAAATCAACTTGTTTTTGAACGCGATTAAATTTCGCGACTTCGTAAGTGAAAGGATACCGCAAAAATCAGTCACCGCGAAACTGTCCTGATCATAGATAAAGTAGTACAAAATAAATATAAATTGCGAAATTAAAGTAACACAGAAGCGTTTTTGCATTGATACGCAAAAACAAATAAAAACTATATAGAAATACCATCAATTATATTCAAATGAAATTCAAATATCAGGTGAAAAACTGAAAACATCAGTCTTTCTATAGTTACTAGTATAGTGTAGAATGTATATTGCGAAGTGCACGTTTAAAGGTGGTGATTCTGTTTTATCGATTCCCGTGCTTCTGCTAAGTTAAACTTACAAAAGTTTGCACTTATAACTAAAATAAATAATAATATTTATCATTTTATTTTCGCCTATACAACATTACGGGTTATCGTAATTCTTAACATATTCACGATTATATCAATTCACGATCGATTGCTCCTACTGACAGCCGCGCATTCGCGAATTCGCGTTCGAGTTTGCTCACGAATGTACGCGAAAATTTGTGTCTCGCTTAAATAACGTTGTTAACACTTCCCCTGTCTATTAATTGACAGGTTTGGTTGACTCTTCCTATGTTATGCTACAAAGGTATGACCCAAAATAGCCACGTTAAAGGCCCACTACCTTTCCGGAGCAAAATATATAAATTTCTTAAAAACATTAATAACCTCAGAAAATATATACCGATGGCCTAAGATGAGGTTACAACACCAAACATATGCAAGATTTCCTGCGTAATATGTGATAACAATGGAGAGTCATTTCGCTGTTTTACCGTCTACCGCAGTGATATCCAACTACCGCGCGGTATTTAGGACGACGGGGGGAAACATAAGACGACCCGCGTTATGAAAATTAACATTTTATTTATTTTAATTAAATTGTTTAGGAGGTGATAATAAGTGTAGTATTAATGTTGAGTTAATAACTTTTGCAACTTTACAAAATAATCAATCTCGTTTTACATTCCCATTTTAAAAATCAAAAACCGTTTCGGAAAGGTTGTGGGCCTTTAACAGTGAGAGTTTCTTTTCAGGCGAGTTGTTATTTTCCCGTAGCAGTGATCCCACGGAGTTCTGGCCCTCGCTGTTCGAGAAGGCATACGCCAAGTAAGTGATGATCAATGACTTTGGGGGACAACAAGGGTCGAAACAATACATACAGTGTAGTCCTGTTAGAATTATATAGGTTCTTCTAGGTCCCTATGGTTCAGCCAACTGCATTTTGTGGTATAAGGGATCAGAAAAGTTCTTCATATTCACAACCAAGCACAACATGGTACACAGTAAATATGCTGAATTTAACCGTTGAAGTGTGTTGCTGCTAAGCATTAGCATACTTAATGTGAAATTGCCCTTCGTGTATTGAATAATTAAAAGGCAAAAGAAGAGAAAAGTTAATAAAATATTCTTCTTTCCATTGCCTGACATAAAGGTAGATCATTATATATTGGGTTCCTGTGAGATTTGTTGTTTTATTTGCCAACATCAGCACCACCATGACTACCTCAAACACCAAAACTAAAACATCAACATCAACAACATATTTACCCACCATCACAACCTTCAACACTAAAAAACAACACCACCAACACCATCTATTTTTAAAATGTTTGTTTTGATTGTAGGCTGCAGGGATGTTACGAAGTATTCCTTGGTGGAGTATTAGGCTGGTCACTACAGGACATCACTGGGGGTCTTACCATGGCAACGTGTATCCAGGACGATCCCAAATTTGTCCAGAAAGTGGTCGATGTCGGGCTATCCAAAGCGTCAATAATCGGTGCCTCGATACAGGTAAATGTCTATTTATAGTTATACTGTTATTTAATCTAAGTCACGAGTTTTACAACATCTAACTCCGCGTCATCACTATTTTTACAGGGTACCACCAACGGCAAAACAAAGACGGTCCCCCCAGGTCTAGTTTCCGGTCACGTGTATAACGTCACGGGATACGCAGAGGTAAGTCAGTGTTGAATGTCAGGTGGTAAGCAGAGGTATGTCACGTGTTCAATTTCACGTGGTACCCGATCGTATATGTTATCATCATAGGTTTTACTGAAGTCTTGGCACTCAACTTATTGGATATAATTTTGTTTGATTATAGCATAATGTAACTGGAATAGCACACAATTTAGAGATATTGTTATTACATACTCTTTTAAATACATACTGGCATATTTTTAGGTTGGTCCTAGTACAGTTTTATACAAAAGACAGCGAAGATTTTTGGAAGATCAGAGTCCTGAATGAATCTAGTAAAATTCTGTGTTTAATGTATTACAGCTTCCCGCGGTATCAGATACTAAGGTCCTCGTGCGTCTCAGGGATTGTTCAGGGAAATCCAACTGGCAGGGAGCTTGGAGCGAGGGGTAAGATCGTGTCCCTATGGCATACTTTATATTTGGAGAGCGAGCGGTAGATCATGGTTTTATAATAATCAGGAATTTAACAATCTCGATATTATCACAGGTGTTATTTGGTTACAGCTCAAAACACTGGGGACAACTCACTGATGACGTTAGAGCGCAGGTCCGGAAGAGAAAGATGGAGGAAGGAGAATTCTGGTAATGTAACAAGTCTTCTGTCAATAAATTTCTGTTCAACTCCGCGCTTGAAATTGATTGCAAATCATTAAATGATCACATGAATATTATTTCTAAGAATTTTCATCGAATCGGTAGTCCATCAAAGTGATTAGAGTTTCTGATCTCGTATTTATAGGAGGAGGACATAAAATGATTTTCTTCCCGTTTGGTTATCATTAAATGTTTTCTCATCTAACCTAGGATGTCGTTTGAAGAGTTTGTTCGGACTTTCACTCTACTTGAAAGCTGTTTCCTCACACCCGAATCGTGGAAGCTAGAGCCTAAGATACAGTACCGTAAGACGTGGCGATCTACCCAGGCACCACGTCAATGGAGGATAGGCTTCAACGCGGGGGGTCCCCACACGTCACGTGAGTACATCTTCGTCTTCGTGCTTCACTTTTTAGTAGTTCAAATAGACATAAAATAGTAATTTGTATCAAAAGACGACAAAATACGAGATGTGTCTTAGCTTATAAATAGAACAAACAATGCAACGAATGTCCTGAGGGTTATGAAAGATTAGTTTTACAAAACTTTGTTCAACTATATTTTAGACCAAAATATTCTACAGTTCTATCGTCATTTTATATTCGCCTTTTTATCTGTTTTATGTTTTATGAAACTGGAAGAAAGAAGCTTAATATCACTTCACATAGAACACAAACAAATCATGACAACTTTCCATCGTGCCGTATCAGAAGATATTCTGATTCATTTGATGAGAGGAAACAAGCCTATTGAATCCGATCCTGTAACAACCTGATCAATCTGATAAAATTCTGTTGCAGCGTCAGTGTTCAGTAACTGCCAGTTTCTGATGGAGCTGACTAAACCTTCCTGCGTCATACTGTCGATATTACAGAGGTACAAGAGCAGTGTAAATCGAGGTCTCCTCCCCATCGGCTGTTTGGTTTACAACGTAAGTATCTGAATGTGGCGCACGATACATCGAGTTCTCCTCCCAGTCGGCTCTGGTCTATAGTGGAAGTAAACGTTGTATCATGGATGATGTTATCATTGGATAGCGTTAATCGAGTACTTCTCTCAAACGTTTGTCTGATTTCTCGTGTCGACTTCCTTGCAACGCATGCTCGATAATCCAGGGGCTACTGTTACTGACGATATGTGATCCAATGGACTATCTCATAGTAAAGCTGAAGGCAGTTCAAGACGAAAAAAACCCAATTACAGGCCTGTATAGACTTCCTTTGAAAATTACTAAGAGAGTGACGCCCATCTTCAAAGCAACACCGTCAACCACAGGGTACAGTAATTCAATGTGCATCAAAGGATCAAATTACTTGTGTCTTCGGGTGCCTTCACTTTTACTACGAGATAGTTCAGGTGTGGATATAACGTCAGTATTAGTAACCCCTTGATTATCGAAGATGCATGCAGTGCAAAATTGCGATATATTGGTATCGTAATGTTGGCGTCAGCGTCATCCGAAAATACGTTTTCGTGAGATAAACGACAAAGTCAGCTGTCCCATCACGTGTATTATATTTGATTACTACAAAATCGACAAGAGTGTCCACTATAGCAAAGAGACACAACACCTCTCAAACATATAAACAATCACACACGCAACGCATTGCATTCATGTTAAACAGTTAGGAAAACCCGATCAACCAATAACCCAAATCCACCTCCCTCAATAAAAAAAAGCCACTGCTTGCTTACATTCAGATCATTCAAGTGATTTGCATGAATTGAATGACTTACTGAACGACTGGTAACAACTAATTTATAACACAGATCCCTTTGAGTGATCGTTTCAAGTGCGAAGGACAAAGGTCAAGGTAACTTAAGAAAAAACCAAATCGTTTCCTTGCTATAAGATTATTTCTATTTTTATCATGAAGTAAAAGCTTTTATCCCCGTTGTTATTCTTTAACATTTCAGGTCGGACGATCCCTTGAAAGCAGATTAGGATATTCTGAATTTAACCAATTAAAACCCATGTTTTCTACCAATTAAAACCCATGTTTTCTACCGGGCTTCACCAAAAACGTGAAAATACCGGATTCTACGTACTTCCGGCGGGATATTACCTAGTACTTCCGGTGACAGGGGTTCAAGAAATGGAGGGAAAATTCTTGTTGCGAATATTTACTGAGGGAGATTCATCAATCAGGTAAAGTTTACACGCTGACACAAATGATACTATAAATATTCTCGCATTCTTACCAATGAGACAACGCGCATCATCCATAACCCAGTTGTTACTATGACTGTCGTTATATCCACCCTTGGACTATCTCATAGTAAACTTGCATGCAATTCAGAAGAATAAACTGACCAATCACAGGCCTGTAGAGACTTCCTTTGAAGATTACATAGAAAGCGATGTCCAACATCAAAGCCACAACATCAACCATAGTGTACTGTTATACGTACCTGTGTTTTCTGCTGCCTTCATTTGCACTATGAGATGGTCCAGGGGTGAATATGACGTCAGTGATAATAACCTCTGGAGTATCGAGAATGACCCATGCGATACATCCATATCAACAAGATATGATTTGGTTATGACGTCACTATAGAATAACTGTGACCTAGTCTCACAATCCAAAGACTCTCGCTGCTCAACATCGTCGGATGGCCGCTGAACTACTCGTTTTTCTGAACGGGCATGGTGAATGCTAACCACGGCCTCAATATAACGACTGTCGACACAACAAGCATTAGCGTTATTTTAATAAATAAGTCTGATTCTTTTTTAATGTATGTACAGTTTGATTTTGCTCTATGTTGATACTGCGACACTCTTGAAGACATAATTCATTCTCAGTACTGATTGTGTAAATTTGTGGCCCAAGGCTAAAATATTCCAATCCTACAGGTTTGTTTGATGTATAGATGAAATGGTAGATTTCTGCCATATAGATAATCATCAATATGACCTTTGGTATTGTTGATGATATGGATGTTATGTTGCAGGGAGTTGGACGAGCAAGACCAAGTCATCCCATACCAGGTATTTATTGAATAAAATTTACAATACGATTTAATGTTGTATACGGTGTTTCTTTCACGCCAGATAAGCATTGTTTAAGTTAGAAAAATACGTACATATATGAGTTTCATTTTGTTTCGTTACAATATAACTAACGAGAGTGAGAAGAAAATTAAATATCATATACAACAGCTACTCACGTTGTTTTACCTCAAGTATCACATTAAGGACAGATAAACATACTCGAACGTTTTAATTGTTTCGCATAGATATGAGTCCAAAAAATTGTCTCTGATAAATACTACGCAATACTGACAACTTCAGAAATATGAGGTAATATTTAAATATTTAATTTCAAAGCAATAAAACTATTGATTTTATATAGAAGAGAATAAGTTATTGCAGAACTAATTAGTCCTAATCCTATAACGTTGTTTCCGCAAGTCGTTAGATAATGTTGAACCGACTCCATGTTGTAGCGGCACCATGTCCATTATATATTATTGCAAACTATATAATAAAATATCATTTAGATTAATTTTCTGTCAAAATCAAATGAAATTTTCAATATTATTAACTGATTTTTTTCTTCTAATAATTTTGTGTTTGCAGTTCATTCCAAATATTGATACTCTCTCAACTGTATCCTTAGATAAAATCACCAGAAATGTGAATGTCGATGAAACAACATGAAAAGAAATCAGTACTTAATGAAATATGTACATTTTATACAACATATCTTGACTCTCAATTAAACAACTCTAAGTTTGCTACATTATTCATTTTAGTATAACCGGAAGTTAGACACTACCAGTTTGTTTTCCTTCCGTCGGAAGTTTCTCTACGCCATAAATCAAGTGAGTAAGACAATTCATAGTGATGATTACCATGATGAGCTTCAAATAGAAAATCAAATTAAATTAAAGAAAATAACGAAAAACGGAAAACAAAAACTCCACTTGATTTATGATGGTTTTATTTTTTCTGATGTAGGACGATGAGGTGGACGCCAAAGGTCTACAAAGAATCCTGGAATATAAACAGAGCGAGCTACGTAATCTCTGGTGCTGTAGCTCTGGTAACGAGGATGGTAAGTAATCTCTGGTGCTGTAGCTCTGGGAACGAGGATGGTAAGTAATCTCTGGTGCTGTAGCTCTGGTAACGAGGATGGTAAGTAATCTCAGGAGCTATAGCTCTAGTAACGAGGATGGTAAATAATCTCTGGTATTGCAGCTCTGGTAAAGAGGATGGTGAGTTATCTCTGGTGCTGCAGCTCTGGTAACGAGGATGCTAAGTTATCTCTGGTGCATGTCTGCTTAGGATGCTGATATGTAGCCTGGTTCCGCAGCATTGGGAACGAGAGTGGTAAGTATTTCTGATGCTGAAGCCCTGAAAAGAGGATGATCAGGATTATCTAGTGTTGCATCTCTGGTTAATAGAATGGTTAAGATAATGGTAAGTAAGTTGTTGTCATGACTCTTGGGATTTGGCACATGGGTGCTTTACAATTGTTTTCTTGACTTTTAGTTGATGGTATTTAAAATTGTTGTCTTGACCCGATTATGATGCCTCTTATGGACAAGGATGCTATCAAAATTGTTTCAACGACTCTTAGGTTCAAGGATGGTGAGTACATTTTTGCCATAACTCTTGAACACAAAGGTGAGTTTTGAGTTTTTTCAAGGCTGGTTACTCTTGGGACGATAGGTAGAATGCCATCCTCGATACTCCAGAGGTTCCGATCACTTACGATCTCTACACCTCTAGATTATCTCAAAGTAAAACTGAAAGCAGCTCAGAGGAAATCACAAAACAGCGAAAATCTCCTTTGAAGACTACAGAGAGACCGACGCTCAATTTCAAAGCCACACAGTCAACCACAGTGTACCTCTATACGGCTCTTTTGATATGCATCAAAGGACTAATTAAATTACCTGTTATGTTCTGTTGCTTCCAGTTTTACTATGAGATAGTCCAGGGGTGTAGAAATCGTAAGTGATCGGAACTTCTTGAGTATCGAGGATGGCATTCAACCTATCGTCCCAAAGAGTTATGGCAAAAATGTACTGATGGAACAATGGTAGCATTGACTCTTTGGACGAAGACAGGGACTTGTTTCTCTAGAAACATCTCTTTTTATCTGTTACCAAGCTGTATATAGCTGAACAGTCAATAGAAATCCATTTTTTCTTCTTGCAGGATTTACATTCAAGCCACTACGCCTCTCGCTAGAAACCTGTAAATCTGCCGTAGCCATTGCTGATGTATCCTTAATTACTTGAAGGTCTGTTGTCCGAAATCGTCATTCTTCACCAAAGAAATAAAACAGCTAATTAGATACGAAACGTGATGCATCCTGAGAACGACACTATCAAACTGTTTTTAATGTGTTTTAATTGTAATTCTTAGTTTTCATCGTTGCATGGATATTATGTGGACTGCACTTTGCTATTTATTCGTTAGTAAAATGGTTACAATGAGAGTGAGAAGTGACGTAGTCTAAGGGCTAGGAGTCTGCTAGAATAATGTCCCTCTCTCCTGAACGAATTTATTGTAACTTACAGACAACCTTTCCATTTAAAAATTGAATACCAACATTGATATACCGAGTCACTGTCGAAGTTCTTAAAGTGTGGTAAAACTTCAGATCGAAGATTCTCCGCTCAAAAGCTGATATGGATACTCAATGAAAATGGAGATACGCTTGAATTTAATTGTGCGAACATTGAGGAAGATATCAACTCGCGGAGATCAACTTTCGTGAATTTACCTTAATCGCGAAATTCGCGAAAATAAATCGCACGCTAAAGTTAGTTGGTTAACAGTATATAGTTCACGATGATTCTCTATTCTGTGACTACACGTAAATTGCCAACATATTCTAGAATTTAGTTTTAGTTATCCTTAATAGTATCAGCGGGATCTTAATGGTCGCCTTAACTACGACGAGTTTAACCAGCTGCTACATCTTCTCATGCATTGGCAGGTTTGTAAACAATTCGGAGTTATCCACCTTTGGTAGAATTGTAGCTCGCTAAGTTCGTAACATCAACAATTTCTCGTCATGTTAGTAAACTTTTTTATGTCTTGTAAGGCAAACTCATGTCCATTCTTTTCATCTAAAATTTAACAGTTATTTTCATTCACTATAAAATAAATTATCTGCTTAAATAAATTTTCTGCTGTTTGATAATCTATACATGTAAAACGGCATGTAATAAAATATTACAATTAATTGAGAAAACATTGGGACAATCCTCTAATCAACAGAAATATGTACTAATAATTTACTTCTTGTCCTCAAACAAATGGATGGGATTAGCGAAAACATGTACAACAACAAATAATAAATATGTTAAATTCAGGAAATCTACCACAAGATGGTACAAGGTAATGGAGATATGGAAACCTACTCCCTGCGGAACGCATTAAAAATGGCGGGTGAGTAATGTCCAGGTGATGGTAAACTATATTGTACAGATTAGTTAAAAAATCGATTACAAAGATAGCAGTTAATTAATAATTTTAACAATATGCATCAATCGGAATTATTAAGAATAAAAATATAACAGAGAATCGTATTTGTCGGTGACAAATGTTATAAAGTTATGCTATAAAGTATATCAAGGATTATTTCATGCAGTACTTTGAAATTTTATCCAGCATTACTTTGTTGAAACAATTTACCTGATATTGCGGCGTTTTCTGGCATTATTTTAATGGTTTACTCAAACCTCGAGGTGTTATCCGACATAACTTTGTTCAGTTGTTTACTTAACATGTGGGTATTATCCTATATTTCTTTATTCCTTAGTCTACCTGACCTTGGATGTTATCCGTTATTTCTTTTTTCCATAGTCGACCTGACCTTGGATGTTATCCGGTATTACTTTGTTCCTTAGATTACCCTATCTTGGATGTTATCCGATATTACTTTGTTAATTAGATTACCTGACCTTGAATGTTATCCGATATTACACAGTAGTATACGTCACCTTTATGTATTATAGTTTATCTGACCTTGAGGTGATATCCGACATTACATTGTTCAGTTTGTGTGTGACCTATCAGACATTACTTACAGGTATACCATAACTCCCCAGTACGACGATAGTACTTATTAAGGTCTAAATCAGACAATGACCTTTTTGTTATGCAGACGTGTCCACCTCTTACATTGTTTTTTTGGTTTTTTTTTTACTCATTACCGCTATCGATCTGCCTACACTCTACAATTGATATGAGTAACTGTCTGTCTGTACAGCTCTCTCCCATAACACTGACGTTATTGATTCCCTGCCACATTGATAGCATAATTAGCCTCGTTTACCAACCCGGTCTCATTGTTTAATGGCCATGAGTAAACCCTGACTGATTAGGGACATTTGGTTTCCATTTATTGCGGACGTCATTTCAACCATATGCACACAAATATTGTATAAAGCACTCATAACGAACGGACATCTCACACTTTGACCTGTATGCAGTAGGCACAGGAATCGATATCGACAATACAGCTAAATTGATCTTCTCCTTTTCCTCCATAGGTTTTACCGTCAGTAACAAGACCCTCGAGGCCCTGGTGATCAGGTTCGCAAACAAGGGGGCGATAACTCTGGAGTCTTACGTGAATGCTTTAGTGAAGCTGAGCGTAGCTCATCGTAAGTGTTATATTACTGTTTTTGAAATTTTTGAAAAAATGGTTAGTATTGGGTATAACTTTGCTACTTTATATGCGTTTGTGGGGAAAAACGTGATATAAATTCATAGTAATTGGATAAAAGCAATTAGAACACACACACCCTCACACACACATGAATATACATAGATATACCTGTCTATTAAGACCACCCAAGGGACAAAAGACATTGTCTTCTATAGACGAGTTGTCTTTAAACACAGGTTAAATTATGTTACATTGGTCATTTGGAACCCTAGAATTATAAGTTCCTAAACAAGTGGTCTTGATACAGAGGTTGAATTATGTTGAGTTGGTCATTTAAGATTCGAGAAAAATGGTTTATTAAGATTCGAGAAAAATGGTTTATTACGCTAGTGGTTTTAATACAGAATTGGTTGGTAAGGCAGGCTGTATGCAACGAAGGAAAGAATTCTATAATGAGCAACTGTTTTTCAAACTAATATCATTCAACTAAATTATTTACGATAAATGCAGTTTACACAAATAAAAGTTTTGCACCATTTTTTTTAAAATCACATGAACTAATAAATCAAACCATGCCAGCCACCCAATGCATTTGAAGTCAGTTAATATAATGCCAAGGAAACGTTACATGGAACGTTGTAAAATTAGCTGGTTTTTTTTAAGATAATAATTTTTTCTTTACCATTATTTCTTTTTGCTCTTGTCATTTTATTTTCTTACTAAATTTACAGATCAGTTATTTTGATAAAGACTTACAAAATATGTTGACTTTCTGTAGGGGTAACATAATGGTTTGATTGATACTATTAAAAGAAAAAAAATACCCTAAATTAATTGACTGGTTTATACTGTTTTTCAATATTCAAATGTTTGTACATAAATTGTTTATTTTTACACCTGTAGGTATAATAGAAAGGGGTAATTATTTGCCTAAATTCATCAATACTCGTCCACTGCTTGCTTGATTTAATTTTGCTTTTGATTCCGCTATAGTTGATATCTGAAGGGATGATATCTTTATTTTATTTTTAATGTCATAACTTGTAGATTTGTTATTCAATTTTAGAAAAAAAAGAAAAAACAGTGATAACATAAGATGTAAAAAACCCACGAGGTTGGGAATTAAACTTGAAAAACGAGTGATTCAGTTTCTTTGAAACTTTGACAGAAAGTATTGTTACGTAATAATTATAATTTATAATGATTATGAAGAAATTTGATTAATGGTTAGGTTTTGTAAAACAGCGCGCTTAACTGTATGTTGTTGGACTATATGTTCATAGTGTAGTTTGTGGTTTAATTATAAACTAAGCTTTGTATTTGGTCTATCTGTATCTAACACCAAAGGATATAATCGTGAGTCAGCTTTGTGTTCGTAACCTTACAAGGTTCATAGGCGCTCCTATAACATTAAGCTGTTCCCGCATATATTAAGATTCAATTTTACTTGTACTTTTTATTGGCTTAAAAGTTCTTTCATCATCCGTAACGTAAAACATAACGTTGCACAAGAATGAATGTACTTCTCGGTTTAGTTAGAGTGCTTTCTCAAAAAACGTCTATTCAAGTTGATTTTCAATTTTGTCAGGACGGCGTAAATCTGTACCTTTTGCTAATACAGTGTGGTTTTCCTTTTTATTTTATTTTATTTATGAAGATGTTCTATTGCTTTTTAAAGTATAATTGGACAAACATCGAACTCAGTAGATAAATTATATAGTAAAGCTATTTAATCATATAAATCGTTTCCTTTTCTGTTTGAACAGAACGTCGGGAAAACCTACCGAAGGAGACAAAAAAGGACCAGAGCGGATTCCTACAGGAGGTATGGGGTACACTGAACTTTGCCAGCGTACACCTTTCAAGGTCATCATCCACTTCCTGACATCACTATATACTTACCTACGTCGTCATAACTTCACTGTCTTCGCACCCTTCAATTCGTCAACATACACGGCATTTAAGTCATTAAACTGTACTTCATCACTATCCTTATCTTTGTCACCATCCTGCTCTCCTCGTCAACATAAACTTCATCGTGTTACATTGTTTTTACTACTTTTAAACATTACCGAACAATTCGCTATATCGCTGACAATGCCCTATATTACCGAACACTTCCTTACATTACCGAACACTTCCTTACATTACCGAACACTTTGCTACTCAACATTACCGAACACTTCGCTACCCTACATTACCGAATACTTCCTTACATTACCGAACACTTCGCTACCCAACATTACCGAACACTTCGCTACCCTACATTACCGAACAATTCCCTACATTACCGAACACTTTGCTGCTACTCTATATAACCGGACAATTCCATACAATACTGAACACCTTTGTCACATACATAATTCCCTACATTACAAAATTTCACTTCCCTACATACCAACTTCCTACATTACCGAACAATTTCCTACATTACCGAACAAACTCTTCCCTACATTACCGAACAATTTCCTACATTACCGAACAATTCCCTACATTACCGATTACTTTCCTACTTTACTAATTAATTGCCTTCATTACGGCACACTTCCCTCATTACCGCACAACCCCTAACATCACCGAAGAAATCCCTACATTATAGAATTCTTTCCTTCGTTACTGAACAATTCCTTACGTCATCGCACTGTTTTCTTCGTCATCATAAACTTCATTGCGTTGCATTTAAACATTAACGAACACTTCTGTAAGTCACCATAAAATGCACTTTATAGTAATTAATAATCGTAACTTATTTCGATTTCCGGCCTGTTTGCGTTTATCTCATCAGATTGCCATTGGCTTAAACTTAAGAGTTTTTAATAATTTCTGTTTCAGCTCTTGAGAACAGCGATTTATTCCTAGCCAAACGAGACTGGTGTATATTTCCTCGTCTGACAAGATCTGGATTTATTCTCAACCAGACGAGTCCACACGATTTACTTATTCCCAGCTGGACGAGACCCTAATATATTGCATGCTAGACCTACTCAGTGTCCTTGTATTCCTCCATCACGTATAGCCAGTTCTTTTCGTCTGACTACAGATCTTCTATTTGACTTAAAACAAAGAAATCGATTTTTAACCAATCCGAAATGTTGCAATTACATGGGAATTATAATTTACTTATTTCGCAGATTAGATTGACGGGATCACGACAGTATTCCGCAATATCGCGATAAATCATCTCCTTAAAACTAGAGGCTATACTGTAACCAATGCTCGCTGATATTCCACGAACCTTAGTAAATTGTGTATCATAATAAAACAGAGTGATGTGCAAAGTGAGGATTAATGAAACAATCGACATCTATCTAGGTATTTCCACTGGCTTATGCGGAACATTGTGCACATTAGACCTGTCTTGTTTGCGATGAGCTTATTGTGGTAATGGTCATATGTTGCATTATTAGGATTTCATGACCATTTGTAAAACAACAAGTCGTCATGAACATCTACCCCAGCATTGAAAATAGGAGCATTTAAATATATCTATGGGACGTCGGAGTGAACGCAGTTCGCAGTAATGCAGACAGACTTAAAACTATTCATTCTTACTGCATTCAAACCATGATGGTTGACAGTAATGGATACAGACTTAAAGCCATTCATTCTTACTGCATTCAAACAATAATGGTTCGCAGTTATGCAGACAGACTTAAAACCATTCATTCTTACTGCATTCAAACAATGATGGTTCGCAGTAATTCAGACAGACTTAAAACCATTCATTCTTACTGCATTCAAACAATGATGGTTCGCAGTAATGCAGACAGACTTAAAACCATTCATTCTTACTGCATTCACACAATGATGGTTCGCAGTAATGCAGACAGACTTAAAACCATTCATTCTTACTGCGTTCAAACAATGATGGTTCGCAGTAATGCAGACAGACTTAAAACCATTCATTCTTACTGCATTCAAACTAATCGTTACCCAAAAGGTTTGTGAAACATTTGGGGGTTTTCTGCTTGGCTGTCCTCGTGACGTGAGAATGTCACGAATATGTAATATCATCATGGATGTATTCATGGAAATATTTTGCACACTGTATATGTAGCTTCATGAAATATTACGATTATGAAATGATGATGTAGATTTGCATCGAAAATGGATGTTCCATTAATTGTTTTGTATTTGAAATATTAGTATTGAAGTTTCATAGAAATATTATGAATGCGAATTGTGAACATTGCATGTAAACATTATGAGGGAAATTATAAAAAAAGTATGTAGGTAAATGCAATCATGGATTTTTCACGGAAATAGTAGACGTTTCGTGGAACTATAATACAAGTGAAATGTTGACGTGAAACTTTCCTAATATGTTTTTAATTTGTAAACATGGATTTTGAAGGAAATATAAATATGTAGGTAAAATGTAAATATGGGAATTTAATGAATATAATATGTTACTGTTTTCACATATGGGGAAGTCTCATGGATTTGAATGTTGGCATATATGTTTCACAAAAATATTATGTATTTGAAATATCATCGTGAGAGATTCATTGAATTGTTATTATACCCTGTATATACACTTTGAATATGGACGCTTAATAGGTCATGATAAATGTGAACATGGAAATATGGTATATGAATGTTAATTAAGTAATTGTATGCAAATATAAGATATTAGTAGTGGTAACACTATCCTCGATATTTCAGGGGTTACTTCTATTGTCTTTATATCCACATCCTCGATATTCCATGGGTTACTATCACTTTCGTTATATCTACCCCTAGAATATGTCATAGTGAAACTGAAGGTATTTCAAGAGTAACAAAATGTCTAAATGCATGCCTACAGAGATACCTCTGGAGATTACCAGAATGACGCCCAACTTCAGTCATACAGTATACTGTTATTCGATTCTTCTGATGTAGATCAAAGGGTCAAACTATTTTATTACCAGTTGTCGCACACAGGGACTTCAAATTTGGAAAACCGTACATCAATGACAAATACTAGGTTTGCATGCTAGCTGGTGTTCCATTTTCTTGGTTCTGATGTAAAAAAACAATTAAAGAAGAAAAAATCATGTAAATATCAGATGTTTACATATAATATCATTGTCAAAATCTCTGTTAATGTAAGATTAATTCAAACATTTTTTTAAAAGCTTGTTTGTGAAACGCTAACTTAAGAAGTCTCATTCAGATGGTCAGAGTTTGAAAATGGCGATGTGATGCCATGAAATTCCTGCAATGTGTACGGGAAATGTTAACATAGAAGCAGTGAATTGTCAGCAGTAATATAATTCCCGTTCTATACCGCCTTCCTCAAGTGTAAGATTGTTGTTGGCTTTATCGTACCTAGTATTATTGTGGTCTTGCCTATACCGTAAGACATCGTGATATAATCCCCGAGATACATATCTAATCAAGTTAAATGATATCAAGATATTGCATCAAGTGTGCTTTTATAAGTTATATATAATATGCGTAATATCAAACAACATTTATGTCGATGTTATAATAAATATAACACTTATTGGACGCTGTAGAATAATAATTTTACCGAACATTTAAATATTATGATAATCGAAATCATATTATGGATATTTATTTTATTATGTCTTTATTATTCGTGTTGATAACCCTTGTTGCCCCAAAATAAAATTAATTTAAAATGGTGAATCTTTGATTTTTGATTACTCTCGAAAAACATCATCCACGGTCCCTGATTTTGTTGGATTTCTATGACGAAGGATTCGGCGAATCTTTCAAAATAAATTCGAACAAGGTAGCGCAACGTGCTAGTAAACTTTACATTGGAGTATTCTTTGTTTGTAGAAAAAAAAATCAGAAAAAAAGAAAAGGCGTCTTTCAAAAGGAAATTTTATTGCATTTAACCCAGTAAACAGATAAAACGCTAGTCTACAGTCATATACTCTATCATAGGCTAAATGGTAGCGATTGTTGTAAAAGAACAAATCAGCTGATTCCAACATATCAGAGAAACTTTGTTATAAACTCATTTAAAAACAAATTCGGCAGGACCGAAACCAAACAACATTGTCTTGTGTAAAACAATAGGAATTTCCATGATGGTAACTTGTAAGTACCTAAATCGTTCATCGTATTGTTCACTAATTAGAAATATACATATCATTATATATACAAGTTCATGGTGATATTATAAAGAAAACTGCCAACAATGTACAACAAAACACAGGTAGTATTAACGCGAAGGAGACATAAAATTAACTTTATTACATGTCCATTTCATAAATATTTAACTGTCAGATGGCATGACAATAGAAATTTGGCAAAAAGTGGCAGCCTGTAAAAGTGATCTTTGAAAACTGTTCACGTGCTTAAAAATCAATTGGCATCACTTGATTTGAAAACATTTCCGAACTCATTATAAAGTTCTAAACATTTAAAAAAAAAGTTTATAAAAATGAAATGCATAAAAACTTTATGATGCAGTATTTATCAGAATAAAAGTACGAGTTGTCGCTTGTTAGGTATGTTTCTTAACTTTGGTATATTATGCTTCAGTTAACAGCATATACAAACACTACACACACAGGTTCAAAGGTTAAAAACGACGCTGGGTACAAATGCAATAATTAAAGATGGTGTCCACCACATTTTTATAGAAAAATAAAGATTTTTTATATGAAGAAGACCCGTGTCAATTCAAAGTACTGCCATTGCGAGAGTTACAAAAAAAGGCAAAGTGCTGAAACAGCCGCCGGCCATTATTTATCACTGAATGATAAAGAGTTATCGACCGTATTTGGTAGGGTTTGGCCACTAGAGGTCGCAAAACAAAGCGGCATAACAAATCCAATTTCTATAAAATGCTTGAATAATTGCATAATTTCTGAATTGGGCGTTCTTTTAGGCACTTAAATTAGTTTGTCATTAGTGTCCTTCATTACCTGTTGCGAATACTTCACAAAACCACGTGATATAATATAGTTCACAAAACCACGTGACATTAGGCAACTTCTCATCGTGTCACATTACGTGTGCACACTTGCATGTAGCATGTGCGTTGTCGATAAAGACAAAGTAGAGAGCAAACAACTACAACACGGGTCAAGGTGAAGCAGGGTCAACTCAATGGTAAACAATGACAGCGGACAATGATACATTTATTATATTGTCTAAAGCATTTCTTCACCACCAGGTGTCGGAACAATCAGTCGACTTCCGGTGTTAGGATTTGCAATTTGGAGACACCATGATTGAGTGACCTTTCTGTGGAATGCCGGTCACTGGCACTTAAAAACATGTAGTGGACAAGATCTTTGAACATTGGTTTTGTTTTTTTTAAAAATACACCATTTAAAAGCTATATATCTACACAAAATACGTATTTAAACATCTTACAAACATTATGTAAAATAAATGTTAATATATGAAACTGTGGCGCCACGGTAACAGGATGTCCTTCCGATCACTGCGTAGTTGGATCATCATCAGACTTCCCGATAGGTGTGCGTCCGTTCACTTCTTCATACAACATGTAAATATAGATGGCAAGCAGCAACATAATTCTTATAAAAATAACGTCTAAACGGTGGGAGAAGTGATTTTAAAACAAAAGCACTAAATATACAGGAACTTATGATCTAATGATATTTATGGATACTGAATCTGATGACTAAGTGCACAATAAATGATGACGTAATCAGTCCCAGCGGACATGAACAGAAAAGAGCACGAAATATAAAAATCCCGGAAGAATTGATTCAGCAAAGACAAACATATGCTTTCCATCAATACTTATTAATCACTATGCATGTTAGGTTTTTACATGACAAATAATTAAAAAAAACATATATAGAATGCATAATATTGATACATCTTCAAAGCACAAATTCCAGTTTAGAAATATATTCTGACCAAAACTCCGTTTCAAAATGTTTCCTGGTTTTCACAATACACACATTCCCCAGGCAGCGTGACATTCTGAACACCCGTGACAGACACGGCCAGTCAATCTCAGAAGAAATGAGGAATTCACTACATTTATGCCATATACATTCATATAAATAAAAACACCCAAAGCAACCTGAAATGAAACAAAATTATGTTTTATTTTCAGTTCAGTTTCGTCATTCTCAAATATCACAATAATATTGAAGATAGATTCTAACTAATTCAGTTTTATCTTTTATTCACATTTGCTGTAAGCTTCCTTTCAGGCTATTATGATAATATCGTGGACTATTATTACACAACACTGGCGTTAATGGCAACTTTTTCCTCTCCATTCGGTTTACCTCGGTGCTTACCTTTGGTATGTTACGCAGTGACGTCTCGGATTGCACAGCACAAAACCATGGAGAAAATCATTCCGAGAATCTGATAAAACAGGAAATGACGCCATCAAGGGTTACTTTTAGAAATGTACTTTTCAACTTATGAAAGTGGATGCAGTTACTCTATTTATAATAATAGTTATTCATCAAATATTACTAGTATAAAAGTGATGACTATAGTCTTTACCAAAGATCGTGTGGACACTTACTAGTATATAAATGCGATACCTATAGTCTTTCTCAAAGATTGGATTCACTGACCCACTAACCATTATAAAGGTGATACTTATAGTCTTTCTCAAAGATTGGATTCGCTGATCCACTAACCATTATAAAGGTGATACTTATAGTCTGTTTCAAAAAACCGAAAACCTGCTTGTCAGCATAAAGGCTTTTTACAGAGATCAAAGGTCCACTTACAGTATAATGGTGATACCTATAGTGTTTATCAAAGCTGCAGCTCACCTACCAGTATAATTAATGGGGATAACTATAGTCTTTATCAAAAACTAAAATTCCCATTTACCAGTATAAATCGATATGTATAGTCTTTATCACAGATCTAGGTTCACTTACCAATATAAAGGCGATACCTATGGCCACTCCAGCCACTATCAGGAGGTTCTCAGAGAAAAACTCTTGTAGTTTCTCATTACACCCCTGAAACAAAACAAGACTTGTTGAAAATAATTTTTTCAGCAATGCAAGAGAAACAGTAATTATATAATACAGTAAGCTCCAATGACCCCGGTACCAGTTTTTACATAACTGGACTAGTCATGTGTTATTAGTATCGAGTACTATATATTTATATGTTGTTAAAATATTTGGCATATATTTGATGACAATCAATGAGTGACTTTTAGGGATGCTCTCAGACCTTATATATGTTATCTTCTCTTATATAGAAAGAAAAAAACACCTACCGAAATGTGTGTAGCCATTTGGTAAGTACAAGTGAAGACATTCACCAAGGGTTATGCTATTTAACTACTTAAATCCATTAAAAGAGGTATGTCAAAAATGTAGATTTAATTTTGACTTGAATGCAGATGTCTGTCCTTGCTCTATAAAAACTGTGAAAATGTAGACTGAACCATCTGCCGAAGTCCCAGGCATCCAGTTTAATCCCCATTGAAACTACTAGGTTAGACTTATATTTTCACGAATTGACTGGACTATACTTACCGTCATTGTTGCGTCCGCAGCACATGGGAATATGTTCGGGTTGATGACGCAAGAGGTAGTTATGTAGTCTGATACACCGGAAGTGGCACCGCAGCATTCGAACTACAAGTAATACACCAGTATACATAAACTATATATATATATTAATAAATATCAACATATCTACAGGTGCCACAAGTTATCGAAAGTGTTCGAACCAAATGCTCTATAAGTTATACACTATATGTGTATTGTTGGTATTGTATAATGAAAATGTTGGAACTGCATATATTAACCAGAATGGAAGGTTCCAACGAGAAACTTATATATATACACATGAAATGCATATTGTCTTTCAACAAATTGTTTATTTCAAGCATGTGTTACTATTAGGACATCAACAAAAATTTAATCACGTTTCCAATTGTCTTATCTTGTGCAACATAGAAATTTAGCATTATCATAAATGTAAATGAGGGTGAATGTGTTCCGTTCGGAATACCTCGTCCTGGACCATCTTCATAAAGTTCTTTGAATCTTGGTTATTATCACAAGCTTCATTCACTTTCTTCTGCAGCACGTCAGCTACAAGCTGTTTGAGCTGTAAGAAATGGATACCATATTGATTAGCAGAATGTCAATAAAACGCCTTTATATTACTAGCACACGCAAAGACATGTCATTAAGATCAATCTATAGGCTATTTCCTCATAATTATGTCAAGAACATGACAGCTAAAAGTTAATTATGGTTTGTTTCGTCGTGTCTACACATGGTTTGTTTGGTTGTGTCTACACGTTCTGGTCTTGACTTAATGTAATCCACACGATTGAAAATGTGCTCTGCCAGAATATCTTTTTAATTAATCCAAGTGCACTTTATTTCTTGTTTGAACATGTCGGTAACAAAGAAAGAACTCATTATTTAAACTAATCCTCAAAACATCTAGATCAATCAGTTAAATTTGATAAAAAGCAAAATCGATGAAGCTTCATAATGTACTCTATAAATAGATTTCTAGGTTAAACAGCCTTGCGTATACGTTGTCTACACGTACTGTAATGTACACGTATCCGTACACACACGTACTCGTACACGTAAGGTTGCTTAACCTATCTAATATGTTATGTACATATATACTAAGGTTGTCATTAAATTTGGGAAACTGCAGCATTCATGTTTTGGCCCCTTGCCATAGCAGAACTCGTTCTCATTACCATTATATAGTATATCAAAGACATTCACCAGACACAAGACGTTACATGAAAGAAAGGTCGTCCTGACTTCTGCTTTCAATGGGAAAAAATAATAGCAGCATAGTCAACTAGCCTATCAACATGAAATTTGAAAAATGTGTTGCCATACAAACAGTGATTGATGCTATTTAGGGCTGCCAATCCTGCTCCAAAATGGAAAGGTATTTTTCTGTGGTTGACGACCTTCAGCATCTAGTTTGAAATAAGGTGGAGAAATTGACTTACCGAGTCCTTGGCCATCACAGCCCAGATTCCAGCTCCTAGTAAGACTGCAAAGATGATGAAGAGGAAACCGAAGAACTGAAAAAATAAGGTTAATATAAGTAAACGGTAAAATCATCACAGGGACTTATAATGAAGAGAAGATATGGGATCTGCTGTTTTATAATATCTATACACAGCAGATCGCATCCCTCCCGTCTATATTATAAGTCCTAATGTTTGGTTTTAGGTACAGTGAATCCAATGTAATAAATATCTTTTCTATAAAAGTTTTGCATTTTAGATTTTATTTAGATAAAAATAAGCATAAAACTATATTCCCTTGAAAAGTCTTATAAAAGTGTCTAGATATATCCCACAAATTCTATTTTGAAAATGTTGGTATAAAACTTTCCTCTTAGACTGGACTGCTCTTGTCAGAGTGTTTTGACCAGTAATATTCTACCTACCAATCCTAACATGACCTGACTTTCCCGGATGGCGCCACAGCAGCCCAGGAAGCCGATCACCATGATGATGACCCCCACCACGATCAGAATGTATGCCCCGGTGTGCAGGAAGGCGAACTCCTCCGCACCATCCACATACTTGCTGAAGCTGTCGCCGACCAGGATCCATATTCCGACAGCGAGGATGGCACAACCAAGTAACTGTAAGGACAAAAGAACAGACATCAGTAACTAAATAAAGTTGTACAATAGACACATCCTAGTTAGTGTAAGGCAGACATTTAAGATGTCTTTTTTTATATTACAGAGGTACCGCCACTGCGGTTAGATATATCAACATACACTCATTGAAGGACGTGTCAGGTTAAAGAGGGTGGGGGAAGGCCCGATGACAAGAAGAAAGATCATCGACTAACGGACAGTATTGGAAAACTGTCCAACATAGGGTTCGAACTCGCGACCCAGAGGTGGGGGGGGGGGGGGGGGAGGGGGCTACTCAGCCATTTTGCCAAAAGCCTTTGTTTTGAAATATGAAATATCCATATTATAAACAAAAAAGGCTTATGGGACCTGTACCGCTCGCCTGTACCGTGCGATGTTCCGCGACTGACAAACGTCTCATATCAGCTTGGAATTCTTTTTGAATTTACCCATTGAGATGTTGCCAGCGTTTAGAAGAAGAGATGGCTACTCAGTCAGGGACTAGAAGTTACACATCTAATGTAGTCTTTTGGTCCGTTTCCCAATGTAAATACAGGAAGTGCGATGTCTGTCTTCATGCTACTTTTGTTTGTTTTGCTAAAGCTAAGCAATAGACATGATTGATTTTACCCAGTACCAGGTAGCGACCGAAGTAATTGACGGCTATCGCCATCATGACGCGAGAATCGTTGCTAGTTTTACCGAAATAGTCTGTCGTATAACATGCAGGCATGTTGTAAATGTATAACATTCGTTTGAGGAATCAGAACCAACGAGAATCTATATATAATCTAGACGATGTTTGAGGGTTACAAGCTAAGAGAGATTTTCTCTTGATATAAAGTGTTTGAGAGATTATATCTTGATATAGGGTGTTTGAGAGATTATCCCTTGATATAGGGTGTTTGAGAGATCATCTCTTGATATAAGGTGTTTGAGAGATAATCTCCTGATACGGAGGGCGTTTGAGAGATTATCTCTTGATATAGGGTTTTTGAGAGATTATCTCCCGATATATAAGGTGTTTGAGAGATTATCTCTTGATATAAGGTGTTTGAGAGATTGTCTCCCGATGTATAAGGTGTTTGAGAGATTAACTCTTGATATAAGGTGTTTGAGAGATTATCTCCCGATATTTAAGGTGTTTGAGAGATTATCTCTTGATAAAAGGTGTTTGAGAGATTATCTCCTGATACGGAGGGCGTTTGAGAGATTATCTCTTGATATAGGGTTTTTGAGAGATTATCTCCCGATATATAAGGTGTTTGAGAGATTATCTCTTGATATAAGGTGTTTGAGAGATTGTCTCCCGATGTATAAGGTGTTTGAGAGATTAACTCTTGATATAAGGTGTTTGAGAGATTATCTCCCGATATTTAAGATGTTTGAGAGATTATCTCTTGATATAAGGTGTTTGAGAGATTATCTCCCGATGTATAAGGTGTTTGAGAGATTATCTCTTGATATAGGGTGTTTGTGAGATTATCTCCGATATTTAAGGTGTTTGAGAGATTATCTTGATATAAGGTGTTTGAGAGACCGATGTATAGGTGTTTGAGATTATCTCCCATATATAGGGTGTTTGTGAGATTATTTCCCTTGATATAGGGTACTAGAGTATGATCCCAATATAAGGTGTTTGAGAGATTATTTCCCGATGTATATAGGGTGTATGATAAATTATATCGCGATGTATATAGGGTTTGAGATATTATCTCCCAATATATAGGGTGTTTGAGAGATTATCTCCCGATATTTAAGGTGTTTGAGAGATTATCTCTTGCTTGATATAAGGTGTTTGAGAGATTTATTTCTTGATATAGGGTGTTTGTGAGATTATCTCTTGATATAGGGTATTAGAGATTTTCTCTTGATATAAGGTGTTTGAGAGATTATCTCCCGATATTTAAGGTGTTTGAGAGATTATCTCCCGATATATAAGGTGTTTGAGAGATTATCTCTTGATATAGGGTGTTTGTGAGATTATCTCTTGATATAGGGTATTAGAGATTATCTCCCCATATATAAGGTGTTTGAGAGATTATTTCCCGATATATAGGGTGTATGATAAATTATATCGCGATGTATATAGGGTGTATGAGATATTATCTCCCAATATATAGGGTGTTTGAGAGATTATCTCCCGATATATAAGGTGTTTGAGAGATTATCTCCCGATATATAAGGTGTTTGAGAGATTATCTCTTGCTTGATATAAGGTGTTTGAGAGATTATTTCTTGATATAGGGTGTTTGTGAGATTATCTCTTGATATAGGGTATTAGAGATTATCTCCCCATATATAAGGTGTTTGAGAGATTATCTCCCGATATATAAGGTGTTTGAGAGATTATCTCCCGACAAATTTAAGGTGTCCAAAAGATTATTTCCTAATCTAGAGTGAATTTGAGAGACCATATCCCAATCTAGAGGATGTTTGGGAAATTCCATATCTGAGAGATTATCTTCGAATCAAGAGGGTGTTTGAGATTTAATTTTGGAATCTAGATTTCTCACTAATATATATCCACGAGGTAATGATATAATTGAGTTGTTTAATACATGTACGGTTCACTGTACCTCTTTCTAAGAATAGTAATATCATGAATATGGGTCGTCTACTCTTATTGTCGACAGTACAATGAGCTATTTATGACCTCTGCCTATCCAATATCTTTATCTAGCGATATACTGGAGGCGATACGATGGCAAATAACGTAGGCTACTGTCAGGCAATCTGACGACAGGGCGGGAAAGGATTTAGAAACCAGATACTATTTTGCTCCATAAATAGTGATATGCTGGAAATAAAACGGAAGCAAGACCAAATCGTTAATAACACCGTATTCAAAAAGCCTGAAGATAGACCATGCATGAAAAATTTAAACAGTATTATATTCCGAAGGGACTTGAAATTCGTGCCAAGTCCCTGTGTTATTACCTCAAATCACTGTATATAATGTAAACGATTTCATTCATTCAATTGATTTTATCGCTACAGTTATATATATATAGCTAGCTGTCAAACAGGTGCATTACAGCCATTCTACTTTATTTTAAGAGCAAACGTACTTGAATATGGAGCGATCTAAGCGATCTGTTCGCACAGACGGATGTCGATACGTATAAGGATGATTGTACTGCGTTGTTTAGGTTGTGACGTTACATTTAATCTGGTTCTTCTAGACTCTTGTCTGCCACATACGAAACATAGAGGCTTCGATGAAGCGGGACGGGATAGGGGAACTCCTGCTTCGTCGGTTGTATAAACCGAGTGCACCCCAATCAGGATATGGTATCGCAATTAATCCAATTTATACTTTCTTTTGAAGTTAATTTTAACAGGAACAGTGTTCGTTGAATCTAATATGTATTTAAAAGTAAAATAAATTAATTTTAATTTCCTTCACGTTCTATTATGATTTTTAATCAACTTATTAATTCGCCTACTCACCAACTGGACATAAATTTAAATGACTTCACAGACTATTAAATGAATAGCAAAACATTTTTTTGCGTGTTTCCCAATCTCATAAATAGTGGCAGAGAAATCTGTAGTAACTGTACATCTCTATATATTCCTCGATTATAACACAGTTACAAACAGCATAACCTTAAAGGGACAATTCATTCTACGCGAACATTAAAATTTGTATATATATCGGAAAACCCCCAGTTCTAATGGAAATTAAATCAGTCGGTTTTACTGTGATATGTCAGAAAATCCCATGGTGGTGAAATGCGTGTGAAAATTACACATTGTGGTCGAATATCTTGTATGCCGAACCCAGTCCCTTGCTCGTAGAGTAATGCTACTTTTGTCTAGAACTGCTCAAATCGCTCTGACAGAAGTGTGTTTACCTTATTAGTGAATTGTTTTGCCTTAAAAATCATTATATCACCTCCACAGTGGTTATGTAGTTCATTTGTTTAACGTGCGTGACTTTGGCTCGGGTATGGGTACAGCGTACATATTGTACCTGCTTAATCGTATTGATCAACGATTTGTAATTACAACGGTATCAATTAAAATACTAAATAATGACGTGGAATTTGTCAATATCTTATGTTATATGTTTCATAAGAAATGTAGAACAATACATTTATGCCATATTTTGCTTCTTGGTTATGTAAAAGAATTAGCCTGAGTGAATTGTCCCTTTAATTCTAGCTCCATAATTTAAATATTCAAGGTGACCTCTGAAAGTACAATGCACTAAATAGCATTTTTTAGCTAAACGAAACCTAACATATTAATAAAGGGTTTTCTCGTACAAATAGAAAACACATTCCAGATGTTAGCGTTAAAACTTGGTTAAATTTCGACCAGTGGTTTTTAAAATAAGAAGTGGATTGATGACGAATGGACGACGCCGGACGATGTGGTCTTTCATAATAAACTCACAATATAGTCCTTGTACTTAAATGTACTTTATATAAACCGCAAATGATGAAAGTCTTTCAATTGAATCGTGTAAAATTTTAACTTCCATGAGGGACTCTTTTGTTCATTGAAATGATTACGCTGTTATATCAGCCAATCAGAGGCGACGGTTTTTGTGTTCTGAAATATTACTAGCACGATTTACTTATGCAGCAATAATAGTTTTTTTTTTTTTTTTTTTTTTTTGTATTTCTGAATTTGAGGGTTAATCTTTACCGAATCTAATAAAAAACTCTGGAAACTGATTGAACACTCCAACACCCTTCGTCTGTCATTTTTTTATTAACATTTACGAAGATGATATGCCTAGTTTTACCCTAAATTTCCTCTATAAGAAATCATATCATAACGCCTACGGAACATCTATGGTAAACGGTAATGAGGCGTGAAATGAAGTAATCACAATACGAGATGCTGATTAATGATGTTGCAATACAAGAAAGGCCAATGGTTTCCCCATCTGATTCTGTTGGTTTTGAGCCGTACTTAGTGAAGAAAATTCCACGTTGTAAGATCTAACGAATGTCAATATGGTTACTGTGTATAGATTTTTTTCACGAGCGCATGCCGTTATAGTTGTACCTGGATCCCTAGCAACGTTGGCATTAAGTTGTGACCGACTGAAATATCAATTAGCCAAAATATGTGAGTAGGTGAGTAAACATATAGATGTGCTGTTGCGGTTCCTCAAAAGCCTTCATCTTTTAGGTAGAGAACATTATTCGACCCCATGTTGTAGTGACTGTTTTTACTAATATCGTTCTTGAAATAGGGTCTACTGAACGTAATTACAGAAAGTTCACACAGCTCTAGCTCATTGTATGCATTATAATGTTGAGACACGTATTATTCTTCTTTTTCGTGATAACGTACCTACATTCCTTCCTAGAACCATGATCAGGAACTCCGGCGTGAAAATACATGGCTCTTCCATTACATTCTTCTTAATTTCCAAAGCAATATCTATCTCCCTTTGTAAAACAACAAACAGTAATCTCCCTTTTCTTAAACATTAAAACGAATACCTATTGCCCCCATCCAAGTTACTTAGACGTAAGATGCCATTATGTCCCAGTGAATAGGATATATTAGACTCATATCTAGTTTGAAAGTCAACAAATTAAAAGTAACGAATTGTGTTTGTGAGCGATTACGTTACATGTTAATTTGCTTCATGTACCTGTATCTGTTGAAATTTGGTTCCGGAGTAGACCGTCTACATTGATCTCTGATATAGCATTGGTAGGCACTCTGCATTGGAGTTCGGGTTAGTGTTGAAAGTGAGTTTGCATGTGGATAAATTAACATGGCTGTCAATTTATTGATGCACGGATCGATGTGCGTCGGTATGTCCCGAAAGTATATCCTTCTTGCGTAAATAAAGTTTGTTATACTACAGAGCACAGGCATTGCGCTGGCAAACAAGCAGGCATTGCGCTGGCAAACGAGCAAGTTGTATTGAACGGCCTAGAATGGTGATGGCTTCCATTGCGCTCACGTTAGATGAATCGTGATAGTCTATTAAAGAAACATTTCGCATCTAGACCGGAAGTAGACAAGAATTAGTGAAGCATGCGAAAAAGATAACTACATGTGCATCTTTTTTTCTGAAAAAGCGATTCAACAATAGTCTAACCCGGATGTCAAAGGACTCCAGCATATTTGACCGGTATATTAAAGCCAGGGTTCCGGGGTATAGAGAATTACTATATAAACTCATAAGGAAAATGTCATGTAATTACACCGGGGTGAACAGGGATCCGGATTACACAAGGGCCGGTTTTGACAAGTAATACAGTGTATATCAAAGTATGTGGTATATATTATACAGTTGTGGACTGGGGGTGAGGGCAACAGACGATTTGTTGGACCCGAAGACAAACTGTTGCCCGAGGCCGTAGGCCGAGGGCAACAGTTTGTTTGAGGGTCCAACAAATCATCTGTTGCCCGAAAACCCAGTCGATAACTGTTTTGTTATACCCCATTGTGACGTCACTCCGGTCCAACAGCACATTTTAACAGTCGATTTTAACAGTTCTTTGGCCCGCTCGACGGAACAGTTCATTTGTTGGCATTTTTGTTAATAGAGTTTATATAGGAACTATTTTATAGGGGTATAACAATATACAGTTGTTGACTTGGGTTCTCGGGCAACAGATGATTTGTTGGACCCGAAGACAAACTGTTGCCCAAGGCCGAAGGCCTACTGTTTTGTTATACCCCATTGTGACGTCATTCCGGTCCAACAACAAATTTTAACAGTCGATTTTAACAGTTCTTTGGACCGCTCGACGGAACAGTTCATTTATTGGCATTTTTGTCAATAGAGTTTGTGTAGAAACTATTTTATAGGGGTATAACAAATATATATTTACTTTAATACTGTGCTTGTGACTTGAATAATTCAATGCCGATATTGAGTTTGGATTTGGACATGTACTGTACATGTACATATTATTCTTAGCTGTTCATGAGTCTATATGATTCGCAGTAAAATTTTGAGCTCTGAGTTAATTTCGACACAAGAGCTATTTGTATAATTAAACTGTATATTTGAGTCGAGTTAACTTCGAATGAATTAAAAACGTCGAGTATGAATAAGGCTCTGAATGTTTGGGTCGAGTTAACTTCGAGTGAAGTGAGCGTATTGCATACAGATTAGAACGTAGCTAGACAAATGAGCCAATAACATCTTCAAAGACCACGGGAACTAAAGGTACACCTATACATCAGCTGTTGAAATCTTACACCTACACGATTGAAATTCCAGAGACACACTATCATCACTGACTGTATATTTATAACCTCACAGACGGCTATTTAACTTTAGTAAGATACGGATAGCCATAATCTTCGTACATCGTCGTGTGTTCAAACTCGTCTGCTCCTCTAAATGAATACATGTAAATATAAATATATATAAACATGTACATTATATAGCTTTTTTTACAAGTCGGGACCTAACCAATATGTGATTAATACCATGATGAGACTATGAATCACCATAAAGGTAGATTATCTATATTCAGGATCACACTGACATTGCATTGTAATTCACCGACATGGACACTCACAGTATCCTGTCCTTCTTTATGAAGACCATCGAAGGAAATCGATTAATGCATAACGGAATCGATAAAGTCATTATTCCGCTTAGGTACGAATGAATCGTCCTTTATTATATCTCTGTTACCAGGTGAGCGGTTATACACGTTGTCACGGTAACAAGACGCTTGTAACCAATGCTCACATCTTTGTCATGTAAATGTTTTATGTGAACGTAAACCATGCGTGATGCATTGCTCATTGCCTGCGTCCGTTTGAAGGTCTTTTCATCAAGGCTTTTACACACTGTAAAAGTTTAGGATCCGTCCAGATCCACCTTTCTACATTGTATATCCATATCTGATGAAATGTTTTAAGTAATATATCCATGTATACCACAGTCTGATGAAATGTTTGAAAGTGAAGAATAAGATATTTGCTAGACATAGATCTATATAGTCTATTCTCATCATATCATCGTATCAACTCAACATTTCATCGTTTCATCAACATTTTGCATGAGTTTTCTCGTGTGTTTTAGCCAAAACTATTTTAAGATCAATAAACGTTTAAAATTGTGATACTTGCCTTTTCTTACCCTGATCTTTTATGCTGATATTATGCCTAGTTTAGCCCTAAAGCAGTTGTCGAGCGATGTATCTTTATTTAAAGAGCTTACAAATTATAGTATGCTTGAGGCTCATTCAAATTTTGAGCATAACGTCCACATATTTTCCAGAATTTCCTAAGATTGTCGGAACTTTCTCTCGGGAGATTTCGGATAAAGTTATAGATACTAGCTAGCTCCTTCCGCCAAAAGCTTGACACTTCCCATTCCGTGGCAAAGAGAATTCAGCAACGGTCTGGTTAATGTCTGCCATTTTACTGTCAATCAGTCTCAAAACGAAATTCGCACAACTTTGGACCAAAATGAGCCTACTCATGAATTTTAATATGTATTCTTCAGCGCTTTCTACAAGACAATTGAAATCGGTCCAAGAATGGAATATGCACATCTAAGGGCAATTGAGAACCAACCTACAGATGAGTTTTTAGAAAGATAGAATTAGCTACCTTGAGCTCCGTTATTTTCTGAGGAGTAGCGATTGTAAGGATTGGTTAAGAACGAATCAAATATAATTCGAATAGCCCTCCGTCTGATGATCGTAATCGGCCAAGTCGTTCTGACACATCAGAGTTACGCCCCTTCGAAGGGAGGTAACTCTGACATCTCAGAATGTGTACGAGTGATGTATTGTTTTAATTTCTTTTGTGAAACGAAAACGATGCAACTGGCAAAATCCCGTGTAGACAGTTGCTGATGTCTTTATGAAAGTCCATAGCATCACAAAACGAACCGATCGACGTTGCCGTAACAAAATAAAGACTGATAACTACCATGCATGTATAATTATTTAATGAGTCGACTCGATCAGAACACACGAAATTGTTTTACAGAGCATATGTAACGTGCGTTGTGTACCTTAATTTGATTATAGATAAAAACAACATGTGTTAACGTTATCGTTATAGAAATTGCAACAGCGTCACATATTCTAAGGACATCATACCGGGAAAACGCCCCCGTAACGACACACGTGGTACTTGTCACAAGCGAGTGTTAAGGGCGTGTAATGAACCCGAGTAGGTGGGTTTCGTAATGCATAATCTTAACTTGCCCATAAATGCTGATATGCTATTTACCTAATCATTGCCTGTTACTCACATTTCTTTTCTGATACACATTGGTCGGTCATGGTCATATCACATGTAAAACACTTTAAGTATATTATATAGTATATGGAGTGCAGACACTATATGACCCACTCCGTACGAATGTCTTTAGAATCGAAACCGGAAGAAAAAATAAAAGCCGAGGTTTTATTTTATATCATATTTTGTCGTTATTGTGGTACAAGTACATGTATTCGATCTTTACAAAAAAAACAACAACAAAGCAACGAAAAAAACTACAGATATACATGTATAATGTAAATGCCTGCTCACACATCACCATAACTATGCATTATAATTACCAGGAAAAAAGAGAGACATTTCCCAAACAGGTTATAAAACAGGTGGGCAAGAATGTGTCATTTGTTTACTACATAGGCCAGTTAACGCCCAATGTCAAACGGAACTGGCCTCTGGCCGATAGAGACAAATGACTGGACATTCTGAACCCAAACCTCTTCAGTAGAGGCCCTATTACGCCAATGTGCAAACATGACGAGGTTTATCTTATATCTTATATCGAGGTGGGTGTTCAGGAGTTATGTTACATGAGTTGGTATATCAATTCATTCATACAGGTGTATCACGCGTATATTAACTCATTCGCCCCTGAAAATACATTTGAACTCTTCCAAATTCATAGGCTGGAAGAGTTCATTAATAATTTTCAGGGATGGCTGAGTTAATACCGATATTACACATCTAAACTGTACAACCTGTACGTATGTGATTGTTTATATATAAAATATCCACACAGAATGTGTTTACTCTATCGCATTCGGACCTTTTTATGATTCAAAACAGCACCAGGATCTTTTTCTTTGAAGTAGGTCAAAGGTCAACGTATACATTACACTCCTTACACTGATGACAGACATATATCGCCTTATAATTACCTTACAGTAAAATTCTGAAAAGTCAGTGTTAGAAAGTGTAGGCAGGTCCCAGACCCGTCTGACCATATAAAATCTTGCAAAATTGTCTCAATGTACCTTTATCACAGGCCTTTGGCTCTATGTGTAATATTTACTTATTCACAGATTATAACACATATAGAAAGATGCGTCCTATAGACAGCCAAAAGCCTGTGCCTGTACATCATTTACAAAGTGTCACCAAAATAATCTTCATTTGCATATAGCTAATGATTGTTACGTCATATGTCTGTGAATGCAACATCATTGTCGTCAATTATGTGAGATTAGTTAATATCGTTTGATTGATCGTTTGTTTCGGGTCATTTCAGGAGTATCTGGTTTTATGAGGTGGGAAACTCAAGAGTACCCTGAGAAAACCTCCGACCTACGGTCAGTACTCTAACTACCGACTGTTCCACGTTAATGTAATACTTAAACATAATATCATGGGCATTTGTTCAGGTCGAGATGAACTCTGCGTTTTTGTAAGTCGTTATCTTTTACCTTATCATTATATGCTAATGCCTTTTGAGGTTGAGTGATCAAATGGACGTGAGGGTAATTTACTCACATTTCATGCATGAGTGCGAATACACATCCAAATCAAACATTGATACAAGCCATCTAACGAATGGTATCGCCTCCATACTACATATTATTGTAAAAGAGATACCATATGCACATTGTACCCCGCGGGGATCCGGAGCGGCTAAAGTAACTTATGTATGAAATATGTTATATATAAATTAAAATAAATGAATTGATTTGCGGTATAACAAACGCTTTGCAGTATACCAAACATTTTGCTGTATAACAAAAGTTTTGCGGCATAACAAATGTTGCGCAGTTGTGCAAGATAAAAGTTTTTTGGTAAAACAAATGTTGTGCAGTGTAACGAAAGTTGTGCATGATAACAAAAGTTTTCCGGTGTAATAAATATTGTGCAGTTTAACGAAGATTGTGTATGGTAAGTGTTTTGCGGTATAATAAAAATTGTAAACGCTGTGCAGTATTACAAATATTGCGCTTTAAAACAATGTTGCGATGTATATCAAATGTGATATAAAAGCAGTCTGTTCTTCGCTATGTGCATTGTTGTTAGCTATACCGGTACATTTAAATTCCTGTGATGAAATTAATAATTTATTCATACTTATGAGAAATTGCGTTACAGTAGGTATTCATATTTTATGCATATGTAACGTCACATGATTATGAGGCAGCCTCGCTTTCGTCACGGTTGAAATCTTATTATAGAGCTGAACTGGGCGAATCAGTTTACTCATTATAAGCACTTGTCTTGACTGCTATAGGTGTACTGATCCATTTACCGGTGTTATCGGGTGTTAGATAGGGTTCAGTACCCAAAGGGTCAAAAATATGCCCCGCGCGTGCCGAGTGCGCGTGCACAGGAAACCCAATATAAAGCGACCAACATGCTTTGTTTATCGACTCTTCCGGTTGAGATAAAACTACATACAGCCTTCTAAGAGAAATAAAGGATGCTGATCAATATTATAGGAATACCAACTCGATGCTATTTATAAGACAGCGTCCACAGTACGTGAGTTGATAGACTATCCCCTGTCCCCTTCTAGTCTTCTCCAATAAATAACACAGAAACTTCAGTAAGTGGTACTGTTTTACTGGTACTGTGAACAAATCAATGATTTGTACTAGCGGAGAGATTGTATCAGTGCCTGATTCAATATTCATAGCCTCATTTGGAGACTGCGTAACTGTTTCTAGAGAACTCGGATCAGACTCTGAGTCAGTCAACGTTATAACGAAAATAGAACAATTCTCTAACAATAGCATACAATAACATCAGTTATGATTATTTAAGCTTCTGCTGAGCTTTTTAATTACGGAACTCATTATATCAAATGTATAGCTTTATTTCTTTATACCTATCATTTTAACTACTTCGTTTCGTTTACAATATACGTGTTGCAATTCTGTTTATATACCGACCAAATCCGCCTTGGGTAACCATCAACTGGGAATGGTGTAGAATTTAAACAGATTCTAGTCTCGGTATCTGACATTTAAATCTGAAAGGTTATCAGTTCGTTTAAGTTATTTTTTAAAGCTTTATGTAAGTATACATCTGATGAAAGCTGATACAGTCTCTTGAGAAAAGCAATTAACAAATTTCCATTTCTTGCAGACCTAACTAAGACATAACATATATGAATAAACATATGTTTTTGATAGATACATTTTTTGACAGTAGCTTTATTCTTCTCTTTAATCGGAATCATAAAATCGGAATGGCGAGAATTATTTTTCTTTAAAAACACAAATGCGTAAACATATATATATATTTATATTTTATTTTAATAGCTCACGACGAGTTTACTGTCTTTATATGAATTTTGAAATATAGAAATTTAGGGTAACTACGGCATTGATCAATTTAGTATAACTATAGTATTAAAACTGTATACCAGAGAGGGAGATTTATTATAGTAATTACGGCATAAATGTTGTAAACCAGACTGAGGAGGTGTCTTTTGTATAAATACGGTTTACTCTCATCAGGAAGGGATCGTTTTCATGTAACTACGGTATCAGTTTTAGGATAGTCCGAAGTATTCTGTCGCTCTAGATATCGTCTGTTGAGCGGCTCAAGACCTAAATAAAAAAGACTATAAACGTCCGAATAATTCGGTCTAACAAGAGGGAGACATCAGTGTAGCTACGGTACAGTACTGTACACCAGAGTAAGAGAATGTGTACAACAAGTCAGAATCTAGCGTCAAACGCCGGCCATAAAGGCCTATCTATCCGACACCTACCGGGATACGAAACATTAAAAACGTCGTTAAGATACAATAATATCTTCCAACCAAAAATGTATCAAAAACATTTTCATTTGATATTGATATGTAAATGAGAGGAGAGGTCTCTGTGATGATGAAAACCACCCAGATGTATACTTGTTTATTACGTGTAAGTACGTAGGTGTAGACTTTATACCTAAGAAATGTGGGCTTGTGCTGTACATGTGCAGACCTTGTCCATGTTATACTGCCTTGGGGGATTATATAAGGTGTACTACACACATATACAAAACGTGTACGTGTAATCATCACACAAGTTTGTTGTGGAGGAAAGTCGGAGTTTCCGGTGAAACACCACCACCCAGCGGTCAGTTCCTGGGAACTGCCCATATGGGATTCGAATTTGCGATCCAGAGGTGGAAAGCTTGTGTGAAGACATCTAAACCACTTGGCCCCTTGATCGCAAATATTTCACATATGCAATTGAATTTGCCGATCAAAACACCTGTAGTCTTTGAATTGAGTCGAGTAGACAAGACAGCTAGCTAATTATAAGCGTTCTGTCTATAGCAGGGACTAGTACTGCTGTGACTGTAATCTGTAAATATCACACGTGTTACATGTTTATACAACACATCTGTAATCTGTAACAAACCACAAACCTGTAATCTGTACACAACACACCTGTAATCTGTACATAACACACCTGTAATCTGTACAACAACACATCTGTAATCTGTATATAACACACCTGTAATATGTACACAACACACATGTAATCTGTATACAACACACATGTAATCTGTATACAACACACCTGTATTCTGTATACAACACACCTGTAATCTGTATATAACACCCTTGTATTTTGTATACAACACACCTGTATTCTGTATACAACACACGTGTAATATGTATACAATACACCTGTATTCTGTATACAACACACCTGTAATATGTATACAACACACATGTAATCTGTATACAACACACCTGTATTCTGTATACAACACACATATAATCTGTATACAACACACCTGTAATTATATATAATCTGTATACAACACACCTGTAATATGTATTCAACACACCTGTATTCTGCATACAACACACATGTAATATGTATACAATACACCTGTAATCTGTATACAACACACATGTAATCTGTATATAACACACATGTAATATGTATACAACACACCTGTATTCTGTATATAACACAGCTGTATTATGTATACAACAACAACACGCCTGTAATCTGTATTCAACACACCTGTAATCTGCATAAAACACACATCTGCATAACCTGTAATTTGTATTAAACACACCTGTAATCTGTATTAAACACACCTGTAATATGCATACAACTAACCTGTAATCTGCATACCACTAACCTGTAATCTGTCTGCATACAACACACCTGTAATCTGTATATAACACACCTGTAACATGTATATTGCACCTGTAGATGTAACCTGTCACTTGTATACAACACACCTGTAATATCCCACCGGTTATCTGTATATATCACATCTGTAACATTTTTGTATATTACACCTTTAATCTGTATGATGTGACCTAGGCCTGTAACTTGTATATTTCACCTGTAATCTGTATACCAGTTGTATTTGTAACACAATACATATTATATCATACCTGTAACACCTCTAGTCGATTCTACACACGTGATTTAAAACAATGGAAACCTTATAACCAAGATTAGACATTGATTTTAACTATTAAAGGCTACGTAGTTGCATACCAGCTGCAGAGTAGACTGAAGGCACTTTACAGTAGAGTCGTAACGGTGTATGACATCTAATCCTTATATAACATGTACAGTGAGCAGTTATATACATGGATAGTCAGATCATGGGCGATTTTATCAAACATTTCAAACTTTGTTCTTATTTTCCATAGAAAACTTTGAAAACAATTGAAGTGTATTTTGTTAAAGGGGATATGTCGATATAAATCTTTTGACCAAAAGGGATTTCTGTAAATTTATATTATGTTGACCAAGTTTTTGAAAACTGACTTATCGCTGTATTAATAGAGGGTCCTTAGTCGTACTTGAGGGTGATGGTTTGATAGGCTGAAGACCAATATACTATACTGTGACATGTCAATCGTAAACAGGCCATAGACAAATCCAAGTGACACTGGCATAATAAAGAAAACCTTCCGCTTACGAAGATACGATTACTTATATGATATCCATTGGGCAAAAAATGAGAGGAGTAGAACTAAGTCACTTCATTCATTGTGTTATCGAATACTTGTAACCAAATCCAGTGTAAACCTGCCATACGAAAAAATACATCAATATGACTAAAAACTAAGAATCATCAAACTTCAGATTAAATTGTGTTTGGCCTAAATACCATTCTCTCAGGATTCCGCATCCTCGGTAACCCAGGCGATATATACACTAATGTTGATAATTGTAGCGTAGTGCAGTGCGATCACCCGTGGGTCTCCGACGATGAGCATTCCGCTATCCATCTAGAACATGGAAAACCTTGTCAAGCTATAAATGAAGCCTTGTTCGTGAAGTATGCCTTTAAAACCTGCTTTGTTGAGCTCTTAAAACGAAAGGCTTATAGCACATGTTTTTGATTTTTTTTTAATACAAAACCCCTATATATTGTGTCATATACCGAGTTCTTGAACATGACCTCGTTTTATATGCCCATGCATTGTGTAGGGGTATTTGTATGTACATGTATAGAATAATCGAAAGCCTGTGGTTAGTGAAATAATGTACCCTCTCTTGTGCAGGAGTATAGATGTACCAATTACTGTGGTCTATTCCCTACATTATGAACGTACTACAAGTAATGAACTAGAACGAATGTACGTACCCATACTGATTTATCGGAGTTACTTCCCTTTGCTTCTGTCAACGATACAGTGAAACGAAGGGGAGTAACTCTCATACTTACTAACCGACGGAGTGATCAGAACGGTACATACGCGGCTTATTGTATTGTTCTGAAGACATGTTTTCTGTGTATAAGCCTTTAGTGCTATAATATTGCAGCTAGCAATGAAAATAATAATTGACATAGTTCACAAAAACATTTTTCATTGTTCGTCACAAAAATGTTCTCTAAAAAGGCATTCAATAAGAAATATATAGTAACTAAAGAGTAAAGTTTGTAAATAAAATCCGGAGTTTCTTATAGCTTATACTAATTAATCATATTAGAACTCACTGTGACTTAAATCAGTCCATTAAAGACAATATGGGTTAAGTATCTTTATCAAATTGACTAAGCCATATTGTCCTATACATACATATAAGAATATGAATATTTATACTCTATTTTAAGACAATTAATCGCTAGACGATAAAGGCTCAATTGTCGGGAAATGAGGCGTTACATATCAAAATAACTATGTGTATAGTGTATAATGATACTGTGAGGAGTGTATGTGTGTGGTGTGTAAAATAATGTAGTCCGACATTCCTGGAATTCCAGCTGATGAATGTAGATAGTATACTATATATTGTAGTTAGCTTGTGCAGCCTTGATTGGCTAGCGCTGTATATATATTGGTTGATCAAAGCTTGTCACTCTCTCTGAACTTTTGTCAACTACAAAAAAAAACAAGTCCGTGACATCACAATACAGTTCTTAACTATAGAAACCCTATAGGTCGATTGGGTCAGATCGTAGAATTTGTCATTTGTCAAATTGTCATATGTTGTTTTTTCTACTGATTGGAATCGGGAGGAGTGGATTTGTCTTACGATGAATAACGGAACAACTTATATATATATCAATAAACAACGTTTATATATTTGCACACGTGTTCCTGAAACATTGCACACGTTCACTGGAAAGATAACACACGTGCAACTAAAATATAACACATGTATATCTAAAAAATATACACGTCTTCTGAAATTACACATACATGTATACGTGTATCGTAAATATAGCACACAGAACCCATATGTACAAGTATTGAAAAGCGCATACACTGTTTTTATTGCAGCTTTCCGTTGACGGCCCTGGATTATATTATAACACTGTAAGTTTGTAAGACACAGTTCTGAATGCTTTGTGGCATGCATGCTGGCCACCTGTTACGATCAAACAGATACAAATTAAAGCGTCACACAGGCCATGCATGGAGGCTCATGACCACAAAGATCCAATTAAAATGAAAAACAAAGCTCGGGATAAGGTGCCTTGTACAAGGTTGTAAAGCGTGTCGAGTTTTAAACCTCGCTTTGAGAGCTTGCAAATAATTGCTTCCCATTTGAATATGTCGTAAACCGTGGCGAGTTTTAAATAGCGATACCAGTTCCCTTTGTGGGCCTTTTACAGTACATTACTTCCTGATCTGTCCGAGCCTCGAACACCTCTGATCCTTTTAATCTGATACTAGTAGTAGACCTTTGTGCGCCCAACGTCCCCCCACAGAGGTCGTTTTATACTACAAGCCTACATGGGATTCTGGCGTGGGTCGAATCTTACTCACACAGACGCATGTGTACG
This sequence comes from Argopecten irradians, assembly GCF_041381155.1. NCBI lineage: Eukaryota > Metazoa > Mollusca > Bivalvia > Pectinida > Pectinidae > Argopecten > Argopecten irradians. The sequence goes on from NC_091141.1 coordinate 26,234,695, forward strand.
GTGGTCGCTCTAAAAGTGTGACGAATATGCCGACACCAAAACAAATGGTGGTCGTTCTAAAGGGGTCACGTATATGCCAACCCCAAACAAATTGTGGTCGCTCTCTAGTGGTGTGACGTATGCCGACGCCAAAATAAATTGTGGTTACTCTAAAGGGGTGACGGATATATATATGCCGAGACCAAAACAAATTGTGGTCGCTCTAAAGGGTGTGACATGATTATAAGATGACATCATAATCACAGGGACTTGTAACGTAGGTTGTGAGAAAGTCTGTAGTGTATACATGTGTACTAGGCCTATATACTACTTTTATATAGTATATAGGCCTAGTACACATGTATACACAACAGACTTTCTCACAACCTACGTTACAAGTCCCTGTGATCATAATCAACTGCGTTCGCTCAAGGGATTTTGACCATATACATATACAATGTCAATTGTGTGTAACGAAAAGCTGTCCACATTTACGTACTATTGGTGTTTGTTGGAGTATCCTGGCTGATACTATATCGGTGACTGTCTGTTAGTCTTCATAATGAAACTATACATAAATTGCAATCCGCCGAAAAGCGATGCTTAGCGACCCTTCAGTCGGTTGCCGAAACCACATTGAGTAATTTTGTGTTTAGCTATTTTATCTTTGTCTATAACTAATCCCAACCCAAAAATATTTTAAACACACAACTGTTTCCTGTCTAATACCTAGTATTATTGCCAGTCGTGGTTTGTATGTTATACTAATACTCTAGCAGTACACGGTGCCAAAAAAGAGGCCCCCTCGACCCAGCCGCCCACCTGGTTCTCGAGGAGCTCCTCACATTCCAGGTAAAAATATATTCTTTACATTGAAATGTCTAGTTTGAGTCACAAAGAGAAAGTAACACCAAAACGGATATGACTGCGTTATTAAATCAACAGGTATATACGCACACACCTGTATCACGTGGTGTCACCCACACTTCGGCATAGTTCGGAATACAGATGGCAATCGGTAAATGTGCATTATAATTCTAATTGCCGCAATAGTTACAGCCATATTTCTTGCATACCAATTAGCAAGAAACAGTTTTTAGTTTTTTTTTTTTTTTTTTTTTCATAACTGATTTTGTTTTTTTGCTTCTCATAACTATTTTTGTTATCAGAGCATTGCATCATACATACTACTATGTTGTATGCACTCAGTGTACTTTTATAAGTGTGGATTCCAGTGTACTCTTTCGGCCTTTCTTTTTGGAACAATCAAGAACCTAATATGTAGATCCTTGAGAATTGGCATTTGCCCTTTTTAAAGCCACAATAATCAATTCTGGTCAAGTGTCGAGAAGAAACATCCCGTAGTGAGCCCCATGTACATTTCCATCAATAAAGTGAGTTCCTCCCACTGTAGGGGGTTATTTCTAGGTCAAGTCAGAAAACGCGGGGATCGAATCGAACACACCCTGTAGATCTACTCGCAGGCTCCAGTAAAAGATGTAAGCTCGATGTAATGTTATCATTTATCATCACGTATGATATTAAGGCGAAAATGGTCTCGGCATGTACAAACGGCCTGTCTACACTGGGATTAAGGACGAACCCTTCATGTACACTCGCGGCTATCTCGGAATAAATCTCTTTAACCGTATACCGTTATAAGTGTATCCCCCGAGCATATAATAAATGCTAGGCCGTCTCACACAATCTACAAACGCAAGAGTCAGAACCCCCTCAAGCTCATGTACGTATAAATAGAACGGACCCGTATATAAGTATGCATATAAATTTACCAGCGTGTTCTGGACAGGGGTGTTTTGTTTATGAACGGGTGTTTAGGGTCTAAATGCGGTAGCAAGAGGGACCCCCGGATAATAAACACTGTCGACATTTGATGGTGGTATTTACAAAAATCTAGGTCATTACATGTGTACATGTAGGTATTAGAGTCACACGTTTTGTTTCCCTGTACCATAGGCGTTTGTTTTGATTCTGTACGTACATGTAAGTAATCGATGTATGTACATCTCCCACACTCTAACACGAACTGAAAAGATCACAACATTATGCTAAAGCTAGACATGTCTACTGCAGCTAACCATAACAGGTTTCTAAATTTAGATCTGTGGCGGATCGATTCAGGAGGACGACCGCCGATTACTTACCCAAAACAAGAAGTTGAATGCGAACATCAAATACTTGATGCATGTGTGACAGCTTCCTAGTGCCATTGTTGCAGGTCTTCTTACTTAAATCACTATAAATCCTAAATCTCCACACGGAATGATATAACAATCCACCTGAATCACTGCTAACGAGAAATTACGATATACCTGGACCGTCCTGGCTCGTCGATTGCTATTCCCTACACCGCTACACTGTTGAGACTACTAGTACTGTCACGCTTCAGTTAACATACCGCGCCAGGCTACAACTGACAAGCCCGCTGTTTTGTTGTTGTCGGACGCTCCGCTCACTCGATACAAGTCTCGAGTTGTTGCTGAGGATACAGATATTTGCGGTGGATATGAATCATGCACCGCATTCATCAGATGAACAGCCACGGAGTGAGCGTGCTCTTTACAGCGAGATATCTATCTTCTTACGATTAATACATGTTACTGTACATTGTATGTAATGCACTTCAGACCATTGTCTGGTCAACAAATGTACTCTCACGTTTTATTGTGGTTTGCGTGCATGTTGCATTAGTAATAAAAAGTTAAACGCGCTTTGTTTTATCGATTTCATGATAAAGTTGATTCATAATTTAATAGGTATTTACTCTAACTGTGCGTGGGAAGTTAATCTAGTTCTAGGACAAGGTGACTTAGTACGGCTTTTAATTTTTAGAATATTATTGATACACGGTCTGAATTGAAGTTATGAATTTTCTTGTTTGAACTTCTTATGTGAACCACACAATACATCTGTTTCCCGCCGGCCCGCGAATTCAATATAAGAAACCTTCTCTTGTTTTTTTTTTCTCTCTCTCTCGTATTTCCTTTTTCCTGTTCGTGCTTTGTAAGGTCGTGCATGCACCAAAAGTAAAATAAATTATTTTATATCATTTGTTTGCGTTAATTAGCGTTAATTGTTTTAACATATATATACACGATTAAACACTTATTGTTCTCTGTCGGCAGTAGATTATCTTTAATCCTTTATACTTCAACTTAATCCAGCGATGTTTCCAATTTCTTGAGGGAGACTTTCCCCTGATTTCGCTACGACATTTCAGTCAAACAGATGCGTCTTTACAAACGGCGGCGTCATTTTAAAGTTATGAATTAACATAAATGAAAATGAATTTAAGCCAATGAAAATGTTGTTACACGCTTAAACTTATAACCGTTAAATTTTTGACATTCAACACATCAATGTCTCGTGTCTTGAATGCCTATATAGTTTGTTTTGAAGTTACACATTCAAATCTTTTAAACATATTCCGCATGTTGAGTAAATGCTTATACATGACAGTTTCCTTGTTGATATTTACATAAAAGTATAATATAAAAGTTCTGTGTTTAATTTTCATGACAGTCTTGATGCTTCTGAGAATATCCCACACATAAAAGTAGTTCAGTGTCAAAAATCTAAGCCCTCTAAGTCATTGCATTTTTTTATTATTAGTTTTTATTACTTTACAGGAAAAATGTTTGCAAAATTCAATAATTTGGATCGATGTTTTTTTTCAACAGTAAACCATAGGGCCAACACCGGAGATATGACACCAACCGCAAAGCAACCTTTTCGAACGATATATAAGCTTAAAAGTAAAACACATTAGAAGCATTTCACTAAAGAAATAATGAGCAATGAAAATAGCCCTGTAGGTGCTCTTTTTAGATACCAGTTTCAATATATTTATTCTAATATCAATGTAGGGAAGATGATACATTGATACTGCTCTATATTATTAGTACAGTCTAACCCATTTATATTGAACTTGGATATATTGAAATCCCGCTTAATATGAAAAAGTATACAATCACCTTCCACAATCCCATATAATATGTGTATTTTTTCCCGGTTAATTTGAATCGGCTTCTATGAAATCCTGTGTTGTATGAAAGTTTTTTGTCCCCGTCACCGCTTTTTCAGCTAATTTTATCCGGATATTATGTATTTCTCAACTTCGCTGGCCAAGGGTATTATTCAGTACTAGACTCTCCCTTCAGTATCGTACTGAATACCCTTGGCTAGCGAAGCTGAGTATTTATGTAACAAATACTTTGAGAAAATGAAAAATAACTCCCAAATATGTACATACCCTTTGTGTAATAATTTAGCTATGTTGTAAGGGAGATAGCTCCTACAGTTATATATAATGAATTAAGGCCATTTCTTGTCAACAATATATTGAACCAATAGACCCCGATTAAGTAAATATGTTTATGGAAAAGGGGGCCAAGAATGATCTTTTTCCGGAATGTTCTCTTGGGTTGTTTAGTTAACCGATTGTTTTGGATACATCTAAAACTAAGTATTTTCTACAACATATTACAACTTATATTAGAACTGTTTAATTAAAGCCATGAAGAACAAGTTTAAGCCTTGTTAATAACGACAAAGTATTGTGACTTTAAACTTGAATTTTAGTTGCCTGATACTTTTGGAATCATTCTGTGGACCTTAGAATGCCGATGTATAATTTATGAACATTATTAATTTGGAACTTGGAGAGACATTTGAGTACAAATAAGTACCAATTTTAATCTGTATTGCTCTTATACCACCACAAATTACTTTCAGATATTTCAAAAAATGTCTTAACAATTTCATAAAAATTGTGTTGTCAAAAATCTTAATTATCCTGACATGCTTTGAATACGATTTGAAGTAAATGGTATAGTCCAAATTATTCTGTCGTTCCATCGTCTCATTGTCGGCTTAAGTGGCTTGGCGACAGAACGGTAGAATAATTGAGATATCTACAGTGGGTAATCCTATGAAGTGTCTTAGAAAATGGTACGACGACAGTTTGAAAGACTCTAACAACTACAGCAAGGTAGAGCAGCTAGTTTGTGAAAGACTGAGGAATATGAACAAGACAGGTCTACAAGGAAATTTCAAGACATGGATATTCCAACAAAGACTATTGCCACGGTTATCCTGGCCGTTGATGTTATACGAGATGTCTGTTTCAACAGTCTATGGACATGAGAGGAGAATAAGTAAACATCTCCGGAGATGGTCAGGGGTTCCCAATCAGTGCTTCTCATCAACAGGACTATACAGTCGGACATCAAAACTACAGCTCCCATTTCCATCATTAGTTGTCAGACAACCAGATGGAAAGAAGCCAATGTAACGGAGAGAAGACAGCAAGCACAGAGAGAAATTAGGCAACAACAAGAAGAGGCAAGGAGAGTGAAAGCAGTAGAAATGAGTCAGTGGCCTGAACTCGGTGGGAAACAGAAGAGAGGAAATTGTCCTGGGTAGTGATCTGAAAATGCACATCATGGCAGTCCCATTTCATCTTGAGAATAGTACACGATGTACTTCCAACACCAATCAATCTTCACCGATAGGGACTGGTGGAAGATCCAACATGTCAGCAGTGTGATAGTGCTGGAAGCCCAGAGCACATCCTTTCTTCGTGTGAAGTGGCACTGGCTCAAGGGCGATGCACATGGAGACATGACCAGGTGCTCAGACAGCTTGCGGACACCTTGGAAAGAGAGAGGAAGAAGGCAAAGGGAATACAGAAAGGACCAACATTTATCCAGTTTCAAAAGGAGGGACAAACATCAACAAAATCAGCCAGCAAAACAAACCTGGACATCCTAGGGAACGCGCGTTGTCATGAGAGGAAATAGTTGGTCTTCCCAGAGGAAGTGGAAACAGCACAAAGACCAGATTTAATGCTGGTATCTTCTAGCAAGAAGAAACTGGTAAAGGGTGAACTGACAGTGCCATTGGAAACAAGATGTGAATCGGCGTACGAGCGAGAAAAAACCCAAAGTATTCTGAATTGGCAGAGGAATGCTGAAGAAAAGGCAGGCAGGCATGTAACTTGGAATGGGGGTAGGTTGTCGATGTTTCCCCAGCTAGTCATGCTGGAGGATGTTAGGTGCCCTCGGCATCACGGGGAAGTGAAGGAAGACTGCCATTAAACAGTTGGGGAATGAGGAAGAAAGTACATCCCACTGGTTGTGAATACGCAGTTGCGAGAGTAGCTGGAAGCCAACCGTCGGAAGGAATGGACTGATCACACCTACTGATAAGGGTTGAAACCCTCGAAGATGCATGGACCTGGCTGATGACAATGACAGTTGAGCAGCATTATTTGAAAAAGAAACTATATCAATAACACTTGTAAAAATATGATTTCATGAAATCAATTTTAAATTGAACATTCGTATTATTGTAGGATTCTATTTAAAAAAGAATACTCTCTATCTGTTTCCATTGTAATAGATCAAAGTGATCACCTCATTTCATGTCCTTATTTTTCCATGGAGATTTTGAAATTTGATAATTACAAAATTTTACATTAAAATTTCTGATATTGTTGGGGACTTTCAGTGATTTAGTCAAAGTTGCTCAAAATGAGGTTTTTGTCGAAGTATCTTTAATCGTAACTGTAAATGTCATCACTATGAATTAAGAATAACATATCCATAGAAAATAAGACTACGGAAAGGTTATCATTTGGAGTTTGCATAAGATGTTGATTGGGCATTGCTTGATATAAAAGACGTATTGACATTGACAGTGATTTTTTTCCAAATGATCAGATTTACATTGTATTGTACATGTTAAAGATGCTTCATAGCTAACAAATGGTATTTTTTCTCAAACAAAACCAGAAGCAGACAAATTAGTATTTTTCTTAAGTTGCAAAGGTTACTTACTTTACACAATTACCATCATTGTAAAGTTTGAGCATAATTTTACTTCAAGATACAAATATTTGAAATAATTAGTTGCGTTCCGCAAAAATTCCATGGCCCTTTACTCTATATGGAATGATGTACTGATTGGGCATGCACTAAAAGCCAAAAAACTTGTTTTGTATGTATTCTTGTCTTAATTAGACACATATAAACACGTTTAATTATTGTCCAAATCCCTGATTGCGATGGAGCATCATTAATTAGATAACACAAAATAAATAGATGAGAAAACAGGTTAAGCCTATATAAATCTTCTCAATCTTGTAATTGTCAGTGGGTGGTGTCAACCCCAAACGTCCCCTAGGTTTATAACGAAGCCTCAGGAACTTTGATGTGGTTGTGCATTAACAAACATTATTGAAACGACGTGATCTCTAGACATATCAACAAAATAAAATAGGAAAACATTCGTATGTCTTAGTAAGTATAACACTGCATAGATCATACAAGAACTATTTTTGTCGAGAAAACATTTTGACATTAGATTTGTTTGTAGAAATCCTCGTCAACTGTAGTCAAAGTTAACTTAACTGCCAACTGATTGCTTCTTCAAGTTTCAAATCAATAATGTTGTTCACAACACCCATTAATTATTTACAGTCCTACAAAATAACATTCTTTAAAGGGGAGATAAATATTGATTTTTACCTGGTGCACAGTTTTGTCTGATCTTACCTTTACTTTTTTGTCTTTGGGCTTTTGCTAACAAGAAATAATTCCACAATGCAACATTTTACATTCATTATTTGCAAAGGAAAATCACAAATACGTGTAATGTGAAAAAAAGTAGTTTCTTCCTATGTTTAAAAGATCAATAATTATAGATTAATAATATCTACTAACTACACGTACATGTACGTACATCAGAGTAATGTTGACTATGTACTATAGACACATTTATAGTAAAAGTGTAAGAAGAACAATTCTACAATATTAACTTTTTTCGTTCTCTGAATATTTTTTATTGTTATTATTTCATGAATACAATTTTAATCAATATATTCTTATGGTAAAATATTCGCCACCAGCAGTATATTAGAATTATCACTTTTAAATTAACGACTTCTGTCATATGTCTTCAAGACATGTCTGATTCTATGCTAGGTTTCTGGGTTTCAAACTGCATGAGGAGTGTAGGGGTAATTTAAAAGAATCAAGATGCTTAAAGGCCCACTACCTCTCCGAAACGGCTTTTAATTTTTTTTAAATAGGAATGTAAAACAAGATTGATAGTTTTGTAGAATCTTAAAAATTATTATCTTACCGTTAATACTACATTTATCATCACCTTCTGAACGATTTGATTAAAATAAATCAAATGTTTATTTTTATAACGCGGGTCGTATTATGTTTCCCGACATCGTCCTAAATACCGCGCGGTAGTTGACTATATCACTGCGCCAGACGGCAAAACAGCGAATTGACTTTCCACTGTTTTCATATATTACGCAGGAAATCTTGCATATGTTTGGTGTCGTAACCTTATTTTAGGTCAACGGTATGCATTTTCTGATGTTATTAATGTTTTTAAGAAACCTTTATATTTTGCTCCGGAAAGGTAATGGGCCTTTAATGATGATCCAAATATTATTTTTGAATTAAAGTAAAATGAATACCACGCATTATTTCTTATGTTATGCCTAGCAATAAAATTCTATTCAAGTTTAAATCAATTCTTTAAAGTTGAAACCTGATAAATAAGATGTTAGGTCCATGCTGGAAGAGTGACACTAGAGATGATCCGCCATCCAAAAGCTCTGTTGTTTACATATATAACAAACTTCCTGTAAACGTTCTCAACACAATCCAGTCGCCGGGATGTTTCATTGCGTACGTATAGATTCTTTACTCTAGCGTGTAAGACCGTTGTATCTCACACACTACAAACACGATTTAGAAACAGGTGACACAGCGTCCGTGAACTTGTAGTACTGGGTGTTAATTGCTATTTTACATTTGAAAACGTCATTATTTTTTAAATTATCTTTTTAATTTTAGTTCGTTATTAGGATTGCGAACAAATTTATTTTTCCTACTACTTCAGTAGTTGAAACGTTTCTATGCATTGTGGTTTATTCTGAAACTGTTCAAACGAAGAAGTTGTTATATAAACACCAGAAAAGTTTTTTTATCGCGGTAAATTCCGAATTTACTGAACCCTGGATGCAGGTAAATCCCCCATATGTTTACTTGTACTTCACTTAGATGCGATGGATGAAACCTGCTCAGATAAAACAATATGCTCATTGTAAACAATACTTTTTGCTCTTCATGAAATTATATAGGCAGTGATCACTAAGCATAAATTGTTCAATAATTATGTCGCATTACCGGTAATACTATAACATTAAAGGCCCACGCTTCCGAAACAAAAGAGTTTCTTATAACAAATAACAACATCAGATAAAGACAAGAAAACCAGGTAAATCTAAGGTAATCTACCCGTATCACACATACTTACCTTTCTTACTTCAGCAGCTGGACTATCTAAGTATCAGGTGTATCCATAAGCTTCTCTCCACATTATCAAGAATGTTTTGGGAAAAGCGGGACCTCTGATCAAATTTCTAAAAATAGACAACAGGCTGTTTCGAATTTTCATACAATCAAGTCAACGATGCAGCCATCCACCAAAAGCTTCCCCGACATCCAATACATGGCTGGAGTTCAAAGAGTAATAATACTTTTGTTAATGTCTTTTACATTTTACTGGTCATAGCCTCATCGAACCTCCTATGGATTGTCATCTCTCATCATCATTGATTTCTGCTTCGTCTTAAGACAGTAAAAGTATATCTGGGTGGTATTTTGAATGACGATATTCAGTAAAAATAAAGAAGACCTTAGTCAATCTTATAGCTCAGTTAAATAAGTCAATGCTTCAAAATATCATTGTCAAAATAGCGTCCGTTATCGCTCCTGAACACCAAACATTTTGAACATGCCTTTGATAATTTGGCTCTCGATTTTTAGCAACCAATGGCCACCATACCGTCCAGGTGTGATGCCGTGGTTTCCGATAACTTCTAATCAAGGCAACACAGCTAGTATAGTCTGGCAAAATGACACTACAAGTTATATATTCATGGTTGGTGGTTGGTTGTCAGCATAGTAGGCAAATAGGGAATTGTTCTTCTGAAGAAAGCGTTGTCTGATAAGTCGCGCTATGTCAGCAGCCTCTGTTACATCTAACATCTTAAAACATATCGCTTCCCCACCTAACCAAGTTACATTTTTCTCGAACTGTTGCTTCTTCCATTCTACCATAAAAAGAAGATGTTGTTTCCTACACTGGTTGTTTCCCCAATTTTCTTGATTTGATGCTTCTTCCTTTCTTCCATATAAGGAAGTTGTCGTTTCCTCCTCTGGTTGTTTCCCAATTTCTTTGATCTGTTGCTTCTCCCATTCCCCCATATAATGAAGCTGTCTTTTCCTCCATTGTTGTTCCCCAATTTCCTTTATCTGTTGCTTCTGTCATTCTCCGAAATAATGAAGCTGTGTTTCCCAATTTCCTTGATCTGTTACGTCTTCCATTCCCAAATATAATGAAGTTGTTGCTTCCTCCACTGGCTGTTTCCCAATTTCCTTGATCTGTTGCTTCTTCCATTCCCCAATATAACGAAGTTGTCGTTTTCTCCACTAGCTGTTTCCCAATTTCCCTGATCTATTCCTTATTCCATTCCCCAATATAATAAAGTTGTTGTTTCCTCCACTGGTTGTTTCCCATTTCCTTGATCTGTTGCTTCTTCCATTCTCCCAAATGATGAAGCTGTCGCTTCCTTAATTGGTTGTTTCCCAATTTCCTCAATCTGTTGCTTTTTCTATCCCCCGTCTAATAAAGTTCTCGTTCCCTTTGTTGACTGTCAATGTCCTTGATCTGTAGCTTCTTCATTCTCCCAAGTAATGAAGTTGTCGTTTCCTTAGCTACTGTTGTAGCGGAAAAGATAGGCGATATCTTTTCCGCCACAAAAGTAGCTATCGTTTCCTTAATTTGTTGTTTGTCAATTTCCTTTTTCTGTTGCTTCTTCCTCATCTAACGAAGATGTCATTTTCTTTCTTTTGTTGTTTCACAGTGTCCTTGATTGGTTGCCTCCCGCTTCTCATAAATACATATACGATGCCTTCGCCGGAAATTTGCAGCGTAATTAATAACAAATCCAGCAGAGTTGTGTCCCTTCAGTCCATGGGGAGTTGCTCTCCTTTGACCAATGCAATACCGAAAATGTGTATCAAAATCGATTCAACTAATCAATGGATTAAATGCAAAGCGAGACCTATAATTTGCCCTGTAATAATAAACGTTTGTTCCAGATCCAGTATCTATTTATGATAATTTTTGCAACTGACAATGAACAACTCTTTATCTATGTAATATATACATGAACAATAAAACCACATCATGCACTTCTGCATAAGACTTTAAGAAATAAAAAAAAATATATATTTAGTTTCACGTTTTATTAACCTGCTTTTCAATTTTGGTTAATAGAAACTCTATTTGATTCCTCATCACTGGCTGTCCTTTACGTGTCCGTTTGCTGAATGTTTTATTTTTCTGGTGCTTTTTGTCGTTATATTTTGCTAGAGCTTCTTCTCGTTCTCTCTTCTTCTTCAGTGCCTCCTAAAAAATCAAGCAGAATTAATATAATTCCTCGGTTGTTACGTGGATCTGAGTATAGATAAGGATATACAGATCTAACAGACCATACTTCTACTTAACAAGTGACCATATTCCTCTTATCATTTGTATCCCATTCTATAAAATATCTGACCATAGTCCTAAATTGGAACTTAGTCCTGTACAACAGTTGAATTTAGTCCTATATGACTGTTGACTTAAGTCCCATACAACATTTGACCTTAGTCCTATACAACATTTGACATTTCTGCGAGAGAACCTGTATAGGCGTAGCCTGTTGTTAAATACCTAAGGCCTTTTCATATTTTTATGAAATAAAATTTGTTGAAATTGATCCAACATTTGACCTTAGTCCTATACAACAGCTGACCTTATAAACTAGTCCTATCTAACAGCTGATGCAGACCTATTTCAGATTTGGCTCGTACTGAACTAAACCAACCCCAGAAATACAATTTCTTACTGTTTTCTTTCTTGCTTTCTCAGCTTTCTTCTCTTCAAACTGCCATTTGGACTTTGAAAATTTTGTGACTTTCTCTGCATCTGATGAGCTGAAAGTAGAAAAAAGTCATAATTAATCACAAGATATACTCCAACACACTTTGGCAGAAAACCTAAAATCAGTTTGAAATAATGTGCTTATATAAATGTGTTACACATTTTGATTTTTGTTGTCTTTATAGGAATATTTCATTTAAGCAAGATTCCACCATATCCTTTCTTCATTTGGTAAATCTAGTGGCAATCGAGGTGGACCCTAATACATATACAGTTGTGCCACATACTACTGGTATATGCGGGTCTCATAAACTTTTGTGAGCTTGTTGAAATTGGTCTAGCAACACTACATACTAAGCTATAGGGACTGCGAGACAATCTTGTCAATGGATTCATATCTTAATCGAAAGACAATGTAAATACTTACCCATTCAGATTCTAATTAATTTTACTGTGACCACAGCATTAATATTTTGATATAATAAGATATATAACAGCTTTGATACCTAGGCGAAAAACAACTAAAAAGTATCAACATTCGAGAGTAATCCCTTAAGCTTACATCCATCTAATATTAAACAATTACCTGGTTTCTTTTTGTGTGTGTCTGTTATTTTTCCCAAGTTTTTGCTTTGTTTGATATTCCTCCTTTTTCTTCTGCTTACTCAGTATCTTCATATATTCATGCTGGATCTTCCGTTTTCTGTTGTCAGCAAATCCTTGTCCTAATGAAATAATTAAAACAGACATCTTAAATATGCAGTACTTTCACAACAAACTTTACTTAAAGATATATACATGTAGCTTTTCCAAACCCAAAATAATATTTCTTCAGTCTTTCTCCATGACATGATCAATTTTAGAACTCTAATTGATGTAGAAGAGTTGGGAGCATTTTAGTTATGAACAGTGCTAAGTCTTTAGATAAATTAATCCAAACATGAATCCTGTGGCAACATCATTGGTTCACGGACAATATTACTCATAATGTGCAGCTGTGAGACAATTTCTCTTTGATATTAGGCCTACTCCAATGACATAAATGAGGCCATCAAATGAACTGGTTTGCAAATATTTATTATCGAATGTTATTTTGAACAACAATGTTAACAGTGAACAAACATGTTAGACATGAAATAATGTTTTAAAAGTATCTTTTGCTAAATTGATGAGTTTTTGTTTCTTTTGCTGGAAGATTAATTTACTTTCTTTGTATAGATCAATTTTGAAAGAATAATTATATTATTATGAAACTGGACACCAACTGATTTGTCTCTGAAAGATGATTTACTATGACCTGAGTCGATCATCAACAACCATTTGCAGGATTGTCCTGCATTTGAGTAGCAGTCCTGTATTTGAGGGATAATTTTGTCACACAAATGCAGGATTCTGTGAAATGAAAACGGATTAAGTTGTTTTAAACATTTTTATCAAAAAGGCATCATAATTTTTACATGGCAACATCACTAATACAACTTTCTATATTATTACTCAAATGGAAACAAATTTCAATATCTAAATCTTGGTAAAAGTCACAAACTAAATCACCTCTATTGCTTACTATGGGACTAAAAATAGAACACAGGTAAATTTTGGAGAGCACCTAATATGTCACTTTGTGACAAAGCGAGATAGTAGAATTCAATATTTCATACACAAAAACATAGTCATCAATCAGTTATATGGCTATCTCAAAATTATTACGCCCTTTTATGATATAAATTTTTGAAACAACTTTATTCATTTTCGTTTCACAGAATCCTGCGTAACAAAATTATACCTCAAATACAGGACTGTTACTCAAATGTAGGACTATCTTGCATATACGGGAGTGTCCCCAACTGTTTTCAGTAGGCCTACGACCACATTTACAGCTCTTCAGAAGTTCTTCCTTCTTCTTTCAATATCACCAGACCTTCTTGACATAGATTACAGTAGGGGACCTGGAGCTATACAGTGTTCAATCTACGATTATTTTTCATGGGTCCTTTTCTATCTTTATTGTGAAAACAGTGGGTCCCACAGTGTTAAAGTGACCCATTCCCAGAAATTCAATGGGTCCTTTTAAAATTTTGTGGGTCTAGGACTCGGGATGCGCATGTAGATTTATCACTGAATATAACCTTGTTACATAACAAAAAGACCATAGCAGATGTCTGACTGGTAGTTACTCCAGCAATGTCAGAATTAAAGAATCAGAACACACATTTATTTTAACTCTTTTTGCTTTTCGAATGCTTCTGATCGTATCAAGAGACACTTTTGAAACATCAAATATATTTTCCCATCTCAGACTACACTGTATACAGAAAAGATAGGAAACCAAACAGGAAAGGACAAAGTCACGGAGGGGTACTTTTAGCAATTACAAACAAATATATATCACAGCAACTCCTGGAACTACAAACAGACAATGAATCAGTATGGGCAAACATCACAATGGCCAATGCACACAACCTTATAGTTGGAGCATATTACAGACCACCATCAGATAAAGGACAATCACTACAACAACTACAAATATCCATTAACAGATTAGGCCAAATTAACAATACAATAGCATTTATCAGTGGAGACTTCAACCTCCCCCACATCGACTGGCAGAACAACCAAACAATCACAGGCAAAGCAGATCAAACACAGCACCAATACTTACTAGACATTATGGCAGACAGCTCTTTCACACAATTTACAAACAAACCAACTAGAGGTGACCACATACTTGATCTCACATTTACAAACAGACCGTCAATCATAAACAAAACAGAAACAACACCACCCATAGGCAAAGCCGATCATGACATAGTATACACAGAAGCTGATGTCAGACTTAAGAGATCAAGAAAAGAACCAAGAAACATATACATTTTACAACAAAGCCAACTGGGAACAAATTAGACAAGATTTAAATGAACTGCATGTATCACTAGAGCAACAAACAAATGAAACTGCGGACTCATTATGGAACAAATTCAAATCTACACTACACAATTCAGTGGAAAAGAACATACCCCAAAAACATTTGACATACAAACATAAACTTCCATGGATAACAAACTCTCTACGTAGACTCATCAACAAATCTAAACGACTTCACGCCAAATGTCGCTCAAATCACCAACTAACACACAAAACATACAAAACACTAAAAGCAGAGGTACAAAAACAGATACGAAATGCATACCGTTCTTACTTAGAAAAAATGATTAAAGATCTCCCTACAGACGAGCAAACCACACCAAAAACACACAAACGATATAACCCTAAGAAATTATTTAGCTACATCAAAACAACTCGAAAAGAAAACACTGATATTACAGCCCTACGTGAAGATGGTCAACTTGTAACAGACACCACCACAAAAGCAAACATTCTCAATCAACAGTTTCAAAAAGCATTCACAACAGAACAAAACCATAACATACCAAACAAAGGCCAATCACCACACCCCATTATGCCTCAAATACACATAACATGCTTGGGAATTACAAAACTCTTAGAAAACATAAACCCACATAAAGCTTCAGGGCCAGACCAAATACATGGGAAAATACTCAAAGAACTAAAAGACGTAACAGCACCCATTCTCACAAAAATATTCACATCTCTCACCACAGGAAAACTACCACAAGACTGGAAGCATGCTCATGTTCACCCTATATATAAAAAAGGAGACAAACACAACCCTACAAATTATAGACCAGTCTCACTCACCTCAATTTCATGCAAACTCATGGAACATATTATAACAAGCTCTACAATGAAACACCTCGAAAACAATAACATTCTCTATGATTTACAACATGGATTCAGAGCGTCCCGATCATGCGAAACACAACTAGTCACCTTTATACATGAATTAACACAAAACCATAACAACAACAAACAAACAGACATTATCATCATGGACTTTGCCAAAGCATTTGACAAAGTCCCGCACCATCGCCTACAATACAAACTCAAATATTACGGTATTACAGGACAAACACTTACATGGATTACAGACTTCTTATCACACCGCACCCAAACAGTTGTACTTGAAGGGAAACAATCAGAAAAAATACCAGTTACGTCAGGAGTACCTCAAGGAACCTGTTTGGGCCCAATACTCTTCCTCATATACATAAACGACTTCCCAGAATACATCAAGCACAGCACCCTCAGACTCTTTGCAGATGACAGCATATTATACAAAACCATACATAACACACAAGATGCACTCAAATTACAAGAAGATCTAGACGCAGCAGGTAGGTGGGAGGAAGATTGGTTGATGTCCTTCCACCCGGACAAGTGTAACGTCCTTAGCATCTCAAACAAACGCACAAAGACCAATTATACATATAAACTCCATGACCACAAATTACAACAAGTAACATCTTGCAAATATCTAGGAATCACAATACAAAATAACTTACGATGGGACACGCACATCAACAACATAACAGCCAATGCTAACAAGACACTAGGATTCTTGAAACGAAACCTTATACAGATAAACTCACAACATATAAAAGAACATGCATACAAAGCCATAGTCAGACCCAAACTGGAGTACTGCTCCTCCGTATGGGACCCCCACCAGACAAATCAAATCATGCAAATCGAAAAACCACAACGCAGAGCAGCACGCTATACAACAAGCAGATACCACAACACAAGTTCAGTACAAGACATGATGGAAAACCTCAACTGGACCTCACTACAAACACGCAGAACAAGAACACGTTTAATTTTATTTTATAAAATCATACACCATCATGTGGCAATAAACTATAGTCAAATTCTCAATCTGACAGACTTCAGGACGAGACAATCACATCCATTCACATATAGATAGACATATAGCTGCCACCAAGGACATATTCAAACACTCTTTTTTTCCACACACAATTAAACAATGGAACATCCTACCGGTGGCTACAGTACAAAGCACTACACTAGAGGTCTTCAAGTCACATATCCTAAAAACAGAACTTGAAGACCTAAACCCCACTCCCTAAAATTTCTATCATATTTTTATCTTACAAATGTATAACTGTCACTAAAAGAAAATAATAAAAAAAAATAACATGCACCTTCACGATCACTGTAAATAACTTCACTCTTTTTTTTCCACAATCACGCCTCTGCCAATCCGCACAATATAATCATCGGCATCGATGGATATGTGTTTCTTATAAGAAGAAGAAGAAGAAACGACCATGGCCAATCGACTCTTGTGTAAATGATGTATTTTACTTATGGGCCAGTGAGACCCAGTAGTGACAGATTATATCCAGACTGCTTTATCTTTAACAACATTACCTTCGCTTTTATTTCCGATAAATTTCTTGTATTTTTCCGCACCAAATCTCTTATTGTTCGTGTTTTTGTGAGGCCTTCTTATGCTGTTTTCGTCCATGTTTTTTTTTTCTAATACAAGCACACAGATGACCCAGATCACCGTGCACGGGATATTATAATTTTAAAGTGACCTATCTACGTATATTCCGATCCGGAAAATAGACACCAATATGCCAGTTCTCATGTTCTGGACCCTCGTTGATAGCTATTTCACATTGAGCCCCAAATAGATAATTAAGGCAATGTTTAACCGATTTTCTATATAAAGGCCAAGACCCATTACCTTTCTAAAATGGCTTATTATTATTAAAATAGGAATTTTTAAAATGGGAATTAATAACGAGATTAATAATTTTGTAGTCGCACGTGCATGGGGATTCCAATTTCAGACTCTGGTTCCGGCCATTATTTTAGAGTGAAAGAAAAATAAAACAAGAGGCCCAGAGGGCCTGTATCGCTCACCTGGTTTTTTGTTAGTAATTATCACAAGACTCTGACAATTAGAAAAATAAGCAAATTGACTCCCAAAGTTTAATTTTGAATCACAACCATACAATGATGCTATTGATACCATACAAATATGCTATCCAATACATAGGTTCAGAGACAAAGTAATTTATATGAAAATAGTAGCCTAATTGACCTTTTGACCTCGCATCTATTGCCGTCTAAGGCCCCGGGGGTCAGCCCTATCATTTGTACAATTTCAAATCCCAGCCCTATAAGGATGCTACCATTGCATTATAAGTGCTCTTCCATTCTTAGTTGCAGAGAAGAAGTCGTTTATATGGAAATAGCTAAATTGACCCCTTTTGACCCCACCCTTCAGGCCCCCGGGGGGTCAGCCCCATCATTTGCAAAATTTTGAATCCAAACCCTATAAGGATGTAACCATTGCATTATGAGCGTAATCCCATGTTAAGTTGCAGAGAAAAAGTCATTTATATGGAAATTGACCACTTTTGACCCCGCCCCTCAGGCCCCCGGGGGGTTAGCCCTATCATTTGCACAATTTTGAATCCCCACACTATAAGGATACTACCATTGTATTATGGGTGCTATACCGTGCTTAGTTTCAGAGAAGAAGTCGTTTATATGGAAAGAGCCAAATTGGCCACTTTCGACCCCGCCCCTCAGGCCCCCTGGGGGTCAGCCCCATCATTTGCACAATTTTGAATCCCCACCCTATAAAGATGCTACCATTGCATTATGGGTGCTATACCATGCTTAGTTTCAGAGAAGAAGTCGTTTATATGGAAATAGCCAAATTGGCCCCTTTTGACCCCGCCCCTCAGGCCCCCTGGGGGTCAGCCCCATCATTTGTACAATTTTGAATCCCCATCCTATAAGGATGCTATCATTGCATTATGGGTGCTATCCCATGCTTGGTTTCAGAGAAGAAGTCGTTTATATGGAAATAGCCAAATTGAACCCTTTTGACCCCGCCCCTCAGGCCCCCCGGGGGGTCAGCCACATCATTTGTACAATTTTGAATCCCCAACCTATAAAGATACTACCATTGCATTATGAGTGCTATCTCATGCTTAGTTTCAGAGAAGAAGTGGTTTATATGGAAATAGCCAAATTGACCCCATTTGACCCCGCCCCTCAGGCCCCCGGGGGGTCAGCCCCATCATTTGTACAATTTTGAATCCCCACCCTATAAGGATGCTACCATTGCATTATGGGTGCTATCCCATGCTTGGTTTCAGAGAAGAAGTCGTTTATATGGAAATAGCCAAATTGACCCCCATTTGACCCCGCCCCTCAGGCCCCCGGGGGGTCAGCCACATCATTTGTACAATTTTTAATCCCTACCCTATAACGATACTACCATTGCATTATGAGTGCTATCTCATGCTTAGTTTCAGAGAAGAAGTCGTTTATATGGAAATAGCCAAATTGACCCCTTTTGACCCCGCCCCTCAGGCCCCCGGGGGGTCAGCCCCATCATTTGTACAATTTTGAATCCCCACCCTATAAGGATGCTACCATTGCATTATGGGTGCTATCCCATGCTTGGTTTCAGAGAAGAAGTCGTTTATATGGAAATAGCCAAATTGACCCCATTTGACCCCGCCCCTCAGGCCCCCGGGGGGGTCAGCCCCATCATTTGTACAATTTTGAATCCCCACCCTATAAGGATGCTACCATTGCATTATGGGTGCTATCCCATGCTTGGTTTCAGAGAAGAAGTCGTTTATATGGAAATAGCCAAATTGACCCCTTTTGGCCCCGCCCCTCAGGCCCCTGGGGGTCAGCCCCATCATTTGTACAATTTTCAGTTAGTAGCCCATAAGGATGCTACCAGTCAAATTTTGTTGAAATCTGACCAGCGGTTATGGAGAAGAAGTCGATTGTTGACGGACGGACGGACGGACGGACGGACGGACGACGGACGACGGACGACGGACGACGGACGCCGGACGCCACGGTATGGCATAAGCTCACCTTGGTCCTTCGGAAAGATGCATAAAAAAAATCCTCCCGACCTACTGGCCTTAGCGTTCATTCAATTGATTTAGCTATCCTATGTTTCGCCTTCGTGCTAATATTGTCACATTTGATTGAATATCACTGCAGCAGACCAACTTCACTTAGAATACAGTATGAAAAAATAGCAGGCATAAGAAAAAATTCAAAACGGAGAGAGAAAATCGAAATATTGTTGATATGGCATCTGCGCAAGTGCAGTTTTTCAAAAAAAAACCCATCAGGACTAAAATTGTTTTTCAACATTCTTTTCTTTTGGAGCTGAAACTTGCTCGAAATAAGACCTATTGGCCTCCATCTTGTAAAACACCTTTAAAAATCATAGAAATATAAGAAAGTGTGTATGCAATGATTGTGCAAGCAGTTTTCTTCTACATAAACTCAAGAGATTAAGGTAGTTAATTGCTTTCTAAATCGCTGATAAACTATTTACAACTTCTTCTGCAGTTCGACCTTGGAATCGAGTTGAAACTAATGCTTGTGATGATGCTGGCAAAGGGTTGTTATTTTTCGGGTACTTGTGCCACTTCGAATGTCTTAATCAATTCTTCATGACAGAGATGATTGTTCTTTTTAATTACCCTAAAATTTTCAAGGAATCAAACCATTTGTAGTATCACTATGCTTTGTATGATTAAGTTCATCTTGCAAAGTAGTCAATAGACCGACCATATGCCACTTGCTAACTAGTCGAGAGAAGTTGGATCTGGGTGTCAGCTTCATTAGGCATTCTGAATTGTCTTCTGGTTAGGTGGATTTTAATGTAACTGCAAATTCCATGTGTAGAGCAAAGAAATTACATGTATCAACAAACATCTTTATTAGTCTTAGACTTTTATTTTTGGAGCTGACTGCAAAAATCAATGTATAACATTTTTCTAATATCAATCTAATCATAGAGAGAGTGTAGGTATTTACATCTCTCCCATGCTATTCAATCATTTAATTTTCAATCCTTTGTATATGACCACACACAATTCTCTCTTAAATTGATACCCCTTCATTAATTAATGAATACTCCTTCATAACTTTGTAAACAACAATATCTTGGTGATAACAATATACCGGTACAAATTTCCATCATTGATATATCTTCTTTCCTTTGCAAATACAATTTTTCTATCATTGATACACATTTATTCTCTTGCGAGTAGCAATGCAAAATTATTCTCTTGCGAGTAGCAATGCAAAATTCGTCACAAAACACATTCATCCTATTGTATATAAAAATACACAAATCACAGATAATTTATACTACATTACTGTAAACCAAATTTCTTTTGCTGCTAACCAATTTCAAAATTCTTTTATGACAAGAAAATATTAACATAATGTAATAAAGATCAATTGAAAAATCATTCAATATCTATAGCTAAGAAAAGTAAATTCATGATGTTAAAACTTTAACAACCGAAAATCACACCCAAAAGAAATAAGGTTTACAGTATAAAATCGGACATTTAAACATCGATTAAATTTTTATACATGTTGTTCATGTGCTACAGAAATAAACAAGAAATTATGTTAATGTTGCACCAGTTTTCAAAGCACTTGAAAGATATTTTTTTTTATATATTCAACAAATAAATAAACTGTACTACTATACTAAAAGTAGTTTGCATGTGAACTCTGTCGTAGCAAGTTAATTTTTAAATTTTATAATATATCTAGCCTTTGCATCAGTATGTTAGGAAAATCAACAAATCAAAATTCAAATGGTTGAATGCAAGATAATGATATTTCCAAATTGGGTTTACAAGCTGTATCAAATGCTCAGGTCTAAGACATTTATTACATTTCATAACCCCAAGAATGAAATACCAATATCTCATATTCCCATACATAGAGGAAACAGTACACTTCAAACACCTACAAGCAGTGCTCCGTACAATGTCCTAGTCTGCTAAACCTGCCTTTATCATTAGGTTTTGTTTGCCTAATATGTAAACTTTTCTAAACAATCAGACTCCGTGATTTAAACCCTGACCTCCTTTATAAAGCCCATGTTGATAAATGTGATGCCACTGATTTGTATTAAAACACACAGCAATAACTTCATCTGTCTCTGGTAGATCTGAACAGTCGAAATAACTTGCCACAGAAAACCTTTGTTCTTTGTAGTTTTAACAGATTTCAAATTCTTGCCAATGAACAACTTGATTATAGTAATACTGCAGTTATATTATTTTTCTCAATTCATCTTCTCTGTACATTGGAGATGGGGCTGGACCTTGCTACAATAAAAACCAAAAGTGACCACGGCAACCAAAGGTTGTTATGAACATACTCGGTCTGTTGATAGTTAATCAAAAGCCTTTAAACTTCTACTTACCTCCCTTCATCTGGTATCGGTATACTATTTGACCCCCCCCCCCCGCCCGCCCCCAAGGGTAATAAATCTCATAATTTTAACAGATACGAGTACTTACCTGATCTTACCTAACTCAAACACTTATAAAACATTCTATCTTGTACACCTTGATCTGTTTTTGAAGTTTATGTAGGTTTGTTGTATATAATATGGAGACTTGTTTCAGCATTTTAAAATTAAACCTTCTTTATTTGAACTTGTATAACTCAAAGACATCTCTAATTCGAAATAGATATTGGTCCTATCCAAACTTAAGACTTTGCATTCTTGTTTGCCTAACTGTCATTTAACTCAAATACTATGGTAAATTGATAACTGAACGTTGTAATTGGTCCCACCAACACTGAGGTTTGAGTGTACATACATGCAATATCAAATTCAAAACAACTTGTAGGACCACGAGCAGCTGTACAACATCTTAACCATTCATGTGCACACACCATATTACAATTTTATACATTAATTGTAAACAAAGGATACAAACAAATTCTCATTTACATTTTAACCAGTAGACGTATGTAAAATCTTTCTTTCTTGATGATTTTACACTAATCTACTGGTTTTTTAAATAAGAATTGTAGTAATAAACACTGCGTCTGACCCAATGAGCGCCCCTTGCACTTCTGTTTTTCAGAAAACTAAAAAGATATATTATTGGGACCAAATTCGGACCTTCCACAAAATCATGGCACAAAACACACTATAAAATATAAGAAATAAAATAAAGAAATTTGATCTATTAGTCTGCACTTAACAAAAGACTTAAATTGAAGGTAAGTGACCTTGAGGCCTAGTAAAGGGCGCTTATTGGGTTGAACACAGTTGATTGATGGGTAGTACAGCCAGACCCGACCCTCCTTTACACTCTTTTCTCTACTGAGATAGTGGATCACCTACAATATCATCATATCAAGAGAGGATCCTGTCATCTCTTGGAAACACTACCCAAAACATACACACTCACACAATTAAAATATACAAAAACAAATTCAATTCTTACACAAGTTCATATCCGCACATCATTACAATCATTCCTAAATTTGATACAACATTTCAGATAAGCAATTTCATGATACCATTCATATTTTTTTTTTTACTTCACTTGATTATGTACATAGCACAAATACAGAAATCACCTTCAAATCTAAGTCGTATGATGTTGATTTAATAAAACTTGTAGTTTTATCCTCTTTGTAATTGAGACTTCATTTTTAAAGTAAAAATAATGATTTCAAATCACATGACAAAAAGATAAACATTGTATAGAAAATACCAGTGTACTACCAATGAAGGGGTATCATCATGTATTAATTAGATTTCACATCAGTTTAACTTTTTTTTAAAGATTTTTCTAGCTCCAGTTTATCATAAATGCAAGTGTTCATTATCTTTTACTTTCTTGTACAATAGTGTCCTATGCAAGAAGCTCATCAATTTCCCTTAGCAAATCATCATCATTGGTTTCTTCTTCATCAATATCCCCATCCAGGTCGCCAATGTCAATGTCTAGCCAGCTGTCATTATGGGTTGTCCTTTTAGCTGGTGACCTGCATCACAAAATATAAATTAATGCTGGTAAAATAAATACAACATAGCAGTTAACATGTAGTGACCTAAAATCAGTCTGAATTTTCACTAAAATTCTGACTTCACAATTACATTTCGCTTTAGCAAGGTCTGTTATTTTACTTGATTTCAGTTGACTGGTATAGTTGTGTTATTTTACTTGGTTTCAGTTGACTGGTGTAGTTGTGTTATTTTACTAGGGCCGTTTTCGATTATGCGGTTTGACTGGTAGGACCTAGTTGTTCGTTTATTAATTAAAGACTGACCTTGTGATTTTATATTGTTTTCAGGCGAGCCTTGACAAAGCCCTCACAGGCCTGTATCCAAAAATGCAGGTCCGTCAGGATTTATACTGTGAAATCATTAATTTTCGTTGGGGTTTCATTTTCGTGGATTTCGTTTTTTGACCAAAATCAACGAATTTACATCCCCACGAAAATATATATACCTATACCAATGTCATGTAAGTTTATTCGTTCATACATTGTAGGATGATTATTACATCACTACATAAGGTCTATTTCGGGGACAAGCATGACAAGTTCAAAGTTGGAAAATATTGTTCAAACAAAGATGGTTTTCAGAATTTCATAGACTTCATCTACATGTACCAACAAATGATTGATTGAGTATATCATGACTCTATCAATGTGACATGATAATTGTTTGTTGGACACATCTGTAAAAACACTGGCTGCGCATGAGTACCGACTCTAGCTTGTAATTGTAACTGTGTTGTGTGGTAGAGCTTAGTTCCGCTTGAGAGATCAAATAATACAGGTGACAGTGTCGACTGTGTATTTTAACGGTAATGTGTAAGGTCTTCTCCACGAATTTAAGTGCCAACGAAATTGTAAAATTTTAGAATCCACGAAAATTGAGCCCAACGAAAATAAATGATTTCACAGTACTTGGAATAATGACTTTAACCAACGTTCGAACCGGTTGTTCCGAATATACGAAAACGACCCTAATTTCAGTTGACTGGTGTAGTTGTGTTATTTTACTTGGTTTCAGTTGACTGGTGTAGTTGTCTTATTTTACTTGGTTTCAGTTGACTGGTATAGTTGTGTTATTTTACTTGATGTCAGTAGACTGGTGTAGTTGTCTTATTTTACTTTGTTTCAGTTGACTGGTATAGTTGTCTTATTTTACTTGGTTTCAGTTGACTGGTATAGTTGCGTTATTTTACTTTGTTTCAGTTGACTGGTATAGTTGTCTTATTTTACTTGGTTTCAGTTGACTGGTGTTGTTGTGTTATTTTACTTGGTTTCAGTTGACTGGTGTAGTTGTGGTGTAGTTGTCTTATTTTACTTGGTTTCAGTTGACTGGTATAGTTGTGTTATTTTACTTGATGTCAGTAGACTGGTGTAGTTGTCTTATTTTACCAGGTTTCAGTTGACTGGTATAGTTGTGTTATTTTACTTTGTTTCAGTTGACTGGTGTAGTTGTCTTATTTTACTTGGTTTCAGTTGACTGGTATAGTTGTGTTATTTTACTTGATGTCAGTAGACTGGTGTAGTTGTCTTATTTTACTTGATGTCAGTAGACTGGTGTTGTTGTGTTATTTTACTTGGTTTCAGTTGACTGGTGTAGTTGTCTTATTTTACTTTGTTTCAGTTGACTGGTATAGTTGTGTTATTTTACTTGATTTCAGTTGACTGGTGTAGTTGTCTTATTTTACTTGATGTCAGTAGACTGGTGTTGTTGTGTTATTTTACTTGGTTTCAGTTGACTGGTGTAGTTGTCTTATTTTACTTTGTTTCAGTTGACTGGTATAGTTGTGTTATTTTACTTGATTTCAGTTGACTGGTGTTGTTGTCTTATTTTACCAGGTTTCAGCTGACTGGTGTCAGTTGACTGGTGTAGTTGTCTTATTTTACTTTGTTTCAGTTGACTGGTATAGTTGTGTTATTTTACTTGATTTCAGTTGACTGGTGTTGTTGTCTTATTTTACCAGGTTTCAGTTGACTGGTGTTGTTGTCTTATTTTACTTGATTTCAGTTGACTGGTGTAGTTGTGTTATTTTACTTTGTTTCAGTTGACTGGTGTAGTTGTGTTATTTTACTTGGTTTCAGTTGACTGGTGTAGTTGTCTTATTTTACTTGGTTTCAGTAGACTGGTGTAGTTGTGTTATTTTACTTGGTTTCAGTTGACTGGTGTAGTTGTGTTATTTTACTTTGTTTCAGTTGACTGGTGTAGTTGTGTTATTTTACCAGGTTTCAGTTGACTGGTATAGTTGTGTTATTTTACTTGATTTCAGTTGACTGGTGTAGTTGTGTTATTTTACTTGATGTCAGTAGACTGGTGTTGTTGTGTTATTTTACTTTGTTTCAGTTGACTGGTATAGTTGTGTTATTTTACTTGGTTTCAGTTGACTGGTGTAGTTGTGTTATTTTACTTGATTTCAGTTGACTGGTGTTGTTGTGTTATTTTACTTGATGTCAGTAGACTGGTGTAGTTGTCTTATTTTACTTTATTTCAGTTGACTGGTGTAGTTGTCTTATTTTACTTGACTCATACCACTTTGAAGCTTAGTTGACCAGAGCTTTGATAGACCTTATCAAACCAGAGCTTTGATAGACCTTATCAAACCCGATTTTATTATATTTCATTTTTTTGTTGTTGTTGACAATAGTTTGATATATTATACTTGACAAATTTTTACAATGTTTTTAAATGCAGATTGAAGTTTTTTTATACTTAAACTGACTCAAGTTTAAATATTTCAGCTAGCCTCATCATTAAAATCACTTACACTTTCTTTTCTTCCTGCTGCACCTCACTGGCGATGGTCTCGACAGAATCTTTTTGATCACTTGGCAAGGCTTCCACACAAATTTGGTCCTGTGTGTTGGACAGTCCAACAAACAAGTCTTTGGTGGACCTTACCTCTAGCACTGTGCTTTTATTTGTGGAGTTTTGAGGTAAAATAGAACACTGATTGTCTTGTTCAGAAACACTGATATTGTCAGTGGGTGTATCGGATAAATGTTCTGTTGAGATCAGATTGGTAGGCTCCTTTTCGATAAATGGCAAACTTTGTGAGCTGGGTGTAGAAATTATGGGATTAGAAAATGAAGATGAAGCTGGCAAATGTTTTGATGGTGATGTTGATAATGATGAAGATACAGAATTGGACACAGATAAAGGAGATCGTCCTGGTAATCTTGATTTTGGTGAAGTCTCCCCCAAGTCTGCAAGTAAAACAGATATAAGTTTACATAGTGCTGTGCAAAATGTAAGAATAAAACGGATACACATGTAATGTAGGTACTGTATATATATTTGATTTATTTATATATTGTATATATATATATGTACATTACAACCCAATTGAAAATGTCTTGAACATTGACATATGTATATTACAAACCAACTGAGTTGGAATGATCTTCCAAATGAACAATCTTTGATACACAATTGTTTTTGGTTTTATTAGTTTACAGCTGGTGTCATTTAAAGATATGCCAGATTTGTTTGTGGAGGAAAGTCAGAGTACTCGGAGAAAAACCACTGACCAGCGGTCAGTACCCGGCAATGGCCTAATATAAGATTAAAACTTGCAACCCAGAGTTGGTAGGCTTGTGGTAATATGTTGGGACATCTTATCAACTTAGTCACTGCAGGCCCTCTTTGATACACAAATATTGTAAAACATTAAATCCTATGTCATACTTTAGGACAGTAGTTATTTCATACCTTCTTCACCAATAGCAAACTTGACAGGAGCATATGTTGTCTTGCTGGGAGAACTATCTAATGATGACATGTGTTTTTGTTCCTCAACTCTTTTTTTCTGTCGTTCTCTTTTTTCAGCCATTATCTCACTAAATGTTTTCGCTTCTTTTGGTTTTATTTGCTCTTTGAACAACTGTAAACAATTCATAATTCATTAATTTTAACAAGAGCTGTTGGAGAACAGCAAAGCTCGCCTATTCAGAAGAAGTTGATGTTCAAGTATTTACTATTTAAACATGGAAATATGACAAATTAACAGACTCAAAAACCCCCTAAAAGGCCCCAAATTGGTTGTATTATCACGTTCAGCATCCATACACATTAGGAAAATAAAATCATAAACATTTATGATGACTTATGCTTAAACAATCGACAAATTAGAAACTTGCTCAAAAACTTTAACATGGAAATATGACAAATTAACAGACTCAAAAACCCCCTAAAGGGCCCCAAATTGGTTGTATTATCACGTTCAGCATCCATACACATTAGGAAAATAAAATCATAAACATTTATGATGACTTAAGCTTAAACAATTGACGAAACAGAAACTTGCTCAAAAACTTTAACGTGAAATGGGACGCCAACGCTGACGCCGACGCCGGGGTGACAACATTAGCTCCCCCTATTCTTCGAATAGGCGAGCTAAAAAGTACAAAAAAACACAACCTTTGAACAATATGTTTTTTTTTTCATTATTTAGTTTCAGATTTTTCAATATGTATGATATTTTGACTGATTCAGATAAGGAAAATTTCTCCATAATTGAATTAAGAATTTACCTCAGTGTCTTTCTCCACAAGTCTCTTCTTAGATGTCTCCTCATCATCTGGTGCTGCAGCTGTGAAATAGATAAATGATCCAATATGTTGTATATAGTATTTCACAATGTAGGTATTTAAAATAATTCCTGAACTGTAATTATCCCATTAAGACCAGTTAAATGCTTACTTCTCTAAACAGGACAAGATGTGACACGACAGACGATAACAAGACAACCGTTTATTGTTTAAGAAAACGTTGACAATTTTTTTAAATTGAGAGTTACTGAGTACACTGAGTGTATTATCTGTATATATCACTTACTGCGTTTCTTTGCTGGAGGTACATATATCTGTATGGGCTTTCGCTGTCTCCTTGTGTCATCCTTAGCATCAGACTGAAGAGATTCCTCACCACCTCCTGTGTATATATAATAGATCAGTTAAGTAAACTTTAATACTAACTCATAATGAAATATACATCAGAATGACAGAACATTCTTTGTGTCATTCCTAAAATAAAAATTTACAATAAAATAGTCTTTTCTACCACTGCTAAGTTCATTATGATAATTGCAGTGAGAGAATGTATAGCATTGTTGGTGCAATCCAAACTGAATCACTCTATATCTGCCAAACTAGATCTGGTTTTCATAAATCAACCAATTTTTATGTGTGAGGTTAACACAGTCTCCTCCATCTGACAAATGACCAGACAGTATAAGACAACATTGTACATTGACAACAAGCTTCGATCTTCTGACTTTCATTTGGAAGACACATACTTAATGTACACTTTTAACACCTTAAGTATGTGTCTTCCAAATGAAAGTCAGAAGATCGAAGCTTGTTGTCAATGTCAGCACTGCTGGGTATGTACAACACTTAAGCATTGATGTCACTATTTTTTAATTTTATCGGGGTATGAAAAAAAATTTGTTTGCAAACTGTGTGAATCCGCATGCAAACAATTTTTTTTTCATAACCCGATAAAATTAAAAAATAGTGACATCAATACTTATAATTAATTTTATACTCTATTTGATAAAATGAAGTATGTTTAAATGTAGCATAAAGTGGTTTTTCAAAGGATTCTTTTTTTCCGAATCAATACGCAACGTCAACATCTCTATTGTGACGTCACGATAACGTCAGGGTTTCGCGCCATTCTCGATTTTTTTTCATAGTGGTATGCAAAAAAAATATTGGCCAATCAGAGAGCCAGATTTGGTATGAAAACAAAGAAAAATTAATTATTATGCTATAGTATTGTAATGGGTCGAAATAACTCCATCATGCTTCATATTACCTATACTTAGTCACATATGTGTGTTAGTCTATGTGCCATCTATAGCTACTCTCCATTAAAATATGGTCCTTACATTTTAGCATACCTATAATATACCCTCAAGACATATTTAAATGCTTCCATTTCAAAGGCTGGAACAGTTCATTATGAATGTTCAGGGGTGAATGAGATTTTAAAATATCCAAGGGATGAAAGGGCTTTGGTAGCCAAATGGTAAACGTCAAAGGTGTATGATTGGTTCTCCATCTTTCGGTCACAAGTACAGGCCCCATATGGGAGTTTGTCATGTTGTGATTGTAAATAGAGTGTTTTTTCTTATACTCTAAGCTAGTATATTATATGACTCTTTCATATGTACATATGTAGGATAGAACTATTCCACCCGAGGGTACAGAATTTTGGGTCAGAACCGAGGCTTGCCGAGGTTTCTGACCCAAAATTCTGTACCCGAGGGTGGAATAGTTCTATCCTACATAATTTACATATGAAAGAGTTATTTTCTCACATTGCTTGTCGAATTACTTGCACGAAAGGTGAGGCAGCTATTTTGTGACAAAATCTTAACTTCTTAAATAATCGATCGATTTTAAAAATAAGAACGCCATTCGAAAGAGCTCATCAAAGTTTGGTTTATATTGAAAATATAAACAAGAAATCTTAGGTAAAACGGTTTGAAATGCAAATTAAACAAATGAAATGGTAAATAAATCCGACAAATCAATCGAAATAGAAGAACAAGAGGCCCAAAGGGCCTTAACGGTCATCTGACTACCTTGACAATAGTAAAATTAATTATATATGGTGTCACTTTGTCAGGATCATGTCAGGATCATTTTCAATTTCTTTCAACAAATTTTATTTCAAACAAAGAGGCCCAAGGGCCTTTAAATATAGGAAATTAATTAGACATAGTGTCATGGTAGTCATCTTCGATTTGGGATCAACCAGAGATGTAACAATACTTTGTCTGGACCATGTCAGGATCATTTCATGCAAGTTTCAGCCAAATCCCTTCGGTAGAACTTGAGAATAAGTTCAAAATGTGTTTTCAAGATGGCGGCTGTGACGGCCATCTTGGATTTCGGATTGACCCGAAAAATAACAACACTTTGTCTGGACCATGTCAGGATCATTTCATGCAAGTTTCAGCGAAATTGCACCGGTAGAACTTGAGAAGAAGTTCAAAATGTGTTTTCAAGATGGAGACTGTGGCTGCCATCTTGGATTTCAGATCGACCCGAAAAATAACAACACTTTGTCGGGACCATGTCAGGATCATTTCATGCAAGTTTCAGCCAAATCGCACTGGTAGAACTTGAGAAGAAGTTCAAAATGTGTTTTCAAGATGGCGCCTGTGGCGGCCATCTTGGATTTCGGATCGACCTGAAAAATAACAACACTTTGTCGGGACCATGTCAGGATCATTTCATGCAAGTTTCAGCCAAATCGCACCGGTAGAACTTGAGAAGAAGTTCAAAATGTGTTTTCAAGATGGCGCCTGTGGCGGCCATCTTGGATTTCGGATCGACCCGAAAAATAACAACACTTTGTCTGGACCATGTCAGGATCATTTCATGCAAGTTTCAGCGAAATTGCACCGGTAGAACTTGAGAAGAAGTTTAAAATGTGTTTTCAAGATGGAGACTGTGGCTGCCATCTTGGATTTCAGATCGACCCCGAAAAATAACAACACTTTGTCGGGACCATGTCAGGATCATTTCATGCAAGTTTCAGCCAAATCGCACTGGTAGAACTTGAGAAAAATCAAAATGTGTTTTCAAGATGGCGCCTGTGGCGGCCATCTTGGATTTCGGATCGACCCGAATAATAACAACACTTTGTCGGGACCATGTCAGGATCATTTCATGCAAGTTTCAGCCAAATCGCACCGGTAGAACTTGAGAAGAAGTTTAAAATGTGTTTTCAAGATGGCGGCTGTGGCGGCCATCTTGGATTTCGGATCGACCCGAAAAATAACAACACTTTGTCGGGACCATGTCAGGATCATTTCATGCAAGTTTCAGCCAAATCGCACCGGTAGAACTTGAGAAGAAGTTTAAAATGTGTTTTCAAGATGGCGGCTGTGGCGGCCATCTTGGATTTCGGATCGACCCGAAAAATAACAACACTTTGTCGGGACCATGTCAGGATCATTTCATGCAAGTTTCAGCCAAATCGCACCGGTAGAACTTGAGAAGAAGTTCAAAATGTGTTTTCAAGATGGCGCCTTTGGCGGCCATCTTGGATTTCGGATCGACCCGAAAAATAACAACACTTTGTCGGGACCATGTCAGGATCATTTCATGCAAGTTTCAGCCAAATCGCACCGGTAGAACTTGAGAAGAAGTTTAAAATGTGTTTTCAAGATGGCGGCTGTGGCGGCCATCTTGGATTTCGGATCGACCCGAAAAATAACAACACTTTGTCGGGACCATGTC
Organism: Argopecten irradians; assembly: GCF_041381155.1. NCBI lineage: Eukaryota > Metazoa > Mollusca > Bivalvia > Pectinida > Pectinidae > Argopecten > Argopecten irradians. Next base: position 26,266,741 of record NC_091141.1, read on the forward strand.
AGGATCATTTCATGCAAGTTTCAGCCAAATCGCACCGGTAGAACTTGAGAAGAAGTTTAAAATGTGTTTTCAAGATGGCGGCTGTGGCGGCCATCTTGGATTTCGGATCGACCCGAAAAATAACAACACTTTGTCGGGACCATGTCAGGATCATTTCATGCAAGTTTCAGCCAAATCGCACCGGTAGAACTTGAGAAGAAGTTCAAAATGTGTTTTCAAGATGGCCCCTTTGGCGGCCATCTTGGATTTCGGATCGACCCGAAAAATAACAACACTTTGTCGGGACCATGTCAGGATCATTTCATGCAAGTTTCAGCCAAATCGCACCGGTAGAACTTGAGAAGAAGTTCAAAATGTGTTTTCAAGATGGCGGCTGTGGCGGCCATCTGGATTTCGGATTGACCCGAAAAATAACAACACTTTGTCGGGACCATGTCAGGATCATTTCATGCAAGTTTCAGCCAAATCGCACTGGTAGAACTTGAGAAGAAGTTCAAAATGTGTTTTCAAGATGGCGGCTGTGGCGGCCATCTTGGATTTCGGATCGACCCGAAAAATAACAACACTTTGTCGGGACCATGTCAGGATCATTTCATGCAAGTTTCAGCCAAATCGCACCGGTAGAACTTGAGAAGAAGTTCAAAATGTGTTTTCAAGATGGCAGCTGTGGCGGCCATCTTGGATTTCGGATCGACCCGAAAAATAACAACACTTTGTCGGACCATGTCAGGATCATTTCATGCAAGTTTCAGCCAAATCGCACCGGTAGAACTTGAGAAGAAGTTTAAAATGTGTTTTCAAGATGGCGGCTGTGGCAGCCATCTTGGATTTCGGATCGACCCGAAAAATAACAACACTTTGTCGGGACCATGTCAGGATCATTTCATGCAAGTTTCAGCCAAATCGCACCGGTAGAACTTGAGAAGAAGTTCAAAATGTGTTTTCAAGATGGCGCCTTTGGCGGCCATCTTGGATTTCGGATCGACCCGAAAAATAACAACACTTTGTCGGGACCATGTCAGGATCATTTCATGCAAGTTTCAGCCAAATCGCACCGGTAGAACTTGAGAAGAAGTTTAAAATGTGTTTTCAAGATGGCGGCTGTGGCGGCCATCTTGGATTTCGGATCGACCCGAAAAATAACAACACTTTGTCGGGACCATGTCAGGATCATTTCATGCAAGTTTCAGCCAAATCGCACCGGTAGAACTTGAGAAGAAGTTTAAAATGTGTTTTCAAGATGGCGGCTGTGGCGGCCATCTTGGATTTCGGATCGACCCGAAAAATAACAACACTTTGTCGGGACCATGTCAGGATCATTTCATGCAAGTTTCAGCCAAATCGCACCGGTAGAACTTGAGAAGAAGTTTAAAATGTGTTTTCAAGATGGCGGCTGTGGCGGCCATCTTGGATTTCGGATCGACCCGAAAAATAACAACACTTTGTCGGGACCATGTCAGGATCATTTCATGCAAGTTTCAGCCAAATCGCACCGGTAGAACTTGAGAAGAAGTTCAAAATGTGTTTTCAAGATGGCGCCTTTGGCGGCCATCTTGGATTTCGGATCGACCCGAAAAATAACAACACTTTGTCGGGACCATGTCAGGATCATTTCATGCAAGTTTCAGCCAAATCGCACCGGTAGAACTTGAGAAGAAGTTTAAAATGTGTTTTCAAGATGGCGGCTGTGGCGGCCATCTTGGATTTCGGATCGACCCGAAAAATAACAACACTTTGTCGGGACCATGTCAGGATCATTTCATGCAAGTTTCAGCCAAATCGCACCGGTAGAACTTGAGAAGAAGTTCAAAATGTGTTTTCAAGATGGCGCCTTTGGCGGCCATCTTGGATTTCGGATTGACCCGAAAAATAACAACACTTTGTCGGGACCATGTCAGGATCATTTCATGCAAGTTTCAGCCAAATCGCACCGGTAGAACTTGAGAAGAAGTTTAAAATGTGTTTTCAAGATGGCGGCTGTGGCGGCCATCTTGGATTTCGGATCGACCCGAAAAATATAAACACTTTGTCGGGACCATCTCAGGATCATTTCAGGTAAGTTTCAGCTCAATCCCACTGGTCAAACTTGAGAAGAAGTTCAAAATGTGAAAAGTTAACGCACGGCGGACGGCGCACTGCGCACGGCGGACGGCGCGGCACGGCACGGCGGACGGCGCACGACGCACGGACGGACGAAACATGATGACTATAGGTCATCCTGACCCTTTGGGTCAGATGACCTAAAAATGACGTCAACTTTGGCTGACATGACGTCATCTCATTGTTTTTTTCAATTGTGACGTCACAGCTATGTAAGATAGATTTATCTTACATAGCTGTCTTTCATGGGACAACTCTATCTTACATGGTTATCTATGTGAGAAAGTAGCTTTCCTCCATTTCTAAACTAAGACACATTCTAAAATAACCTAGATTATTAATAGAATTTACTGTAAAATCAAATCAAAGCAAACTACACCAGATAATATTTCTGTTCTTACCCGTTGTTAGTTTCTGCCCAACCCTTGCTCTAACTGCTTCTAGACTAACAGCTTTCTTCACTGATGTAGATGAATCTAAAACCAAAATACCAATGAATCAAAGTTACGTTTGTAGACTAACCTAACTATATTTGTTTTGTGAAACTGAAGTGAAACTGAATCACAGGTACCATTCTCAATTAATTTATAAAAGGATGAATGTTAAGACTTTGCTTGCAATAATTATATTTATCAACTTGGGGTTTAGCCCTTCAGCTACTGCAGTAAAAAACCTATGCTTTATTCAAAATTGCTTTCCAATCACTCAAAGATGTTTCAGACTTATATAACCAGGAAAAATAATAATTCAAGGACTCACAAAGTAATTGACAAAGATTACTGAACTGTTCATGTTGTGACAATTTCAAAAGAAAACAGACTTGCCAATGGACACTTGTGGCTATTACTCTATAAGACATACTGATATACACATGGAACTAGACATAAGTAGACACTTTAGGCCATATTCATGGTAAGATAATACACTTACCAGAGTCAGCATCCTCATCTGCTGAGACCACAGGTGTCTTTCTCCAGCCAAGCCGGCGTTTTAGTTTGGGTTCTGTACTCCCTGTGTCCCCTGAAGATCCGACCGTCCCTGGTATCCCTAATCTGCTGCGTATACCGCCTAAGCTAGGTCTAACACTGTCACCCGACTCTTTAGGTTTACTGTCCCATGCCCGTCTGCTCCATACATTTGTTGTGGATTTGGCCTTAGGAGCACTGACCACTGGCTTGATCACTGGTTGAATGTCTGGCTCGAGTCTTTTCTCTTCCTGTTTCTTCTCTAGTTTTGGTTTCTTTACCTCCACAATGACTGGCTTTATGATATCCATAGATTTTTTGTGACTAGAAAATACTGGCAGTGGAGCTGAAATTCAATTGAAAATCAATACTATATGGTACAACCAGTTACACAAGAAGAAGAGAGTTAATAGTCTCAGGCTAATGGTGTGACATCACCAACAGTGAGTTAATGGTGAGCTTGTGCTTTGATAAACACAGAGTGATGATATTTGACTTGAGTTACATTAAATCATCATCATAGGAAGATATTTTACTACTATAACTGGCTGTTTGTGCCTACTGGACATTTCCCATCAAACACTTATTAGCTACATCACCTACATGTAAAGTAGATACACGTGTTATCATCACACATTGGCTTCATGAAAATGACATACATGTTAAGAAGATTATTCTGTGGAATTTCCATCCCCCTCTTTCAGGACATATTGTAGGTAAACATTATTGAGGTTAGGTTTAACCTTGGTTGAAACATGTCTTGGCAATCGAACTTGGCCAAGCTCTTAAGGCATATGACCTTGTAACCAAGTTTAAAGAAAATTGGTAAATATTTATAAGAGGTAAATCTGTATTGCAGGGAAATGGCAGAAAATGACTTTTTTATCAAATTAAAGGGCCATAACTCTGCTAATTAATATCTGCCAAAAGTGGCGATTGAACTTGGCTAAGCCCTTAAGGCATTTAACTTTATTACCTAGTTTTAACAATATTATTTTTAACATTTGTTAGTTATTACTGCAGAAAAATAACATTTGTAGTATATTAAAGGGCCATAACTCTGATAAATAGCATCCACTGAAAGATTTGATTGAACCTGGCCAGGCACTTAAGGCATTCAACCTTGTTACCAAGTTTGAAGAAAATTGGTTTATATTTATAACAGTTATTGTACGGAAGTGGCAGAAACTGACTTTTTTATTTAAGCAAAGGGCCATAACTCCACTAAATAAGGTCCGTTGAAAGTCCCGATCGAAGTTGGTCGAGTCCTTAATTAATGCATTTAACCTTGTTACTTTAAGTTGAAGAAAATTGGTTTACATTTGTAACACTTATTGCACTGAAATGGCAGAAAATGATGTTTTTAGTAATTCAAAGGGTCATAACTCCACTAAATAAGGTCCATCAAAAGTCGCGATTGAACTTGGCCGAGCCCTTAAGGCATTTAACCTTGTCACCAAGTTTGAAGAAAACCGGTTTACATTTGTTACAGTTATTGCACGGAAAAACAAAGTGTTACAGACAGACGGACGGACAGACAGATGGACAAACCCAAATTAATATCCCCTGTTTCGGAGAAAGCGGGGGATATTAACTGGTGGAAATTCAAAATAAAACATCTAAATGAAATAGAGTACCTGGGTCATCATCTTCCAGAATCACTCTCCTCTTACGCTTGGGCTTTTCTGTAAAACAATCATACATCAAATTACCTGTAAATTATACCAAAATGCTTCATGATAACTTCTGCTTTCACATTCATTTTCTAGAAAAATAGAATAACTGTGAAAATATTGGTAAAATACGGACATTAAAAATACTGCAATTTTCAATGCTTTCTTCAAATAATTCAAGATCGAAATGATAATAATCAAGAGATAAATATATCAAGGATTCTTTTGGCATGAGATTAACATAGAGTAAAATAGACCATCTACTCACCTTTTTCTTCCTTGGGCTCAACAACAAATGTTTTCTTGATAGTAACCTGTTGTACAACTTCTGAAAAACGGTGAGTGAACATTTGTTTATTTAGAGGAAAGAAATCACAAAAATAAATGTACACATCTATATATTTGAACTTTTGAATCACAAAATTATAAATATATGTATACTACAGTATATGAAAAATAATAGACAATTTTAATGACCAAAGCAAAAGAAACTTACTTGCTTTGACTGGTTGTACAGGAATGGATTTCTTGACAGTGAAGTTTTCCACAGAATCTAGAAGATACATATCAAAGTTAAGAATCGAACACATAAACTGTTTTACTTTTAGGAACAATGAACATGAAACAAAGAGTAGTTTTGAGAAAAAATGTTTACCTGCTCTATTTGAGGCAAAACATGCAGATTTGTGGAAATGCACTTAAAATAATATCAGATGACATTATAATACTGATAAAGTGTGTGTATTGGAGATCTTAAAACCACATGGGTAAAGTACTATTTACCGTCAATTAGTCCCATCTTCCGGTGATTGTGGTGTCATCATTTGACATGACTTTTTTATGTCATAATCACTTGAAGATGGAACTAATTGACCACCTTCTTGATCCCTCTGCCGATATATCTTATCATTATGAAATATCTACAGGACGTTGAAAACCTCCGCCTTCAATTCAATTAAAGTATGTTCAAGTGCACAGAAGAAGTGATATATAGACATACAAAATATTTGAATTTGTGTAAATAGCGCTAATACTACCGGTAAGTCTGCTCTTTTGTTTTGAGAAATTGGAGTCCGCTACCAATGCCCTATAGGCAAAATTAATTATTTTAAATACCTGACTTCCTGATTGCCCTTCTTGTATCAAAAACTATCTTCACTGGTGGCACCTCCTCTTCCTCCTCCTCCTCTGAAAGTTCCCCCTCTCCTAACTCTATGTCCACCTCCTCTCCAAGGTCTTCTTCTTCCTGAACTTCTTTGTTCCCTTCTTCAGATGAACTTTCCTCTCCTGCCGATTCCTCCTCCTCCTCCTCGCTATCTTCATCCTCACTGTCTGGTTTCTTCTTAACCACCACCGATTCCATTGCTATTAAAATCAACATTCAAATTTCTGAATACCAGAATATGTATTATATGAAAAAACAAAAAATTTATCTAGCTTTTGAAGTACAGAGAAAGAAACTGGATATGTAGCTGAATTCTAAATTGACATATAATGTACTTCAAATTAATAGGGCTTTTCTTTGTTTGCTAAAGAGAGTTAATCTAATTGCCTGTTGACAGGCCTGTTTGGAAATTATTTTCTGGACATTTTCATCGACATAATATACCTTTCAGTGCTCTTGCTTTCCTCTTGGCGGCAATGATCTGTCTACGTTTATTTTCTCTCTCCTGCTCTAGTTTAAGTCGTCTGATCCTTTCCTCTCTCTCCTTGTTTCGGGCCTGTGAGTTGCGCTCCTCTACACTTCTCTTCCTATCTAGTGATGTACGTTTTACAGTCCCTATGCGCTTGTGTACAGGTAATTTCTCACCAGAGATTCTCTCCACTTTATTTTTCTTACTTTTCTCTTCACCAGAGAACCGATTTCTACCCTCATCACTCGAGGAGCGCTTTCTTCTTTTAGCAGGCTCTTCCTTCTTTGGTGGTTGATCTTCTGTAAAATTCAATGAGTTCCACTGGTATTAAAAGTCATAAATCAAAATGTGTATGTATATATCATTGAATGAAATGAATATTTTGTCCGTCTTTCTTAAATAATAGTGACATGGTTAAACTTTGATCTTTAAACTGGAATATTAACGTCAGGCTAGCATTTTTGATAAGAATGCTGTAATAGGAATCTGAGCTTCATAATAGTACCGGTAACACTAACATTTAGTTTGACCTTGGTACATGAGCTGCAATTTCAATCAAGTTCTTTGGCTAGGAAAATATGCACAAGATTGATACATTTATCTTACTTGCTTTTGACAACCCACTGAAAAATTGTGCCTTTATTTCTGAAATCTATCCTTTTATTTTCCATTAAAAAGAGTTAACTCACTTGTCCTAACTATGCGACCACTTTTCAGTTCAATAATACCCATGGATCGCAGTGCTCTTTCCCGTAAGGTTTGCTCCAAACTTTTTATACCCAAATCCTCATCTGAATTCTCTTCGTCTGAAGATTTTACTTCTGAAATTTTAATGGTGACCATCTTATAACTTATCATAATAAGATGTAAACAATCTAAGATGTAAACAATCTTATAATAATATGCTCATTATGAATTTATTTTGTATTTACCAAACAAAAGCTTAACTTTGTTAAGAAATACAATGAAGCATTTCATTTAATGTAAGTAAAATGCAACAAAATACAAGTAGATCATGTGTCACAGGAGAGACTCACACATACATTACAACATTATTCAAGATATTGGAACCAGTCTCAATAACAGAAATCAAATTCCACCATTATCCCATTAAAATAATAGATGTAACCTGACTTGTTTATAGCTGAGGTCAAAATAAGTATTAGGATTATATCTCGTTTACAAAATAATTAGGAAAGGTCTGGTACATAACTAATTTTTTTATTAAGGTCATTAAATACAATGTACATCTATGTAATGGTGAGATTATTAACTAGCCTATATTCGCAATAGAAATCAGAGATATACCTTCTTTTTTTTCTTCATTTTTTTTCTTCAGTGATATAACTTTAGGTTCTATAGGATCTTCTTTGTTAACACCAGGAGTCGACTCCTCTGGTCTTGACTGCGTATGTGACGCTGCATGTTTAGAGCGTTCCTTAGCCACTGCCAGAGCTTTCCTTGCACGATTTTGTTGAGGCGTTCCTGATCGTTTATCCGGCTGTTTTGAGGGAGCTGATGATTGCTCTCCACTTTTTTTCACAGACAATCTTCTCACTTTACCATCAGTTGGTGATTTTGATGGCCGTGAGGTGTCTTTACCAGGGTTTGGTGCTGTATGTTTCGGCACTGTTGATATTTTGTTGGACTGATGTGTTGATGACGGGGCCACAGTTCCAGAATCTGATGTTGGTGCCGAATTATTTTCTTCAAATGTCAAATCCTTCCTACTTGCTACATCGATAATGTTGGACATGGATACTGATTTTTGGGTAACATTTTTTACTGGTGAACTAAAAGGACTATCAAAATCAGAATCTGAAAATGAGAAAAGTATTAATTATGCTATTGAAATTATTTCCCCTAAAAAATGTCTTTTAAGTTCAATAATATGAACTTGACAAATTATTTGTTTGTGTTATAAAAACAGTTATGCTAGTTATTGCTAAACAATGTATTGGAGGTCATCATAGTTGAGCTGAATTACAAATCTAATTTTAATTAGAATTTCAGTCGTAAGACAAGAAGGCGTGACAAACAAGTAACTGACTTATTACAAAATTTTAACTAACTGTGGAAAATAAACCAGTAACTGACTTATTACCAGATTTTACCTTAGTGTGGACAATAGACCAGTATCTGACTTATTACCAGATTTTACCTTAGTGTGGTAGTGTGGACAATAGACCAGTAACTGACTTATTACCAGATTTTACCTTAGTGTGGACAATAGACCAGTAACTGACTTATTACCAGATTTTACCTTAGTGTGGACAATAGACCAGTAACTGACTTATTACCAGATTTTACCTTAGTGTGGACAATAGACCAGTAACTGACTTATATTACCAGATTTTACCTTAGTGTGGACAATAGACCAGTAACTGACTATCACCAGATTTTACCTTAGTGTGGACAATAGACCAGTAACTGACTTATTACATACCAGATTTTACCTTAGTGTGGACAATAGACCAGTAACTGACTTATTACCAGATTTTACTTAGTGTGGACAATAGACCAGTAACTGACTTATCACCAGATTTTACCTTAGTGTGGACAATAGACCAGTAACTGACTTATTACCAGATTTTACCTTAGTGTGGACAATAGACCAGTAACTGACTTATTACCAGATTTTACCTTAGTGTGGACAATAAACCAGTAACTGACTTATTACCAGATTTTACCTTAGTGTGGACAATAGACCAGTAACTGACTTATTACCAGATTTTACCTTAGTGTGGACAATAGACCAGTAACTGACTTACAGATTTTATGGACATAACCAGTAACTGACTTATTACCAGATTTTACCTTAGTGTGGACAATAGACCAGTAACTGACTTATTACCAGATTTTACCTTAGTGTGGACAATAGACCAGTAACTGACTTATTACCAGATTTTACCTTAGTGTGGACAATAGACCAGTAACTGACTTATTACCAGATTTTACCTTAGTGTGGACAATAGACCAGTAACTGACTTATTACCAGATTTTACCTTAGTGTGGACAATAGACCAGTAACTGACCTATCACCAGATTTTACCTTAGTGTGGACAATAGACCAATTAACTGACCTATCACCAGATTTTACCTTAGTGTGGACAATAGACCAGTAACTAACTTATTACCAGATTTTACCTTAGTGTGGACAATAGACCAGTAACTGACTTATTACCAGATTTTACCTTAGTGTGGACAATAGACCAGTAACTGACTTATTACCAGATTTTACCTTAGTGTGGACAATAGACCAGTAACTGACTTATTACCAGATTTTACCTTAGTGTGGACAATAGACCATTAACTGACCTTATTACCAGATTTTACCTTAGTGTGGACAATAGACCAGTAACTGACTTATTACCAGATTTTTACCTTTAGTGTGGACAATAGACCAGTAACTGACCTATTACCAGATTTTACCTTAGTGTGGACAATAGACCAGTAACTGACTTATTACCAGATTTTACTTAGTGTGGACAATAGACCAGTAACTAACTTATTACCAGATTTTACCTTAGTGTGGACAATAGACCAGTAACTGACTTATGTACCAGACTTTTACCATTTTTCAGTGTGGACAATAGACCAGTAACTGACTTATTACCAGATTTTACCTTAGTGTGGACAATAGACCAGTAACTGACTTATTACCAGATTTTTCCTTAGTGTGGACAATAGACCAGTAACTGACTTATTACCAGATTTTACCTTAGTGTGGACAATAGACCAGTAACTGACTTATTACCAGATTTTACCTTAGTGTGGACAATAGACCAGTAACTGACTTATTACCAGATTTTACCTTTAGTAGTGTGGACAATAAACAAGTAACTGACTTATTACCAGATTTTACCTTAGTGTGGACAATAGACCAGTGACTGACTTATTACCAGATTTTACCTTAGTGTGGACAATAGACCAGTAACTGACTTATTACCAGATTTTACCTTAGTGTGGACAATAGACCAGTAACTGACTTATTACCAGATTTTACCTTAGTGTGGACAATAGACCAGTAACTGACTTATTACCAGATTTTACCTTAGTGTGGACAATAGACCAGTAACTGACTTACAACCAGATGTTTTACCTTAGTGTGGACAATAGATCAGTATCTGACTTATTACCAGATTTTACCTTAGTGTGGACAATAGATCAGTATCTGACTTATTACCAGATTTTACCTTAGTGTGGACAATAGATCAGTATCTGACTTATTACCAGATTTTACCTTAGTGTGGACAATAGACCAGTAACTGACTTATTACCAGATTTTTACCTTAGTGTGGACAATAGACCAGTAACTGACTTATTACCAGATTTTACCTTAGTGTGGACAATAGACCAGTAACTGACTTATTACCAGATTTTACCTTAGTGTGGACAATAGACAGTAACTGACTTATTACCAGATTTTACCTTAGTGTGGACAATAGACCAGTAACTGACTTATTACCAGATTTTACCTTAGTGTGGACAATAGACCAGTAACTGACTTATTACCAGATTTTACCTTAGTGTGGACAATAGACCAGTAACTGACTTATTACCAGATTTTACCTTAGTGTGGACAATAGACCAGTAACTGACTTATTACCAGATTTTACCTTAGTGTGGACAATAGACCAGTAACTGACTTATTACCAGATTTTACCTTAGTGTGGACAATAGACCAGTAACTGACTTATTACCAGATTTTACCTTAGTGTGGACAATAGACCAGTAACTGACATATTACCAGATTTTACCTTAGTGTGGACAATAGACCAGTAACTGACTTATTACCAGATTTTACCTTAGTGTGGACAATAGACCAGTGACTGACTTATTACCAGATTTTACCTTAGTGTGGACAATAGACCAGTAACTGACTTATTACCAGATTTTACCTTAGTGTGGACAATAGACCAGTAACTGACTTATTACCAGATTTTACCTTAGTGTGGACAATAGACCAGTAACTGACTTATTACCAGATTTTACCTTAGTGTGGACAATAGACCAGTAACTGACCTATCACCAGATTTTTCCTTGTGTGGACAATAGACCAAGTAATGAGTACCACCTTAGTGTGGACAATAAACAAGTAATGACTTATTACTTGGACATTACCAGATTTTACCTTAGTGTGGACAATAGACAGTAACTGATTATTAACAGATTTTACCTTAGTGTGGACAGTAACCAGTAATGACTTATTACCAGATTTTACCTTAGTGTGGACAATAGACCAGTAACTGACTTATTACCAGATTTTACCTTAGGCCAAACAAAATTAATTTCTTAGTTTCTCAGGGGCCCCGCCCCATCGGCATTTACCCCCCGCACCAACATTTTTATGCACCATAACTTAAAAATTAAAATCGAGACCGCCGCATCGAACACACCCAAATTCCATTTCGAACTCGCCCGAAATTTCCATTCAAAAACGCACCCGGAAATTGGCTCCAATTTTAGTATGCACCTTTCATTTCCGGTAAAAAATGGCTGCCGATGTCAGCATTTGCTCAAAACGGAATGTTTCCTCCCAGGATTATGTATTTTCAACTGGTTTTCTTTGGAATAGTGACGATTGAGATATTTAAAAGCTGTTCTTAAAGACTGAGTAAGAATTTACATTTTCTACACGTGTTTTCATTGATTTTCATGTACTTCAAGTGAGAAAAAAATAAAATGTTATCTGCCGCATTTGTTTTCAGAGAATAAAAAATCAAAAAAAATATTCCCGGCCCCCCGCACTGACTTTTTAAAAAAAGTGGCCTGAGAAACTAACAATTAATTTTTTTTGGCCTTAGTGTGGACAATAGACCAGTAACTGACTTATTACCAGATTTTACCTTAGTGTGTGGACAAATAGACCAGTAACTGACTTATTACCAGATTTTACCTTAGTGTGGACAATAGACCAGTAACTAACTTATTACCAGATTTTACCTTAGTGTGGACAATAAACAAGTAACTGACTTATTACCAGATTTTCACTCAGTGTGGACAATAGACCAGTGACTGACTTATTACCAGATTTTACCTTAGTGTGGACAATAGACCAGTAACTGACTTATTACCAGATTTTACCTTAGTGTGGACAATAGACCAGTAACTGACTTATTACCAGATTTTACCTTAGTGTGGACAATAGACCAGTAACTGACTTATTACCAGATTTTACCTTAGTGTGGACAATAGACCAGTAACTGACTTATTACCAGATTTTACCTTAGTGTGGACAATAGACCAGTAACTGACTTATTACCAGATTTTACCTTAGTGTGGACAATAGACCAGTATCTGACTTATTACCAGATTTTACCTTAGTGTGGACAATAGACCAGTAACTGACTTATTACCAGATTTTACCTTAGTGTGGACAATAGACCAGTAACTGACTTATTACCAGATTTTACCTTAGTGTGGACAATAGACCAGTAACTGACTTATTACCAGATTTTACCTTAGTGTGGACAATAGACCAGTAACTGACTTATTACCAGATTTTCACTCAGTGTGGACAATAGACCAGTAACTGACTTATTACCAGATTTTACCTTAGTGTGGACAATAGACCAGTAACTGACTTATTACCAGATTTTACCTTAGTGTGGACAATAGACCGATCTCAGTGACTAACTTATTACCAGATTTTACCTTAGTGTGGACAATAGACCAGTAACTGACTTATTACCAGATTTTCACTCAGTGTGGACAATACCCAGCAACTGACTTATTACCAGATTTTACCTTAGTGTGGACAATAGACCAGTAACTGACTTATTACCAGATTTTACCTTAGTGTGGACAATAGACCAGTAACTGACTTTACCAGTTACTTATTACCAGACTTTTTACCTTAGTGTGGACAATAGACCAGTAACTGACTTATTACCAGATTTTACCTTAGTGTGGACAATAGACCAGTAACTGGCTTATTACCAGATTTTACCTCCGTGTGGACAATAGACCAGTAACTGAACTTATTACCAGATTTTACCTTAGTGTGGATAATAGATCAGTATCTGACTTATTACCAGATTTTCACTCAGTGTGGACAATAGACCAGTAACTGACTTATTACCAGATTTTACCTTAGTGTGGACAATAGACCAGTAACTAACTTATTACCAGATTTTACCTTAGTGTGGACAATAGACCAGTAACTAACTTATTACCAGATTTTACCTTAGTGTGGACAATAGACCAGTAACTGACTTATTACCAGATTTTACCTTAGTGTGGACAATAGACCAGTGACTGACTTATTACCAGATTTTACCTTAGTGTGGACAATAGACCAGTAACTGACTTATTACCAGATTTTACCTTAGTGTGGACAATAGATCAGTAATCTGACTTATTACCAGATTTTACCTTAGTGTGGAAAATAAACCAGTAACTGACTTATTACCAGATTTTACCTTAGTGTGGACAATAGACCAGTATCTGACTTATTACCAGATTTTACCTTAGTGTGGACAATAGACCAGTAACTGACTTATTACCAGATTTTACCTTAGTGTGGACAATAGACCAGTAACTGACTTATTACCAGATTTTACCTTAGTGTGGACAATAGACCAGTGACTAACTTATTACCAGATTTTACCTTAGTGTGGACAATAGACCAGTGACTAACTTATTACCAGATTTTACCTTAGTGTGGACAATAGACCAGTAACTGACTTATTACCAGATTTTCACTCAGTGTGGACAATACCCAGCAACTGACTTATTACCAGATTTTACCTTAGTGTGGACAATAGATCAGTATCTGACTTATTACCAGATTTTACCTTAGTGTGGACAATAGACCAGTAACTGACTTATTACCAGATTTTACCTTAGTGTGGACAATAGACCAGTAACTGACTTATTACCAGATTTTACCTTAGTGTGGACAATAGACCAGTAACTGACTTATTACCAGATTTTACCTTAGTGTGGACAATAGATCAGTAACTGACTTATTACCAGATTTTCACTCAGTGTGGACAATAGACCAGTAACTGACTTATTACCAGATTTTCACTCAGTGTGGACAATAGACTAGTAACTGACTAGTCATAGATTAACAGTATTACCCTCTGCTGGGTTGACAATGATAGGATTAATGACAGGCCCCTCTAGTTTGTCAGACTCCGCTAGGGTCCCTAGTGTTGGCTGACTGGTACCACAGTCCTGTGTTGCGTCCACTGAAACAATAGTCAGACATCAATCACTTGTTAATATCAACTGAAACAAAATCCAGGTATCAGTGCACTCAATTACAGTAAACCAACGCAGCTACTAAGTTTTGGGATTTCTGATTTAAAATAAGTTTGCAAAGATTAACCTTCACAAATTTGAAAATCAAATGCAAATATACATGTATATCATTATAAGCGAGGTTTACAGGTATTTGAGGAGATAAACATTTGAAATTTTACAGTGATTGCAAAAATCGCCAAAGTAAATCACAATTGAAAGAAAATTGGTTTAAAGTAATACACTATGATTTTTTTTACCATTATTGATTTTACATATTGCTTTGATAAAACAAAATCCAATTTTGGATGACCTCACCTTGCATTGCTTAGACCCAGATATGGCACATATAACTTTAAACTATATTTATATTAGCAAAACATTTTTATGACTATACATTTTTTTGCAATCCTTTCTGTTAACATAACAAAGACAAAACATAAGTAAACTCTTCCCTTTAACATACAAGATTTAGTTTTCTCTACATTGTATTTAGATCTTATTTCTAAAGCTCCAACATATCAATTTAGTCCAAGATATTTCTGATGTCATGGATGGACCAATGGATATTGAGGCTAAGCTAAAAGAATAATTTTAACATAACAAACATCAGCATACCCAGAGTAATGATGTTGTTGCTACTGCCACTGCTAACTTTCTGTACTTTATGAGGTCGTGGTTTCAGATGTTTAAAAGGACACGATGGCCTTGTACACCCGCTAGCTACAGTCTCAAAATAGCAGGGCTGATCCGCTTTGTTCTGCTGCAGAGTTAAAATACATGTAATGTATCAGTTAATGAATTATACATCGTCACAGGTACATTTACGAAGAACTACATGTTTCTTGTATGAAAATTAAAATAATTCAATTCAACGGGTATAGTCAAATTTATTAAGCCATGTACATTTAATATAATAAATTCAATAATAAAAGGTAGGACAATATAACTCATAAAGAACGTCAAAATCACTAATATATAAATGTTTCAATATATTTTGAATTGTAAACTGATGTACATTTCTGAAAGAATTATATAACTTTTCTTTCAGTAATTCCCCCTGATTTCTCTTTCACAAGAAAATACAGAATAAACCCAAACATGCATAGATACTGGTGAAATATCCACAAACTCACCACGATGGGTTTGATCTTCTCTGAGTGGCGATAAGGACACTGAGGTGTTGTACATTTGTTCTGTTTCCAGAACACACAGGTCACGATACTATTCCTCGCAGCCTCACAATGTCGGAATGCACATGTGTCTCCCTGTTCAACATATATACATTGTGTACAGAGCAACTGATATCTAAAGTCTCTACAACACAGAGCTTCACCCAGTTTTCTACAACATTGAGGTGTGTGTAGGAATGTTAGACACCTTAACCATTCCCCACCATACTAAGAAGACAGAGTTTGAGAATGTAAAGAAGATTTACAACTCAACTCTTTTTAGATACTTTATACAAAATTGGTTCTTTTTCATCCAATGATACTTCCCGCCAAACATGAACAAGATATATATTAATTCTAAGGAAGGAGTTGTGAGAATTTGCTAGTCTTTATATATATATACTGTAAATTGGGCCCCACCTCAGATCTCCACAGGCATTGATTCACGATTTACCCTTTCTCCTAAAGATGCTTTACACACCATGTGGTAACAATGTGATTGATGACCAGTTACGATTTAAAGGACATTTTATGTGAAGTGAGCATGCTACAACCTAGCTGCAATATTGTAGCTCAAACGACTTTTTGACAGAAAATGATGTCGTCTTTAGAGCTACAATTGGTGCCTATTACGGCTAATGGAGCAAAGTAATGATTATGCAAACCATTATAAAACGTTTGTTTGCATTTTTATTGTACTTGTTTGATATCGCTTACCTACTAGGCAATAAAACTGAACCACATAAAATATCAAATTCTCACCGAGGCATTATTTTTTTACATAATACATATGAAGGTCTTTCTGAAGGGAATTTATACGGCAAGTCCACAAATTAAGAATATCACGTCTTGTGAGTGGTACAGTAGATATTAAGAATGGTAGTTATGTTTGTTTTGGACAAAAATAATATGTAAATGCATGTATACGCATAAAATAATTGGAAACCTACAAAAAAGTATAGAAAACTATGCCCGAGTGATTTTCGGAGGCAGTGCTCCACTACGACACATAGGGACCAATTTGTACCCGGCCGAAAGGTATAGTAGGCCGAGTACGTATATTCGTTCTAGCTACAACCTGATTAAGTTGTTTAGCCTAGAATTTCCAATTACGGGTATACGTAGTTCAATTACCTTTGTACAGGTGGAAGAATAGAAGAAGAAGCAATCGTCATTTGAAGTGGACATCTTTGTTCCTCACAACAACATAGCAGTTGGACGCTTCTTTTGCTGACAGTTACATCATCTGTAGATCTTGATCTGAGGATATCCAAGGTTTTCTAACACCCGATGGCTGTATACGTAGTTATGCAATGTTTTCTAATTTATGCTGGATTAATATGTAGATATTCAGGCTTTCTAACGTCTGCTAGCTCTTGAAGCCTCTTTAGAGTCCACAATACAAGTCTTTTATTCACTAAGTTAACTTAATTAAATGTTACTGTCTCCAATTCTCACAAACTTCACTTAGTTTTCCGTTCTTTTCTTCATTACTTTACTTCCTGTTCTTCTTTAACTAAATTTAAATGTTTTCAATAGTCAAAAAAAATTATATAAGAACCCTGTAGATGGCAAAAGCTGAAAAAAAGAAATAGCCAAAATATGAAACTAAAATATAGTGCTGCTGAAACCGTTTTTTTTTTTTCCAGTCAAGAAACAGGAACCCTGAAAATAAAAAAATAAAATTAATAAAAACAACACCATTAAGTATTAGTCACTTTAGAATCACTTCAGTTAGTTATAATAGTGAACCTATAAGTAAATTATTTCATTCTTGAAAATAAAATTTTATATATGGTTAACGGTATGTGTATCATAACCTTCTCTTTCAAAAACCACTGTTAGATATTCAGTATCTAACAATTAATGGCTTCTAAAATTAATATAGAGTAGTTATATTATCTTTGCGATATATATTGTATATGTACATTGTAATTGACTCTTGATCTATGGTTTGATACTGAGAGAGACTGTCTGTTTTTGTTCCCCCATATATAGTTTCCAAATGACAAAGCAAAATGCATATAACAGTACTTTAATTTTTTTTAAACACCTAACATAATCTATGAGTATGAAATTTTACATTCAAACAGTTTATTTGTATAAACAATAATGTCATACCAAACAAAATGAGCTAAAAATCATTAATGACTCACCATACAAAAAAGCTGTCTGGACATCAAGCCTTGTCAATCTAATACTGGATATCAAAACTGTACCTTCTTCAATAGAAATTATAGCAACATTAATTAAATATCAATTCACAATCATTCCTTTTTACATCAGTGGCCAAAATTAAACCCGAATAATTTTATCCTTAATTATTCTTTATACTAAAATGCTACACCTCAACCTAATCTATAGTGTTGTGGGGTCAATATAAAGGGTCCCATTTCAAACTGAAAATGACCCTAGTTTTCCCCAATTGTAAGCAGAATTTTCCAGTTAATATTCAGATTTAGACTGTTTATGTGTAGATATATAAAATGGTTTAATGTGACGATTAATTTCAGAATCATATATATATACCCATGGTTTCCTCGTAGATATAATGAAATTACAACTGCTGTATGCTTGTATTGTTATTATGATTGAGACTCCAAATTTCACTATTACAACTTGAAATTCCCAATTCAAAATAAGGCTTAGCTTTGGACTGTGTCGTTCAAGCCAAAGAATATCCAGTAAGCCAAAATTCAAATTTATCTTATGGTGTAGTTCTTTCATCTTTATATAAGATTTGACAAGCAATAACAAAGATCCTTCAACCAGCAGAAAACATTACAAAAATTAAATGTGTGTATACATGCAGATCTAGCACTGCAGAGTTGAGACGGTAGAAATTCATGCAACCTTTAATCATTCAGTGTCAAAATATTATTGTCAGCTATTTTCCTGTCTTTTGATAAATTTAACCAAGTTATACATTTATCTCTTCAATGCATTGGTCTAGATCTAGAGCTAGTAAAATTAACCTACAAGGAACTAGACTAGAGTTGGAAGTTGCCTAGCTATAGCTCAAATCCCAATCTAGCTGGCCATTCATTTTTATTGTTGATCCTACAACTGGTGATCATTTTCTGCTATTAATTCTTTTGGAAATTATACACTAGGTACATACTTATATAATTATTTTCAGAGATCAAATATCCGTCAACAAATTCAATTTGAACACTCATTTAACTAGGGATACTTTCCTATAGTTTTTTTTATTTTGTATTTAATGAATATATATATATATTCCTGTAATAGATACTGTAAGCATTTTTGTATCATTTTAATTTAAAGTCTGACACTATATAACCAAGAGCTGTATATGATCTTTAAAATGAACAGGAAAATAAAGATGAAAGTAGTGATGGGAATTTGATTCATTTTCAAAATTGATAGTTGAAATGTCAAAATTGATTGATTATGGATTATATATAAGAATATAATTTCTCTATTTATTGGAATTAAACACTATTCTGAGATTATTGCGATTTATAACTTTGTTTAACCGATGAGAAATAACTGAGAATATCACTTGAATCACGAGGTAATAGTGTGGTATAAGCATGTCCCAATAATAATGAGCTAATTATAATTATTCAACTGAATTATGATAAACAAATGTTTCTTGACACAAATCTTAAGATTTAGGACACCTTTCAAAAAATTATGATTACATTATGTAATTGATTTTACAAATTCTTTCATCGATGATTGGTTTTAATTTTTTTAGGGCTGTAAGTTGTAACAGGTACAAAATTTTCGCCCCGGGTACCCGACTGTTGCAACCAGACCCGTACCCGGTTACCCGTAGCTTATAAGGGTGATGTATTGGAACATTATACATCGATAATAAGATCAACAAATAACACATTTTTCTTCTTACACAAAAAAATCAACCTTTAAGAACTCTTTCATTACTAAAAATATAATAAATTGAACTGTCATGTTAATATCTAGAAGATGTAAACGATACTGATACGGGCTCCTTTCATCGCTTTTGTTCTGATCACCGAAGCCATGTTGATTGCAATGTTTGTGTGCATGACCGGAAGTATTGCCTACTTCCTTTCAGGGCAGAGGAAAATGATAAAAAAAATTAGGAACTGCTTAATGGTTTACACAATGTGTTATTTTTTTTTTATGCCCACATGTACACTTAATTGCTTACAATATCTTCATTTCAAATTAATAGTTTTCTGTTGTCCAGTCAATGTTTCTCTAGGACATAAGCATACATCGTCGTAAGCTAACGTTGTGCATTCTCGATATCGACAATCGGGCACGAGATGTTAACAGCATGTGAAATATGGTAACATTAAATCATTGAAACACTGTTTAACTATAGAAATGTTTGTCAGATGAAGGTACCTTTCTAAAATACTTTATTTATACTTATATTCGGAAGTAGTTGCTAAAATACAAAACTGCTTTGGGGTTCGGGTACACATTTTCCGACCCGGGTATGACTAAAAACAAACCCGTTACTGGTAACCTGGGTACTCGTTACAGCCCTAATTTTTTTTTTACAAATTTTTTCGATCATCGGTCCATCACTAAGTATTGGGCATATATTTAAATTTCATTGTTTAAACAATCATACCATTTTTACACTTTACAGCATTCCCAGTTAAATGAGCTGTCTAGATGATTTAGTTAGCCTTATATTATTTTTACTTTCAATTCTTTTTTGTTGGTTAAATTAATCATTATGACAGGGATACGATGTTCAGACTTCTGTAAAAAAATAAACTGCATAAACATATAAAAACACACTGTTTACGCTTATAGTATGGTAGTTATAAGGGCAAGAAGGGCACAAAGTGCGAAGCACTGCTATGGTAAAGGATACACGAAAATATAAGAAAAACACAATCTTCAAAATTCAATCCTACACATTGACAGCTTCAGTTTGCAGCCGCCATTTTTTCATACATATATGGGGAGGTTGTGTGCGTTGCTCCGGTACTGCTCTCCCCAGTTATATATATTTAACTAATGCAAATACATAACAGGTGTAATTTAACATTTTTTAAATAATATCACTTTGAAAATTAAAAGCTATAGAATACAGTCAAAATATCCACCAAGGCGAAAATGAGCACAAGGAATCATGACGTCACATATATAACGTCAATAAATGGCGCGAAATCATAGGATTCGCATACACGGCACTCTAGGCCTTGAATGGACACAGAGAAATCTGAATCTTTGAGTTTATGCTAGATAATTATTAAATCATATACTTCTATAGTTAAAAGTGTGTCCTTTTATTTCTAAATTATGTCTTCTACATAAAATAGAAAATAAAATAAACAAGTAGAGCTTTGCTCTTCCTATGCCGTGCATGAATCATATTAAAACATCTGGTTGCGCCCTTTAAGGCCTTGCCTTCACTCATATTATACATTTATGTTTTATACGGGGTATTTCGTATGGGATTGGACTGAATTTGCTATCCTTACAATCCAGTAAAGGCAGCTAGCTATGGGACAATCCGCATAGACTGATTTTAAATAAAATGACCAGTACATAATATTTCAGAATTATAAAAGATATTATCTTATACAACATCAATTATTCAATACTGTCGTAATTTATTACAAATACGTATTAAAAGTGAACAAATCACCTGCATGGATATTTAAACAATGGAGGAAACGAAATTTTAACATATTCCATAACGTTGCGTAAAGTTAGATCTGCCATTCGACCTATTTCATGTTAGGCCTAAGTCTTAATTGTATCAATATCACCTTACCATTATAGAAGCATGACCGTTTTTGTGTTTCTGAATATATCTGTTTAAGACACAAAACATTTTTTTTCCTCTGAGGCAATCGCAGGAAATGACGTCACTACCCTCTTCTGAAGTACTCGGGTAATTATAAAAGCTTCCGAGGTTTGCCGAATGCCGTATGGCGTATTCCTAAATGCAGCACGAGTTTTTGAGGACCGCCAAAATCCAACATGACCGTTATGATATCACTTTTAAACTTATTCAATACACGTATCAATATCTCCTTAACGACTTGGCGAATTTATTAAAATTACACAAGCATCTAACCAAGGATTTATAAGTGAGATATACGTCCTTTATCTAACGTAACTTTCCTGTAAAACGACAACTTGCGCTTGGAAATAAGGGTCAAAATTCAAAAGTGCAATTTTTCGAGAAAGAAAATAAAAAAATCTTCTATTCAAGTTCTGGAAGGTCTAATGTAGATACCCGTTATTGGGTATGTCGAATGCTGAGATAAATGGCTACCACGTTTCTTAAAGGCCCACTACCTTTCCAGAGCAAAATAGAAAGGTTTCTGAAAAAAAATTTATAACATCAGAAAACATATGCCGATGGCCTAAGATGAGGTTACAACACCAAACATATGCAAGATTTCTTGCGTAATATAAGATAACATTGGAAAGTCATTTCGCTGCTTTGCCGTCTGGCGCAGTGATAGTCAACTACCGCGCGGTATTTAGGACGACGGCGGGAAACATAAGACGACCCGCGTTATGAAAATTAATATTTTATTTATTTTAATCAAATTGTTCAGAAGGTGATAATACGTGTAGTATTAACGGTAAGTTAATAACTTTTGCGACGCTACAAAATTACCGATCTCGTTTTACATTCCCATTTAAAAAATTAAAAGCTGTTTTGGAAAGGTAGTGGGCCTTTAATGTGAATGAATGACCTTGACCTTGGTCACAGAGTCCAAAAATTCCTCTAATTAATCTTTAAACTACTTCTTGTCTAGTTCCGGAAAGTCCAAATAACTGAAATTGTGGTCTGTAGATTTTGATATATATTTAGTTACATATAGAGAGCTACCAGGATTCTAATACGAACGGGCTTGGCCTTTATTCAAGGTCACAAACCTAAAATCTTCAAACGACTTCTTGTCAATTTCTGGAAGGCCTACAGACATGTTATCATTTTGGCATACCAGACTACCAAGTTTGTGAAAATGACCTTGATTTTCATCCAAAGTCACAGGGGCCACATCCTCGATACTCCAGGGGTTCCGATCACTTACGATCTCTACACCCCTGGACTATCTCATAGTGAAATTGAAGGCAGCTCAGCTGAAAACATTTGACCAATCACAGGCCAGCAAAGATTTCCTTTGAAGACTACAGAGAGAGCGACGCCTAACATCAAAGCCACAAAGTCAACCACAGTGTACCGTTATACGGTTCTTTTGATGTACATCAAATGACTAAATTACCTGTTCTATTCTGTTGTCTCCAGTTTTACTATGAGATAGTCCAGGGGTGTAGAGATCGTAAGTAATCGGAACCCCTGGAATATCGAGGATGCAGGGGCCACAACACCGAAACGAACCAGAGACATAGATAATCTAATTTACTATCTAAATCTCTGAATAAGTCACAATTAAGTGTGTTTTGTCTCCAATACCGAGATCGCTTTGAAACTCGAACTTTCTCCATTCTAAGTTTGATGCAATAACTCGTTTATAAAGCTAACATACAAAACTATTCCGTGTGGATTTTAAGCCTGTAGGATGACGATATATGTTCCGATTTTGCATATTACAGAGATAGCGGGTAGGTAATGTATCCATTGTGACGTCATTATTTTGTTGCGGCAATATTCTCGTCATTTTCTCCGAAAAGAATGACGTTATGCTAGCAAACACCTGGAGTCACAATCAATATCTATACCTGCAAGGACAGATAACTCTAATATGCAAATACAGAAATACATAAAGTACAGGAAATCTCTCATATTTACATTTATAATTTAGACATTTTATGGGCATCGTTAAACCAAGGACGTATATGAGAAGGATTAAGTCACACTGGGTTTTGGGGAAGGCCGAGGCAGGCGCTTTTGTGTTTGTGCATGTGTTAAACCAAGGATTCATATACGTCCTTGGTTAAATCGGTTATATTAATATATACTAGATATACAATTTTACCGATGTTTGATCTGAACCCCTACTGGTAAATCGTCTAAAAATGGTCAATAGGTACATTTGTATAAAGTAGGGCTGGTCCAAATTAATAAAACTGTAACTTTTCACAGATTCGAACCAGGAACCTCCAAACACTAGCTCCATCTTCTTACTATATATGGCTGTCGTTACATCAGAAACATATATACATAGAGATTGGCAACTCCTCCATTTTTACGATCGGCAGATGTACCTCCGTATGTGCTTAGGGGTTTTTAGATAAACTCTTAAACAGTTGAATATAGAAGACTGATTTTGATATTTTGTAAAAGTTCAGTAATTTTCAGATGGTTTGAGTACGATTTTGGATAGAAAAAATAATATTTTAACTTATTTATTAATAAAACAAAATTCATTTCCGGTTTTTAGTACCTGATTTTCGAAAAACCAGGTAAATTTGCTTATTTTCATGCTTTCAAAAATCATATTAAATACCATCAATCGGGAAAACTGATCACATCACACCATGATATAATGTTTAAACTTTGTGTTGATGCAAAAATATCATGTTTAAAAGAATACACTTAAAAGTAGTTAGCCAAGGCAAAATGCCTATAAACCGGAGGTCCCTCTGCCTGTCAACAAAGACAAAGAAGGAGTTTCCAATCTCTATGTATATATGTTTCTGGTTACATCCACCTCTGGACTTCAAGTATCTTGATCATATACAGTATGGATTATTTTCATAAGAGTTATTTCCCTTGTTACGAGCACGCGTTGTCTGGTATTATCGTTCCTCAAATTCAAATTCCATGACAATACATACAAAATTACGTTGAAATAAAATTGCTGCTCAAAAATATGTAACACCATCTCTGCAGACATCATGCCTGACGTTACAGTAGTATGCCAGATGTGGGTATATTAGATGAACATTTCCCCTTCTTGTCTGTTGTCGTACTCTACAGGTATGCTTGTGGGCAATTAATAAATCAACAAAACAAGATGTCAGCCTCCATGATACATGCGTTCGTAAGATCTAAAACTATAGGTCATCGACTCAATATAAGAATTGCAAGATTTATTTTAAATGGTTACAGTTCTCAATTTTCTTGTTACTCCAAAGGAATATCAAGAGAGTATTGTTTTCTTGTCAAAGAAAAGGGACCCGTGGGGATTCGTAGAGTTGAGAAGGTCGTTCCTACTGTTTGCATTGGTGTACATGTGGACCTATCGAATGTAGGCAGACATAGTTATCGTCCCTTCTCTGTAAACCATTCACAGGGATATGCAGACATTCGGAATTTTACAGAAACTGTGTTTACTGATGAAAATGACGACATGCATCGCGTCATAACTGGACTCGTGATAGGGGAACGGGCACAAACGATAAAAAGTCTAAAACTAGAAACTGGGTTGGATTTTAAAGTGTATTCAACTAGAAATGCTCTTCTTGTTTCTGCTGTAAGTGCTGAGATGTTGAACTCTGCTGTAGAAATAATCAGCCAGGTTGTCCAAAGACAGAGGAATCTGATAGAAAGAGTGAAAACAGATGCAAATGCTGAAGTTCATCAATTCATTTCTAGACATGTCATTGGTAAAAGGGCAGAAAATGTCACAAGACTGCGATCAGAAAGTGGCTTAAAATTTTCTCTTCATTCAACCAAATCAGGAAGCTTACTTGTTTCTGCAGAGGATTCGACAGTATTGAAGAGTGCAACAGAAAGAGTGAAACAGGAGATTGAAAAAGTAAGAAATCTGACTACCATGGTTTTAACGGATGAGGATGTTTATGTTCACAATAAAATCTGCAGACATATTTTTGGAAAAGGAGGAGAGAACATCAGAAGGTTGACCTTAGAAATGGGATTTGATTTTGTGGTCCAGCATACCAAATCTGCTTGTCTACTTGTTTTTGCTAAAGATGCAGAGCTTTTGAAAGTCGCTACAGATAAATTAGCTCAACAAGTCCAGAAATACAAAAATTTTGTCATTAGCACAGAGATTAACATTGACAATGTCAAAATGTATCCAAATTTTACAGGGACAGTTTTTACAGATAATGATAAGTTGGTTCATGAAGAAATCAGCAAACACATACTAGGAACTGGGGGACAGAACATTAGGAGAATAAAATTAGAAAATGACCTGGAATTCCAACTTGTTGCAACTGAATCATCAGTTCTGTATGTTGTTTCTACAGATGCAGAGGTACTGAAAAAAGCAACTGCAAAAGTAACTGAGGAAGTGGAAAATATTAGGCGGCACATTAAAGAATCAAGATTTGACTTGGGAAATCTCAATATTGATCTTTATTTTTCTGAGACAGTGTTTACTGATAAGAATACCTATGTCCATCAAGATATATATTCAATACTTCTTGGAGAGAGAGGACAGAACCTTAGAAGATTACAACAAAAAAGTGGATTGGATTTTGAGGTAGATTCAAAAAGAACAGCTGTACTTGTGTCTGCTTCAAAGTCTGAAGTGTTGAAAAGTGCTGTAAAATTGATAAGGCTAGAAGTCGAAAGAATTAGAAACATTTTAGATGTTTAATAAATGCTAGTTTCTTATGCTTTTCTTTTTATCTCTCTCACACAAACATGTTTTAATTCAATTTGTTTTCCAAACCCTCAGGGTGGTTTGATTGACAGATGACAAAACATCAATTTATAGCGTATTATTTTAAATAACTTAATTATATTCTAATACTTTATAAGAATGTGATAACTTATATTTCTAATACTTTATAAGAATGTGATAGGCTCATGCTGCTGAAATGGCAGAAAACAGGCAGCAGTTATAAAGGCAGTTTGTTTGAGGTGCATTTTATATGTATGTATATTTTTAACTAGACTGAAATTGGACCCCTGAAATTTTATAATGAACTTTCCCAGTCTTTGAATTAGAAGAGTTGAAATGAGTTTTTAGGGGTGAATGAGTAAAACCTTTTTATCCTGAGCCCTGGTCTGTGGCTATTAGTTATAAAGGTATATCTTGTACGATAGAATTAGTGGTCAGTTTAATTTCCATGGTATGGTTAGCTTATATACAGTGTATTCATGGTATTCATTGTCATTTATTTTCATTACCATATTTGACCCATTAAACGCTCACAGTGTTTACTTCTATAATTCTATATTAAATGGTTCTGTTAAGAAGATATTAAAAGAGTTGAAATGGTGGTATAGATCTTAGTGTTTTAGGTGTACTTATGAAAATTATATTGTCTGCAAAAATAAGTAACCTCCATGATGAAATAAATTGTTACAAGCAGTTAAGCTTTAACTTATACACAGGGTTCTGTAAGCAGGTCTGTATACAGGGTTGGATAAACACACAAATCAATCACAGGACTCTGTCAATATAGATACCTAGCAATGACTGACTCAGAGGCTTGTAAATGTACCAACACGGATACCTGGTGACATACTAACACAGGGGCAGTTGGACATTCTAGCATTGATACCTTGCGAGACTAACATATGGGCCTGTGAATATTCTAGAATAGATAAATGATGGCAGAATAACAAAGGGGCCTGTAAATATACTAAATATTCTAGAATATAGAAAGATGGCGACAGAATGACATAGAGGCTTGTCAATATTCTAGAATAGACAGAACTTAAAACTGTAAAGGGTTCTGATAAAGTGTCAGTATAACTCTAGAACCAGTAAAGGGTTCTGAAAAAGTGTAAGTATATCTCTTAAAACAGTAAAGGGTTCTGATAAAGTGTCAGTTAAAAACTCTAAAAGGGTTCTGAGTAAAGGGTTCTGATAAAGTATCAGTATAACTCTTAAAACCAGTAAAGGGTTCTGATAAAGTGTCAGTATAACTCTAAAACCAGTAAAGGGTTCTGATAAAGTGTCAGTATAACTCTTAAAACAGTAAAAGGTTCTGATAAATTGTCAGTAAAACTATTAAACCAGTAAATGGTTCTGAAAGAGTGACAGTATACCTCTAAAAATAGTAAAGGGTTCTGATAAAGTATCAGCATAACTCTTAAAACAGTAAAGGGTTCTGATAAAGTATCAGTATAACTCTTAGAACAGTAAAGGGTTCTGATAAAGTGTTTGTAAAACTATTAAACCAGTAAAGGGTTCTGATAAAGTGTCTGTATAACTCTTAAATCAGTAAAGGATTCTGATAAAGTATCAGCATAACTCTTAAAACAGTAAAGGGTTCTGATAAAGTGTCAGTTTACTCTTAAAACAGTAAAGGGTTCTGATAAAGTATCAGCATAACTCTTAAAACAGTAAAGGGTTCTGATAAAGTGTCAGTATAACTCTTAAAACACTACAGGGTTCTGATAAAGTGTCGGCATAACTCTTAAAACAGTAAAGGGTTCTGATAAAGTATCAGCATAACTCTTAAAACAGTAAAGGGTTCTGATAAAGTATCAGCATAACTCTTAAAACAGTAAAGGGTTCTGATAAAGTATCAGCATAACTCTTAAAACAGTAAAGGGTTCTGATAAAGTATCAGTATAACTCTTAAAACAGTAAAGGGTTCTGATAAAGTGTCAGTATAACTCTTAAAACAGTAAAGGGTTCTGATAAAGTGTCAGTATAACTCTTAAAACAGTAAAGGGTTCTGATAAAGTATCAGCATAACTCTTAAAACAGTAAAGGGTTCTGATAAAGTGTCATTATAACTCTTAAAACAGTAAAGGGTTCTGATAAAGTGTTTGTATAACTCTTAAAACAGTAAAGGGTTCTGATAAAGTATCAGTATAACTCTTAGAACAGTAAAGGGTTCTGATAAAGTGTTTGTAAAACTATTAAACCAGTAAAGGGTTCTGATAAAGTGTCAGTATAACTCTAAAATCAGTAAAGGGTTCTGATAAAGTATCAGCATAACTCTTAAAACAGTAAAGGGTTCTGATAAAGTGTCAGTTTACTCTTAAAACAGTAAAGGGTTCTGATAAAGTATCAGCATAACTCTTAAAACAGTAAAGGGTTCTGATAAAGTGTCAGTATAACTCTTAAAACACTACAGGGTTCTGATAAAGTGTCGGCATAACTCTTAAAACAGTAAAGGGTTCTGATAAAGTATCAGCATAACTCTTAAAACAGTAAAGGGTTCCGACAAAGTATCAGCATAACTCTTAAAACAGTAAAGGGTTCTGATAAAGTATCAGTATAACTCTTAGAACAGTAAAGGGTTCTGATAAAGTGTTTGTAAAACTATTAAACCAGTAAAGGGTTCTGATAAAGTGTCATTATAACTCTTAAAACAGTAAAGGGTTCTGATAAAGTGTCAGTGTAACTCTTAGAACAGTAAAGGGTTCTGATAAAGTGTTTGTAAAACTATTAAACCAGTAAAGGGTTCTGATAAAGTGTCAGTATAACTCTTAAATCAGTAAAGGATTCTGATAAAGTATCAGCATAACTCTTAAAACAGTAAAGGGTTCTGATAAAGTGTCAGTATAACTCTTAAAACAGTAAAGGGTTCTGATAAAGTGTCAGTATAACTCTTAAAACAGTAAAGGGTTCTGATAAAGTGTCAGTATAACTCTTAAAACAGTAAAGGGTTCTGATAAAGTGTCAGTAAAACTATTAAAACAGTAAAGGGTTCTGATAAAGTGTCAGTATAACTCTTAAAACAGTAAAGGGTTCTGATAAAGTGTCAGTATAACTCTTAAAACAGTAAAGGGTTCTGATAAAGTGTCAGTATAACTCTTAAAACAGTAAAGGGTTCTGATAAAGTGTCAGCATAACTCTTAAAACAGTAAAGGGTTCTGATAAAGTATCAGCATAACTCTTAAAACAGTAAAGGGTTCTGATAAAGTGTTTGTATATCTCTTAAAACAGTAAAGGGTTCTGATAAAGTGTCAGTATAACTCTTAAAACAGTAAAGGGTTCTGATAAAGTATCAGTATAACTCTTAAAACAGTAAAGGGTTCTGATAAAGTGTCAGTATAACTCTTAAAACAGTAAAGGGTTCTGATAAAGTATCAGCATAACTCTTAAAACAGTAAAGGGTTCTGATAAAGTATCAGCATAACTCTTAAAACAGTAAAGGGTTCTGATAAAGTGTCAGTATATAACTCTTAAAACAGTAAAGGGTTCTGATAAAGTGTCAGTATAACTCTTAAAACAGTAAAGGGTTCTGATAAAGTGTCAGTATAACTCTTAAAACAGTAAAGGGTTCTGATAAAGTGTAAACTTAACAGTAAGGGTCTGATAAACTAAACTTAAAACAGTAAAGGGTTCTGATAAAGTGTCAGTATAACTCTTAAAACAGTAAAGGGTTCTGATAAAGTATCAGTATAACTCTTAAAACAGTAAAGGGTTCTGATAAAGTGTTTGTAAAACTATTAAAACAGTAAAGGGTTCTGATAAAGTGTCAGTATAACTCTTAAAACAGTAAAGGGTTCTGATAAAGTGTCAGTATAACTCTAAAATCAGTAAAGGGTTCTGATAAAGTGTCAGTATAACTCTTAAAACAGTAAAGGGTTCTGATAAAGTATCAGCATAACTCTTAAAACAGTAAAGGGTTCTGATAAAGTGTCAATATAACTCTTGAAACAGTAAAGGGTTCTGATAAAGTGTCAGTTATAACTCTTAAAACAGTAAAGGTTCTGATAAAGTATCAGCATAACTCTTAAAACAGTAAAGGGTTCTGATAAAGTGTCAGTATAACTCTAAGAACAGTAAAGGGTTCTGATAAAGTGTCAGTATAACTCTAAAATCAGTAAAGGGTTCTGATAAAGTGTCTGTATAACTCTTAAATCAGTAAAGGGTTCTGATAAAGTATCAGCATAACTCTTAAAACAGTAAAGGGTTCTGATAAAGTGTCAATATAACTCTTAAAACAGTAAAGGGTTCTGATAAAGTATCAGCATAACTCTTAAAACAGTAAAGGGTTCTGATAAAGTATCAGTATAACTCTTAAAACAGTAAAGGGTTCTGATAAAGTGTCATGTATAACTCTTAAAACAGTAAAGGGTTCTGATAAAGTGTCAGCATAACTCTTAAAACAGTAAAGGGTTCTGATAAAGTGTCAGTATAACTCTTAAAACAGTAAAGGGTTCTGATAAAGTGTCAGTATAACTCTTAAAACAGTAAAGGGTTCTGATAAAGTGTATCAGTATAACTCTTAAAACAGTAAAGGGTTCTGATAAAGTGTCAGTATAACTCTTAAAACAGTAAAGGGTTCTGATAAAGTGTCAGTATAACTCTTAAAACAGTAAAGGGTTCTGATAAAGTGTTTGTATAACTCTTAAAACAGTAAAGGGTTCTGATAAAGTGTCAGTATAACTCTTAAAACAGTAAAGGGTTCTGATAAAGTGTCAGTATAACTCTTAAAACAGTAAAGGGTTCTGATAAAGTGTCAGTATAACTCTTAAAACAGTAAAGGGTTCTGATAAAGTGTCAGTATAACTCTTAAAACAGTAAAGGGTTCTGATAAAGTGTCAGTATAACTCTTAAAACAGTAAAGGGTTCTGATAAAGTATCAGCATAACTCTTAAAACAGTAAAGGGTTCTGATAAAGTATCAGTATAACTCTTAAAACAGTAAAGGGTTCTGATAAAGTGTTTGTATATCTCTTAAAACAGTAAAGGGTTCTGATAAAGTGTTAAAAAGTATCAGCATAACTCTTAAAACAGTAAAGGGTTCTGATAAAGTATCAGCATAACTCTTAAAACAGTAAAGGGTTCTGATAAAGTGTCAGTATAACTCTTAAAACAGTAAAGGGTTCTGATAAAGTGTTTGTAAAACTATTAAACCAGTAAAGGGTTCTGATAAAGTGTCAGTATAACTCTTAAAACAGTAAAGGGTTCTGATAAAGTATCAGCATAACTCTTAAAACAGTAAAGGGTTCTGATAAAGTGTCAGCATAAACTCTTAAAACAGTAAAGGGTTCTGATAAAGTGTATCAGTAAAACTCTTAAAACAGTAAAGGGTTCTGATAAAGTATCAGCATAACTCTTAAAACAGTAAAGGGTTCTGATAAAGTGTTTGTATAACTCTTAAAACAGTAAAGGGTTCTGATAAAGTATCAGCATAACTCTTAAAACAGTAAAGGGTTCTGATAAAGTGTCAGATAACTCTTAAAACAGTAAAGGGTGATAAAGGGTATAACTCTAAAACAGTAAAGGGTTTGATAAAGTATCAGCATAACTCTTAAAACAGTAAAGGGTTCTGATAAAGTATCAGCATAACTCTTAAAACAGTAAAGGGTTCTGATAAAGTGTCAGTATAACTCTTAAAACAGTAAAGGGTTCTGATAAAGTATCAGCATAACTCTTAAAACAGTAAAGGGTTCTGATAAAGTGTCAGTATAACTCTTAAAACAGTAAGGTTCTGATAAAGTTCAGATAACTCTTAAAACAGTAAAGGGTTCTGATAAAGTGTCAGCATAACTCTTAAAACAGTAAAGGGTTCTGATAAAGTATCAGCATAACTCTTAAAACAGTAAAGGGTTCTGATAAAGTATCAGCATAACTCTTAAAACAGTAAAGGGTTCTGATAAAGTGTCAATTAAAACTCTTAAAACAGTAAAGGGTTCTGATAAAGTGTCAGTATAACTCTTAAAACAGTAAAGGGTTCTGATAAAGTGTCAGTATAACTCTTAAAACAGTAAAGGGTTCTGATAAAGTGTCAGTATAACTCTTAAAACAGTAAAGGGTTCTGATAAAGTATCAGCATAACTCTTAAAACAGTAAAGGGTTCTGATAAAGTGTTTGTAAAACTATTAAACAAGTAAAGGATTCTGAAAAAGTATCAGATTAACTCTTAAAACAGTAAAGGGTTCTGATAAAGTGTCAGTATAAACTCTTAAAACAGTAAAGGGTTCTGATAAAGTATCAGCATAACTCTTAAAACAGTAAAGGGTTCTGATAAAGTGTTCAGCATAACTCTTAAAACAGTAAAGGGTTCTGATAAAGTGTCAGTATATAACTCTTAAAACAGTAAAGGGTTCTGATAAAGTGTCAGCATAAACTCTTAAAACAGTAAAGGGTTCTGATAAAGTATCAGCATAACTCTTAAAACAGTAAAGGGTTCTGATAAAGTATCAGCATAACTCTTAAAACAGTAAAGGGTTCTGATAAAGTGTCAGTATAACTCTTAAAACAGTAAAGGGTTCTGATAAAGTGTCAGTATAACTCTTAAAACAGTAAAGGGTTCTGATAAAGTGTCATTATAACTCTTAAAACAGTAAAGGGTTCTGATAAAGTGTCAGTATAACTCTTAAAACAGTAAAGGGTTCTGATAAAGTGTCAGTATAACTCTGAAAACAGTAAAGGGTTCTGATAAAGTATCAGCAAAACTCTTAAAACAGTATAAAGGGTTCTGATAAAAGTATCAGCATAACTCTTAAAACAGTAAAGGGATCTGATAAAGTGTCAATTAAATTCTTAAAACAGTAAAGGGTTCTGATAAAGTATCAGCATAACTCTTAAAACAGTAAAGGGTTCTGATAAAGTGTCAATATAACTCTTAAAACAGTAAAGGGTTCTGATAAAGTGTTTGTAAAACTATTAAACAAGTAAAGGATTCTGAAAAAGTATCAGATTAACTCTTCAAACTGTAAACGGTTCTGATAAAGTGTTTGTATATCTCTTAAAACAGTAAAGGGTTCTGATAAATTGTTTGTAAAACTATTAAACAAGTAAAGGATTCTGAAAAAGTATCAGTATAACTCTTCAAACAGTAAAGGGTTCTGATAAAGTGTCAGTATAACTCTTAAAACAGTAAAGGGTTCTGATAAAGTGTCAGTATAACTCTTACAACAGTAAAGGGTTCTGATAAAATATCAGCATAACTCTTAAAACAGTAAAGGGTTCTGATAAAGTATCAGCATAACTCTTAAAACAGTAAAGGGTTCTGATAAAGTGTCAGTATAACTCTTAAAACAGTAAAGGGTTCTGATAAAGTATCAGCATAACTCTTAAAACAGTAAAGGGTTCTGATAAAGTATCAGCATAACTCTTAAAACAGTAAAGGGTTCTGATAAAGTGTTTGTAAAACTAATAAACCAGTAAAGGGTTCTGATAAAGTGTCAGTATAACTCTAAGAACAGTAAAGGGTTCTGATAAAGTGTCAGTATAACTCTAAAATCAGTAAAGGGTTCTGATAAAGTGTCTGTATAACTCTTAAAACAGTAAAGGGTTCTGATAAAGTGTCAGTATAACTCTTAAATCAGTAAAGGGTTCTGATAAAGTGTCTGTATAACTCTTAAAACAGTAAAGGGTTCTGATAAAGTATCAGCATAACTCTTAAAACAGTAAAGGGTTCTGATAAAGTGTTTGTATAACTCTTAAAACAGTAAAGGGTTCTGATAAAGTATCAGCATAACTCTTAAAACAGTAAAGGGTTCTGATAAAGTGTCAATATAACTCTTAAAACAGTAAAGGGTTCTGATAAAGTATCAGCATAACTCTTAAAACAGTAAAGGGGTTCTGATAAAGTGTCAATATAACTCTTAAAACAGTAAAGGGTTCTGATAAAGTATCAGCATAACTCTTAAAACAGTAAAGGGTTCTGATAAAGTGTCAATATAACTCTTAAAACAGTAAAGGGTTCTGATAAAGTATCAGCATAACTCTTAAAACAGTAAAGGGTTCTGATAAAGTATCAGCATAACTCTTAAAACAGTAAAGGGTTCTGATAAAGTGTCAATTAAATTCTTAAAACAGTAAAGGGTTCTGATAAAGTATCAGCATAACTCTTAAAACAGTAAAGGGTTCTGATAAAGTGTCAATATAACTCTTAAAACAGTAAAGGGTTCTGATAAAGTATCAGCATAACTCTTAAAACAGTAAAGGGTTCTGATAAAGTATCAGCATAACTCTTAAAACAGTAAAGGGTTCTGATAAAGTGTTTGTAAAACTATTAAACAAGTAAAGGATTCTGAAAAAGTATCAGATTAACTCTTCAAACTGTAAACGGTTCTGATGAAGTGTTTGTATAACTCTTAAAACAGTAAAGGGTTCTGATAAAGTGTCAATATAACTCTTAAAACAGTAAAGGGTTCTGATAAAGTATCAGCATAACTCTTAAAACAGTAAAGGGTTCTGATAAAGTGTCAGTATAACTCTTCAAACAGTAAACGGTTCTGATGAAGTGTTTGTATATCTCTTAAAACAGTAAAGGGTTCTGATAAAGTGTCAGCATAACTCTTAAAACAGTAAAGGGTTCTGATAAAGTATCAGCATAACTCTTAAAACAGTAAAGGGTTCTGATAAAGTATCAGCAAAACTCTTAAAACAGTAAAGGGTTCTGATAAAGTATCAGCATAACTCTTAAAACAGTAAAGGGATCTGATAAAGTGTCAATATAACTCTTAAAACAGTAAAGGGTTCTGATAAAGTATCAGCATAACTCTTAAAACAGTAAAGGGTTCTGATAAAGTATCAGCATAACTCTTAAAACAGTAAAGGGTTCTGATAAAGTATCAGCATAACTCTTAAAACAGTAAAGGGTTCTGATAAAGTATCAGCATAACTCTTAAAACAGTAAAGGGTTCTGATAAAGTATCAGCATCAATCTTAAAACAGTAAAGGGTTCTGATAAAGTATCAGCATAACTCTTAAAACAGTAAAGGGTTCTGATAAAGTGTTTGTAAAACTATTAAAACAGTAAAGGATTCTGAAAAAGTATCAGTATAACTCTTAAAACAGTAAAGGGTTCTGATAAAGTATCAGCATAACTCTTAAAACTGTAAACGGTTCTGATGAAGTGATTGTATATTCTCTTAAAAAACAGTAAAGGGTTTCTGATAAAGTGTCAGTTATAAACTCTTAAAAACAGTAAAGGGTTCTGATAAAGTGTCAGTATAACTCTTAAAACAGTAAAGGGTTCTGATAAAGTATCAGCATAACTCTTAAAACAGTAAAGGGTTCTGATAAAGTGTCTGTATAACTCTTAAAACAGTAAAGGGTTCTGATAAAGTATCAGCATAAAACTCTTAAAACAGTAAAGGGTTCTGATAAAGTATCAGCATAACTCTTAAAACAGTAAAGGGTTCTGATAAAGTATCATATAAACTCTTAAAACAGTAAAGGGTTCTGATAAAGTATCAGCATAACTCTTAAAACAGTAAAGGGTTCTGATAAAGTATCATTATAACTCTTAAAACAGTAAAGGGTTCTGATAAAGTGTCAGCATAACTCTTAAAACAGTAAAGGGTTCTGATAAAGTATCAGCATAACTCTTAAAACAGTAAAGGGTTCTGATAAAGTGTCAATATAACTCTTAAAACAGTAAAGGGTTCTGATAAAGTATCAGCATAACTCTTAAAACAGTAAAGGGTTCTGATAAAGTATCAGCATAACTCTTAAAACAGTAAAGGGTTCTGATAAAGTATCAGCATAACTCTTAAAACAGTAAAGGGTTCTGATAAAGTATCAGCATAACTCTTAAAACAGTAAAGGGTTCTGATAAAGTATCAGCATAACTCTTAAACAGTAAAGGGTTCTGATAAAGTGTCAGTATAACTCTTAAAACAGTAAAGGTTCTGATAAAGTGTTTGTATAACTCTTAAAACAGTAAAGGGTTCTGATAAAGTATCAGCATAACTCTTAAACAGTAAAGGGTCTGATAAAGTGGTAAAACTCTTAAAACAGTAAAGGGTTCTGATAAAGTGTCAGTATAACTCTTAAAACAGTAAAGGGTTCTGATAAAGTGTCAGTATAACTCTTAAAACAGTAAAGGGTTCTGATAAAGTGTCAGTATAACTCTTAAAACAGTAAAGGGTTCTGATAAAGTATCAGCATAACTCTTAAAACAGTAAAGGGTTCTGATAAAGTGTCAGTATAACTCTTAAAACAGTAAAGGTTCTGATAAAGTATCAGCATAACTCTTAAAACAGTAAAGGGTTCTGATAAAGTGTCAATAACTCTTAAAACAGTAAAGGGTTCTGATAAAGTATCAGCATAACTCTTAAAACAGTAAAGGGTTCTGATAAAGTGTCAATATAACTCTTAAAACAGTAAAGGGTTCTGATAAAGTGTCATATAAACTCTTAAAACAGTAAAGGGTTCTGATAAAGTATCAGCATATAACTCTTAAAACAGTAAACGGTTCTGATAAAGTGTCAGTATATCTCTTAAAACAGTAAAGGGTTCTGATAAACTATCAGCATAACTCTTAAAACAGTAAAGTTCTGATAAAGTATCAGCATAACTCTTAAAACAGTAAAGGGTTCTGATAAAGTAATCAGCATAACTCTTAAAACAGTAAAGGGTTCTGATAAAGTGTTTGTATAACTCTTAAAACAGTAAAGGGTTCTGATAAAGTGTTTGTATATCTCTTAAAACAGTAAAGGATTCTGAAAAAGTATCAGTATAACTCTTAGAACAGTAAAGGGTTCTGATAAAGTGTTTGTAAAACTATTAAACCAGTAAAGGGTTCTGATAAAGTGTCTGTATAACTCTTAAATCAGTAAAGGGTTCTGATAAAGTATCAGCATAACTCTTAAAACAGTAAAGGGTTCTGATAAAGTGTTTGTATAACTCTTAAATCAGTAAAGGGTTCTGATAAAGTGTCAGTATAACTCTTAAAACAGTAAAGGGTTCTGATAAAGTGTCAGTATAACTCTATAAAACAGTAAAGGTGTTCTGATAAAGTGTCTGTATAAACTCTTAAAACAGTAAAGGGTTCTGATAAAGTAACTCAAGCATAACTCTTAAAACAGTAAAGGGTTCTGATAAAGTGTCAATTAAATTCTTAAAACAGTAAAGGGTTCTGATAAAGTATCAGCATAACTCTTAAAACAGTAAAGGGTTCTGATAAAGTGTCAATATAACTCTTAAAACAGTAAAGGGTTCTGATAAAGTATCAGCATAACTCTTAAAACAGTAAAGGGTTCTGATAAAGTATCAGCATAACTCTTAAAACAGTAAAGGGTTCTGATAAAGTGTTTGTATATCTCTTAAAACAGTAAAGGGTTCTGATAAAGTATCAGCATAACTCTTAAAACAGTAAAGGGTTCTGATAAAGTGTTTGTATAACTCTTAAAACAGTAAAGGGTTCTGATAAAGTGTATCAGCATAACTCTTAAAACAGTAAAGGGTTCTGATAAAGTGTTTGCATAACTCTTAAAACAGTAAAGGGTTCTGATAAAGTGTCAGTATAACTCTTAAAACAGTAAAGGGTTCTGATAAAGTATCAGTTTAAAACTCTTAAAACAGTAAAGGGTTCTGATAAAGTGTCAGTATAACTCTTAAAACAGTAAAGGGTTTCTGATAAAGTATCAGCATAACTCTTAAAACAGTAAAGGGTTCTGATAAAGTGTCAATATAACTCTTAAAACAGTAAAGGGTTCTGATAAAGTATCAGCATAACTCTTAAAACAGTAAAGGGTTCTGATAAAGTGTCAGTATAACTCTTAAAACAGTAAAGGGTTCTGATAAAGTATCAGCATATAACTCTTAAAACAGTAAAGGGTTCTGATAAAGTGGTCAGTTATAAACTCTTAAAACAGTAAAGGGTTCTGATAAAGTGTCAGCATAACTCTTAAAACAGTAAAGGG
Organism: Argopecten irradians; assembly: GCF_041381155.1. Taxonomy (NCBI): domain Eukaryota; kingdom Metazoa; phylum Mollusca; class Bivalvia; order Pectinida; family Pectinidae; genus Argopecten; species Argopecten irradians. The sequence goes on from NC_091141.1 coordinate 26,304,930, forward strand.
TTCTGATAAAGTGTTCAGTATAACTCTTAAAACAGTAAAGGGTTCTGATAAAGTGTTCAGTATAACTCTTAAAACAGTAAAGGGTTCTGATAAAGTATCAGTAAAACTCTTAAAACAGTAAAGGGATCTGATAAAGTGTCAGCATAACTCTTAAAACAGTAAAGGGTCCTGATAAAGTATCAGCATAACTCTTAAAACAGTAAAGTGTTCTGATAAAGTGTTTGTAAAACTCTTAAACCAGTAAAGGGTTCTGATAAAGTATCAGCATAACTCTTAAAACAGTAAAGGGTTCTGATAAAGTGTCAGCATAACTCTTAAACCAGTAAAGGGTTCTGATAAAGTGTCAGTATAACTCTTAAAACAGTAAAGGGTTCTGATAAAGTGTCAGCATAACTCTTAAAACAGTAAAGGGTTCTGATAAAGTGTCAGCATAACTCTTAAAACAGTAAAGGGTTCTGATAAAGTGTCAGTATAACTATTAAACAAGTAAAGGATTCTGAAAAAGTATCAGATTAACTCTTCAAACTGTAAACGGTTCTGATAAAGTGTTTGTATATCTCTTAAAACAGTAAAGGGTTCTGATAAAGTGTCAATATAACTCTTAAAACAGTAAAGGGTTCTGATAAAGTATCAGCATAACTCTTAAAACAGTAAAGGGTTCTGATAAAGTGTCAGTATAACTCTTAAAACAGTAAAGGGTTCTGATAAAGTATCAGCATAACTCTTAAAACAGTAAAGGGTTCTGATAAAGTATCAGCATAACTCTTAAAACAGTAAAGGGTTCTGATAAAGTATCAGCATAACTCTTAAAACAGTAAAGGGTTCTGATAAAGTATCAGTATAACTCTTAAAACAGTAAAGGGTTCTGATAAAGTGTTTGTATAACTCTTAAAACAGTAAAGGGTTCTGATAAAGTGTCAGTATAACTCTTAAAACAGTAAAGGGTTCTGATAAAGTGTCAGTATAACTCTTAAAACAGTAAAGGGTTCTGATAAAGTATCAGCATAACTCTTAAAACAGTAAAGGGTTCTGATAAAGTATCAGCATAACTCTTAAAACAGTAAAGGGTTCTGATAAAGTATCAGCATAACTCTTAAAACAGTAAAGGGTTCTGATAAAGTGTCAATATAACTCTTAAAACAGTAAAGGGTTCTGATAAAGTATCAGCATAACTCTTAAAACAGTAAAGGGTTCTGATAAAGTGTCAGTATAACTCTTAAAACAGTAAAGGGTTCTGATAAAGTATCAGTATAACTCTTAAAACAGTAAAGGGTTCTGATAAAGTGTTTGTAAAACTATTAAACCAGTAAAGGGTTCTGATAAAGTGTCAGTATAACTCTTAAAACAGTAAAGGGTTCTGATAAAGTGTCAGTATAACTCTTAAAACAGTAAAGGGTTCTGATAAAGTATCAGCATAACTCTTAAAACAGTAAAGGGTTCTGATAAAGTATCAGCATAACTCTTAAAACAGTAAAGGGTTCTGATAAAGTATCAGCATAACTCTTAAAACAGTAAAGGGTTCTGATAAAGTATCAGCATAACTCTTAAAACAGTAAAGGGTTCTGATAAAGTATCAGCATAACTCTTAAAACAGTAAAGGGTTCTGATAAAGTGTCAGTATAACTCTTAAAACAGTAAAGGGTTCTGATAAAGTGTCAGTATAACTCTTAAAACAGTAAAGGGTTCTGATAAAGTATCAGTATAACTCTTAAAACAGTAAAGGGTTCTGATAAAGTGTTTGTATAACTCTTAAAACAGTAAAGGGTTCTGATAAAGTGTCAATATAACTCTTAAAACAGTAAAGGGTTCTGATAAAGTATCAGCATAACTCTTAAAACAGTAAAGGGTTCTGATAAAGTGTCAGTATAACTCTAAAAACAGTAAAGGGTTCTGATAAAGTGTCAGTATAACTCTAAAAACAGTAAAGGGTTCTGATAAAGTGTCAGTATAACTCTTAAAACAGTAAAGGGTTCTGATAAAGTATCAGCATAACTCTTAAAACAGTAAAGGGATCTGATAAAGTGTCAATATAACTCTTAAAACAGTAAAGGGTTCTGATAAAGTATCAGCATAACTCTTAAAACAGTAAAGGGTTCTGATAAAGTGTCAGCATAACTCTTAAAACAGTAAAGGGTTCTGATAAAGTATCAGCATAACTCTTAAAACAGTAAAGGGTTCTGATAAAGTGTCAGTATAACTCTTAAAACAGTAAAGGGTTCTGATAAAGTATCAGCATAACTCTTAAAACAGTAAAGGGTTCTGATAAAGTGTCAGCATAACTCTTAAAACAGTAAAGGGTTCTGATAAAGTGTCAGCATAACTCTTAAAACAGTAAAGGGTTCTGATAAAGTATCAGTATAACTCTTAAAACAGTAAACGCTTCTGATAAAGTGTTTGTATATCTCTTAAAACAGTAAAGAGTTCTGATAAAGTATCAGCATAACTCTTAAAACAGTAAAGGGTTCTGATAAAGTGTTTGTATAACTCTTAAAACAGTAAAGGGTTCTGATAAAGTATCAGCATAACTCTTAAAACAGTAAAGGGTTCTGATAAAGTGTCAGTATAACTCTTAAAACAGTAAAGGGTTCTGATAAAGTGTCAGTATAACTCTGAAAACAGTAAAGGGTTCTGATAAAGTATCAGCATAACTCTTAAAACAGTAGAGGGTTCTGATAAAGTATCAGCATAACTCTTAAAACAGTAAAGGGTTCTGATAAAGTGTCAATTAAATTCTTAAAACAGTAAAGGGTTCTGATAAAGTATCAGCATAACTCTTAAAACAGTAAAGGGATCTGATAAAGTGTCAATATAACTCTTAAAACAGTAAAGGGTTCTGATAAAGTATCAGCATAACTCTTAAAACAGTAAAGGGTTCTGATAAAGTATCAGCATAACTCTTAAAACAGTAAAGGGTTCTGATAAAGTATCAGCATAACTCTTAAAACAGTAAAGGGTTCTGATAAAGTGTTTGTATATCTCTTAAAACAGTAAAGAGTTCTGATAAAGTATCAGCATAACTCTTAAAACAGTAAAGGGATCTGATAAAGTGTCAATATAACTCTTAAAACAGTAAAGGGTTCTGATAAAGTATCAGCATAACTCTTAAAACAGTAAAGGGTTCTGATAAAGTATCAATATAACTCTTAAAACAGTAAAGGGTTCTGATAAAGTGTTTGTATAACTCTTAAAACAGTAAAGGGTTCTGATAAAGTATCAGCATAACTCTTAAAACAGTAAAGGGTTCTGATAAAGTGTCAGTATAACTCTTAAAACAGTAAAGGGTTCTGATAAAGTGTCAATATAACTCTTAAAACAGTAAAGGGTTCTGATAAAGTATCAGCATAACTCTTAAAACAGTAAAGGGTTCTGATAAAGTGTCAGTATAACTCTGAAAACAGTAAAGGGTTCTGATAAAGTATCAGCATAACTCTTAAAACAGTAAAGGGTTCTGATAAAGTGTCAGTATATCTCTTAAAACAGTAAAGGGTTCTGATAAAGTATCAGCATAACTCTTAAAACAGTAAAGGGTTCTGATAAAGTGTCAGTTAACTCTTAAAACAGTAAAGGGTTCTGATAAAGTATCAGCATAACTCTTAAAACAGTAAAGGGTTCTGATAAAGTGTCAGTATAACTCTTAAAACAGTAAAGGGTTCTGATAAAGTATCAGCATAACTCTTAAAACAGTAAAGGGTTCTGATAAAGTGTCAGTATAACTCTTAAAACAGTAAAGGGTTCTGATAAAGTATCAGCATAACTCTTAAAACAGTAAAGGGTTCTGATAAAGTGTCAATATAACTCTTAAAACAGTAAAGGGTTCTGATAAAGTGTTTGTATATCTCTTAAAACAGTAAAGGGTTCTGATAAAGTATCAGCATAACTCTTAAAACAGTAAAGGGTTCTGATAAAGTGTCAGTATAACTCTTAAAACAGTAAAGGGTTCTGATAAAGTATCAGCATAACTCTTAAAACAGTAAAGGGTTCTGATAAAGTATCAGCATAACTCTTAAAACAGTAAAGGGTTCTGATAAAGTGTCAGTATAACTCTTAAAACAGTAAAGGGTTCTGATAAAGTATCAGCATAACTCTTAAAACAGTAAAGGGTTCTGATAAAGTGTTTGTATAACTCTTAAAACAGTAAAGGGTTCTGATAAAGTATCAGCATAACTCTTAAAACAGTAAAGGGTTCTGATAAAGTATCAGCATAACTCTTAAAACAGTAAAGGGTTCTGATAAAGTGTCAGTATAACTCTTAAAACAGTAAAGGGTTCTGATAAAGTATCAGCATAACTCTTAAAACAGTAAAGGGTTCTGATAAAGTATCAGCATAACTCTTAAAACAGTAAAGGGTTCTGATAAAGTGTCAGTATAACTCTTAAAACAGTAAAGGGTTCTGATAAAGTATCAGCATAACTCTTAAAACAGTAAAGGGTTCTGATAAAGTATCAGCATAACTCTTAAAACAGTAAAGGGTTCTGATAAAGTATCAGCATAACTCTTAAAACAGTAAAGGGTTCTGATAAAGTATCAGCATAACTCTTAAAACAGTAAAGGGTTCTGATAAAGTATCAGCATAACTCTTAAAACAGTAAAGGGTTCTGATAAAGTATCAGCATAACTCTTAAAACAGTAAAGGGTTCTGATAAAGTGTCAGTATAACTCTTAAAACAGTAAAGGGTTCTGATAAAGTGTATCAGCAAAACTTTTAAAACAGTAAAGGGTTCTGATAAAGTGTCAGTATAACTCTAAAACAGTAAAGGGTTCTGATAAAGTGTTTCAGTAAAACTCTTAAAACAGTAAAGGGTTCTGATAAAGTATCAGCATAACTCTTAAAACAGTAAAGGGTTCTGATAAAGTGTTTGTAAAACTATTAAACCAGTAAAGGGTTCTGATAAAGTGTTCAGCCATAACTCTTAAAACAGTAAAGGGTTCTGATAAAGTATCAGCATAACTCTTAAAAACAGTAAAGGGTTCTGATAAAGTGTCAATTATACTTCTTAAAACAGTAAAGGGTTCTGATAAAGTATCAGCATAACTCTTAAAACAGTAAAGGGATCTGATAAAGTGTCAATATAACTCTTAAAACAGTAAAGGGTTCTGATAAAGTATCAGCATAACTCTTAAAACAGTAAAGGGTTCTGATAAAGTATCAGCATAACTCTTAAAACAGTAAAGGGTTCTGAGTGTGTAAATCTTTAAACAAGTAGATTTGATAAAGTATATAACTCTTAAAACAGTAAAGGGTTCTGATAAAGTATCAGCATAACTCTTAAAACAGTAAAGGGTTCTGATAAAGTGTCAGTATAACTCTTAAAACAGTAAAGGGTTCTGATAAAGTGTCAGCATAACTCTTAAACAGTAAAAGGGTTCTGATAAAGTGTCAGTAATAACTCTTAAAACAGTAAAGGGTTCTGATAAAGTATCAAGCAATAACTCTTAAAACAGTAAAGGGTTCTGATAAAGTGTCAGTATAACTCTAAAACCAGTAAAGGGTTCTGATAAAGTGTCAGTATAACTCTTAAAACAGTAAAGGGTTCTGATAAAGTGTCAGTATATAACTTTTAAACAGTAAAGGGTTCTGATATAAAGTGTCAGTATAACTCTTAAAACAGTAAAGGGTTCTGATAAAGTGTCAGTAAAACTCTTTAAAACAGTAAAGGGTTCTGATAAAGTGTCTGCATAACTCTTAAAACAGTAAAGGGTTCTGATAAAGTATCAGCATGACTCTTAAAACAGTAAGGGTCTTAAAGTAAACATCTTAAAACAGTAAAGGGTTCTGATAAAGTATCAGCATAACTCTTAAAACAGTAAAGGGTTCTGATAAAGTGTCAGCATAACTCTTAAAACAGTAAAGGGTTCTGATAAAGTGTCAGTATAACTCTCTTAAAACAGTAAAGGGTTCTGATAAAGTATCAGCATAACTCTTAAAACAGTAAAGGGTTCTGATAAAGTGTTTGTATAACTCTTAAAACAGTAAAGGGTTCTGATAAAGTATCAGCATAACTCTTAAAACAGTAAAGGGTTCTGATAAAGTGTCAGTATAACTCTTAAAACAGTAAAGGGTTCTGATAAAGTATCAGCATAACTCTTAAAACAGTAAAGGGTTCTGATAAAGTATCAGCATAACTCTTAAAAAACAGTAAAGGGTTCTGATAAAGTGTTTGTATAACTCTTAAAACAGTGAAAAAAGGGTTCTGATCAGAAAAGTATCAGCATAACTCTTAAAACAGTAAAGGGATCTGATAAAGTGTCAATTAAATTCTTAAAACAGTAAAGGGTTCTGATAAAGTATCAGCATAACTCTTAAAACAGTAAAGGGTTCTGATAAAGTATCAGCATAACTCTTAAAACAGTAAACGGTTCTGATAAAGTGTTGCAGTATAACTCTTAAAACAGTAAAGGGTTCTGATAAAGTATTCAGCATAAACTCTTAAAAACAGTATAAAGGGTTCTGATAAAGTTATCAGCATACACTCTTAAAACAGTAAAGGGATCTGATAAAGTGTCAATATAAACTCTTAAAACAGTAAAGGGTTCTGATAAAGTATCAGCATAACTCTTAAAACAGTAAACGGCTCTGATAAAGTGTCATTGTATAACTCTTATAAAACAGTAAAGGGTTCTGATAAAGTTGTCAGATATAACTCTTTAAAACAGGTAAAGGGTTCTGATAAAGTATCTGCATATACTCTTAAAACAGTAAAGGGTTCTGATAAAGTGTCAGTATAACTCTTAAAAACAGTAAAGGGTTCTGATAAAGTATCAGCATAACTCTTAAAACAGTAAAGGGTTCTGATAAAGTGTTTGTATAACTCTTAAAACAGTAAAGGATTCTGAAAAAGTATCAGATTAACTCTTCAAACTGTAAACGGTTCTGATGAAGTGTTTGTATATCTCTTAAAACAGTAAAGGGTTCTGATAAAGTGTCAATATAACTCTTAAAACAGTAAAGGGTTCTGATAAAATATCAGCATAACTCTTATAACAGTAAAGGGTTCTGATAAAGTATCAGCATAACTCTTAAAACAGTAAAGGGTTCTGATAAAGTGTCAGTATAACTCTTAAAACAGTAAAGGGTTCTGATAAAGTGTCAATATAACTCTTAAAACAGTAAAGGGTTCTGATAAAGTATCAGCATAACTCTTAAAACAGTAAAGGGTTCTGATAAAGTATCAGCATAACTCTTAAAACAGTAAAGGGTTCTGATAAAGTGTCAGTATAACTCTTAAAACAGTAAAGGGTTCTGATAAAGTATCAGCATAACTCTTAAAACAGTAAAGGGTTCTGATAAAGTGTCAGTATAACTCTTAAAACAGTAAAGGGTTCTGATAAAGTATCAGCATAACTCTTAAAACAGTAAAGGGTTCTGATAAAGTGTTTGTATAACTCTTAAAACAGTAAAGGGATCTTATAAAGTATCCCAGCATAAACTCTTAAAACAGTAAAGGTTCTGATAAAGTATCAGCATAACTCTTAAAACAGTAAAGGGTTCTGATAAAGTGTTTGTATATCTCTTAAAACAGTAAAGGGTTCTGATAAATTGTTTGTAAAACTATTAAACAAGTAAAGGATTCTGAAAAAGTATCAGATTAACTCTTCAAACAGTAAAGGGTTCTGATAAAGTGTCAATATAACTCTTAAAACAGTAAAGGGTTCTGATAAAGTGTCAGTATAACTCTTAAAACAGTAAAGGGTTCTGATAAAGTATCAGCATAACTCTTAAAACAGTAAACGCTTCTGATAAAGTGTTTGTATATCTCTTAAAACAGTAAAGAGTTCTGATAAACTATCAGCATAACTCTTAAAACAGTAAAGGGTTCTGATAAAGTATCAGCATAACTCTTAAAACAGTAAAGGGTTCTGATAAAGTGTCAATTAAATTCTTAAAACAGTAAAGGGTTCTGATAAAGTATCAGCATAACTCTTAAAACAGTAAAGGGATCTGATAAAGTGTCAATATAACTCTTAAAACAGTAAAGGGTTCTGATAAAGTGTCAGCATAACTCTTAAAACAGTAAAGGGTTCTGATAAAGTATCAGCATAACTCTTAAAACAGTAAAGGGTTCTGATAAAGTGTTTGTATATCTCTTAAAACAGTAAAGGGTTCTGATAAAGTATCAGCATAACTCTTAAAACAGTAAAGGGTTCTGATAAAGTGTCAGCATAACTCTTAAAACAGTAAAGGGTTTCTGATAAAGTATCAGCCATAACATCTTAAAAACAGTAAAGGGTTCTGATAAAACAGCATAACTCTTAAAACAGGGTTCTGACCCCAAAGTGTTTGTTATAAAACTCTTTAAACACAGTAAGAGGAATTCTGAAAAAGTATCAGTATTAACTCTTAAAAACTGTAATGTGGTTTGTTTAAACGGTTCTGATAAAAGTGAAGTTCTGATAAAGACGTCACGTATTAACTCTTAAAACAGTAAAAGGGTTCTGATAAAGTGATTCAGTATAACTCTTAAAACAGTAAAGGGTTCTGATAAAGTGTCCATGATAACTCTAAGAACAGTAAAAGGGTTCTGATAAAGTGTGTATAACTCTTCAGTAAAGGGTATAAACTATCTAAAATCAGTAAAGGGTTCTGATAAAGTATCTGCATAACTCTTAAAATCAGTAAAGGGTTCTGATAAAGTATCAGCATAACTCTTAAAACAGTAAAGGGTTCTGATAAAGTGTTTGTAAAACTCTTAAAACAGTAAAGGGTTCTGATAAAGTGTCAGTATAACTCTTAAAACAGTAAAGGGTTCTGATAAAGTGTCAGTATAACTCTTAAAACAGTAAAGGGTTCTGATAAAGTATCAGCATAACTCTTAAAACAGTAAAGGGATCTGATAAAGTGTCAATATAACTCTTAAAACAGTAAAGGGTTCTGATAAAGTATCAGCATAACTCTTAAAACAGTAAAGGGTTCTGATAAAGTATCAGCATAACTCTTTAAAACAGTAAAGGGTTCTGATAAAGTGTCAATATAACTCTTAAAACAGTAAAGGGTTCTGATAAAGTATCAGCATAACTCTTAAAACAGTAAAGGGTTCTGATAAAGTGTCAATTATAACTCTTAAAACAGTAAAGGGTTCTGATAAAGTATCAGCATAACTCTTAAAACAGTAAAGGGTTCTGATAAAGTAGTATCTGCATAACTCTTAAAACAGTAAAGGGTTCTGATAAAGTGTCAGTAATAACTCTTAAAACAGTAAAGGGTTCTGATAAAGTATCAGCATATAACTCTGTAAAGGGATTGATATAAACAACTCTTAAAACAGTAAAGGGTTCTGATAAATTATCAGCATATACTCTTAAAACAGTAAAGGGTTCTGATAAAGTATCAGCATAACTCTTAAAACAGTAAAGGGTTCTGATAAAGTGTTTGTATATCTCTTAAAAACAGTAAAGGGTTCTGATAAAGTGTCAGCATAAACTCTTTAAACAGTAAAGGGTTCTGATAAAGTATCAGCATAACTCTTAAAACAGTAAAGGGTTCTGATAAAGTGTAATCAGCATAACTCTTAAAACAGTAAAGGGTTCTGATAAAGTGTCAGTAATAACTCTTAAAACAGTAAAGGGTTCTGATAAAGTGTCAGTATAACTCTTAAAACAGTAAAGGGTTCTGATAAAAGTATCAGCATATAACTCTTAAAACAGTAAAGGGTTCTGATAAAGTGTTAGATATAACTCTTAAAACAGTAAAGGGTTCTGATAAAGTATCAGCATAACTCTTAAAACAGTAAAGGGTTCTGATAAAGTATCAGCATAACTCTTATAACAGTAGTAAAGGGTTCTGATAAAGTATCAATATAACTCTCTAAAAACAGTAAAGGGTTCTGATAAAGTATCAGCATAACTCTTAAAACAGTAAAGGGATCTGATAAAGTGTCAATATAACTCTTAAAACAGTAAAGGGTTCTGATAAAGTATCAGCATAACTCTTAAAACAGTAAAGGGTTCTGATAAAGAGTGTCAGCATAAACTCTTTAAAACAGTAAAGGGTTCTAGATAAAGTGTTCAGTATAACTCTTAAAACAGTAAAGGGTTCTGATAAAGTATCAGCATAACTCTTATAAAACAGTAAAGGGTTCTGATAAAGTATCAGCATAACTCTTAAAACAGTAAAGGGTTCTGATAAAGTGTCAGTATAACTCTGAAAACAGTAAAGGGTTCTGATAAAGTATCAGCATAACTCTTAAAACAGTAAAGGGATCTGATAAAGTGTCAATATAACTCTTAAAACAGTAAAGGGTTCTGATAAAAGTATCAGCATAACTCTTAAAACAGTAAAGGGTTCTGATAAAGTGTCAGCATAACTCTTAAAACAGTAAAGGGTTCTGATAAAGTGTCAGTATAACTCTTTAAAACAGTAAAGGGTTCTGATAAAGTATCAGCATAACTCTTAAAAACAGTAAAGGGTTCTGATAAAGTGTCAGTATAACTCTTAAAACAGTAAAGGGTTCTGATAAAGTATCAGCATAACTCTTAAAACAGTAAAGGGTTCTGATAAAGTATCAGCATAACTCTTAAAACAGTAAAGGGATCTGATAAAGTGTCAATACTTAACTCTTAAAACAGTAAAGGTTCTGATAAAGTGTTCAGCTGTATAACTCTTAAAACATTAAAGAGTTCTGATAAACTATCAGCATAACTCTTAAAACAGTAAAGGGATCTGATAAAGTGTCAATAAAACTCTTAAAACAGTAAAGGGTTCTGATAAAGTATCAGCATAACTCTTAAAACAGTAAAGGGTTCTGATAAAGTGTTTGTATAACTATTAAAACAGTAAAAGGGTTCTGATAAAGTTATCAGTATTAAAACTGATAACTATTAAACAGTAAAGGGTTCTGTACTCTTAAACAGTAAAGTTCTGTAAAAGTATCAGCATAACTCTTAAAAACAGTAAAGGGTTCTGATTCAATAACTCTTAAAACAGTAAAGGGTTCTGATAAAGTTTGTAAACTATTCTCGTATTCTCGAAAAAGTTAGATTAACTCTTCAAACTGTAAAGGGTTCTGATAAAGTGTTCAGCATAACTCTTAAAACAGTAAAGGGTTCTGATAAAACCTGTAAACAGACTATCGTATAGGGACCTGTAAACAGACTATCGTATAGGGACCTGTAAACAGACGTATAGGGACCTGTAAACAGACTATCGTATAGGGACCTTGTAAACAGACTATCGTATAGGGACCTGTAAACAGACTATCGTATAGGGACCTGTAAACAGACTATCGTATAGGGACCTGTAAACAGACTATCGTATAGGGACCTGTAAACAGACTATCGTATAGGGACCTGTAAACAGACTATCGTATAGGGACCTGTAAACAGACTATCGTATAGGGACCTGTAAACAGACTATCGTATAGGGACCTGTAAACAGACTATCGTATAGGGACCTGTAAACAGACTATCGTATAGGGACCTGTAAACAGACTATCGTATAGGGACCTGTAAACAGACTATCGTATAGGGACTTGTAAACAGACTATCGTATAGGGACCTGTAAACAGACTATCGTATAGGGACCTGTAAACAGACTATCGTATAGGGACCTGTAAACAGACTATCGTATAGGGACCTGTAAACAGACTATCGTATAGGGACCTTGTAAACAGACTATCGTATAGGGACCTGTAAACAGACTATCGTATAGGGACTTGTAAACAGACTATCGTATAGGGACCTGTAAACAGACTATCGTATAGGGACCTGTAAACAGACTATCGTATAGGGACCTGTAAACAGACTATCGTATAGGGACCTGTAAACAGACTATCGTATAGGGACCTGTAAACAGACTATCGTATAGGGACCTGTAAACAGACTATCGTATAGGGACCTGTAAACAGACTATCGTATAGGGACCTGTAAACAGACTATCGTATAGGGACCTGTAAACAGACTATCGTATAGGGACCTGTAAACAGACTATCGTATAGGGACCTGTAAACAGACTATCGTATAGGGACCTGTAAACAGACTATCGTATAGGGACCTGTAAACAGACTATCGTATAGGGACCTGTAAACAGACTATCGTATAGGGACTTGTAAACAGACTATCGTATAGGGACCTGTAAACAGACTATCGTATAGGGACTTGTAAACAGACTATCGTATAGGGACTTGTAAACAGACTATCGTATAGGGACCTGTAAACAGACTATCGTATAGGGACCTGTAAACAGACTATCGTATAGGGACTTGTAAACAGACTATCGTATAGGGACCTGTAAACAGACTATCGTATAGGGACCTGTAAACAGACTATCGTATAGGGACCTGTAAACAGACTATCGTATAGGGACCTGTAAACAGACTATCGTATAGGGACCTGTAAACAGACTATCGTATAGGGACCTGTAAACAGACTATCGTATAGGGACCTGTAAACAGACTATCGTATAGGGACTTGTAAACAGACTATCGTATAGGGACCTGTAAACAGACTATCGTATAGGGACCTGTAAACAGACTATCGTATAGGGACCTGTAAACAGACTATCGTATAGGGACCTGTAAACAGACTATCGTATAGGGGCTTGTATATTTACAGACAATCGTACAGGGACCTGTAAACAGACTATCGTATATAGGGACTTGTAAACAGACTATCGTATAGGGACCTGTAAACAGACTATCGTATAGGGACCTGTAAACAGACTATCGTATAGGGACCTGTAAACAGACTATCGTATAGGGACCTGTAAACAGACTATCGTATAGGGACCTGTAAACAGACTATCGTATATGGGGCTTGTAAACAGACTATCGTATAGGGACCTGTAAACAGACTATCGTATAGGGACCTGTTAAACAGACTATCGTATAGGGACCTGTAAACAGACTATCGTATAGGGACCTGTAAACAGACTATCGTATAGGGACCTGTAAACAGACTATCGTATAGGGACCTGTAAACAGACTATCGTATAGGGACCTGTAAACAGACTATCGTATAGGGACCTGTAAACAGACTATCGTATAGGGACCTGTAAACAGACTATCGTATAGGACCTGTAACTTAAACAGACTATCGTATAGGGACCTGTAAACAGACTATCGTAATATATAGGGACCTGTAAACAGACTATCGTATAGGGACCTGTAAACAGACTATCGTATAGGGACCTGTAAACAGACTATCGTATAGGGACCTGTAAACAGACTATCGTATAGGGGCTTGTAAACAGACTATCGTATATGGGGCTTGTAAACAGACTATCGTATAGGTCCCTCGTAAACAGACTATCGTATATGGGGCTTGTAAACAGACTATCGTATAGGGACCTGTAAACAGACTATCGTATAGGGACCTGTAAACAGACTATCGTATAGGGACCTGTAAACAGACTATCGTATAGGGACCTGTAAACAGACTATCGTATAGGGACCTGTAAACAGACTATCGTATAGGGACCTGTAAACAGACTATCGTATAGGGACCTGTAAACAGACTATCGTATAGGGACCTGTAAACAGACTATCGTATAGGGACCTGTAAACAGACTATCGTATAGGGACCTGTAAACAGACTATCGTATAGGGACCTGTAAACAGACTATCGTATAGGGACTTGTAAACAGACTATCGTATAGGTCCCTCGTAAACAGACTATCGTATAGGGACTTGTAAACAGACTATCGTATAGGGGCTTGTAAACAGACTATCGTATAGGGACCTGTAAACAGACTATCGTATAGGGACCTGTAAACAGACTATCGTATAGGGACCTGTAAACAGACTATCGTATAGGGACCTGTAAACAGACTATCGTATAGGGACCTGTAAACAGACTATCGTATAGGGACCTGTAAACAGACTATCGTATAGGGACCTGTAAACAGACTATCGTATAGGGACCTGTAAACAGACTATCGTATAGGGACTTGTAAACAGACTATCGTATAGGGACCTGTAAACAGACTATCGTATAGGGACCTGTAAACAGACTATCGTATAGGGGACCTGTAAACAGACTATCGTATAGGGACCTGTAAACAGACTATCGTATAGGGACCTGTAAACAGACTATCGTATAGGGACCTGTAAACAGACTATCGTATAGGGACCTGTAAACAGACTATCGTATAGGGACTTGTAAACAGACTATCGTATAGGGACTTGTAAACAGACTATCGTATAGGGACCTGTAAACAGACTATCGTATAGGGACCTGTAAACAGACTATCGTATAGGGACCTGTAAACAGACTATCGTATAGGGACCTTGTAAACAGACTATCGTATAGGGACCTGTAAACAGACTATCGTATAGGGACCTGTAAACAGACTATCGTATAGGGACCTGTAAACAGACTATCGTATAGGGACCTGTAAACAGACTATCGTATAGGGACCTGTAAACAGACTATCGTATAGGGACCTGTAAACAGACTATCGTATAGGGGCTTGTAAACAGACTATCGTATAGGGACCTGTAAACAGACTATCGTATAGGGACCTGTAAACAGACTATCGTATAGGGACCTGTAAACAGACTATCGTATAGGGACTTGTAAACAGACTATCGTATAGGGACTTGTAAACAGACTATCGTATAGGGACCTGTAAACAGACTATCGTATAGGGACCTGTAAACAGACTATCGTATAGGGACCTGTAAACAGACTATCGTATAGGGACCTGTAAACAGACTATCGTATAGGGACCTGTAAACAGACTATCGTATAGGGACCTGTAAACAGACTATCGTATAGGGACCTGTAAACAGACTATCGTATAGGGACTTGTAAACAGACTGTAAACAGACTATCGTATAGGGACCTGTAAACAGACTATCGTATAGGGACCTGTAAACAGACTATCGTATAGGGACCTGTAAACAGACTATCGTATAGGGACCTGTAAACAGACTATCGTATAGGGACCTGTAAACAGACTATCGTATAGGGACCTGTAAACAGACTATCGTATAGGGACCTGTAAACAGACTATCGTATAGGGACCTGTAAACAGACTATCGTATAGGGACCTGTAAACAGACTATCGTATAGGGACCTGTAAACAGACTATCGTATAGGGACTTGTAAACAGACTATCGTATAGGGACCTGTAAACAGACTATCGTATAGGGACCTGTAAACAGACTATCGTATAGGGACCTGTAAACAGACTATCGTATAGGGACCTGTAAACAGACTATCGTATAGGGGCTTGTAAACAGACTATCGTATAGGGACTTGTAAACAGACTATCGTATAGGGACCTGTAAACAGACTATCGTATAGGGACCTGTAAACAGACTATCGTATAGGGACCTGTAAACAGACTATCGTATAGGGACTTGTAAACAGACTATCGTATAGGGACCTGTAAACAGACTATCGTATAGGGACTTGTAAACAGACTATCGTATAGGGACCTGTAAACAGACTATCGTATAGGGACCTGTAAACAGACTATCGTATAGGGACCTGTAAACAGACTATCGTATAGGGACCTGTAAACAGACTATCGTATAGGGACCTGTAAACAGACTATCGTATAGGGACTGTAAACAGACTATCGTATAGGGACCTGTAAACAGACTATCGTATAGGGACCTGTAAACAGACTATCGTATAGACTATCGTATAGGGACTTGTAAACAGACTATCGTATAGGGACCTGTAAACAGACTATCGTATAGGGACTTGTAAACAGACTAT
Organism: Argopecten irradians; assembly: GCF_041381155.1. NCBI lineage: Eukaryota > Metazoa > Mollusca > Bivalvia > Pectinida > Pectinidae > Argopecten > Argopecten irradians. The sequence continues at coordinate 26,320,590 of NC_091141.1, forward strand.
CGTATAGGGACCTGTAAACAGACTATCGTATAGGGACCTGTAAACAGACTATCGTATAGGGACCTGTAAACAGACTATCGTATAGGGACTTGTAAACAGACTATCGTATAGGGACCTGTAAACAGACTATCGTATATGGGGCTTGTAAACAGACTATCGTATATGGGGCTTGTAAACAGACTATCGTATAGGGACCTGTAAACAGACTATCGTATAGGGACCTGTAAACAGACTATCGTATAGGGACCTGTAAACAGACTATCGTATAGGGACCTGTAAACAGACTATCGTATAGGGACCTGTAAACAGACTATCGTATAGGGACCTGTAAACAGACTATCGTATAGGGACCTGTAAACAGACTATCGTATAGGGACCTGTAAACAGACTATCGTATAGGGACCTGTAAACAGACTATCGTATAGGGACCTGTAAACAGACTATCGTATAGGGACCTGTAAACAGACTATCGTATAGGGGCTTGTAAACAGACTATCGTATAGGGACTTGTAAACAGACTATCGTATAGGTCCCTTGTAAACAGACTATCGTATAGGTCCCTCGTAAACAGACTATCGTATAGGGACCTGTAAACAGACTATCGTATAGGGACCTGTAAACAGACTATCGTATAGGGACCTGTAAACAGACTATCGTATAGGGACCTGTAAACAGACTATCGTATAGGGACCTGTAAACAGACTATCGTATAGGGACCTGTAAACAGACTATCGTATAGGGACCTGTAAACAGACTATCGTATAGGGACCTGTAAACAGACTAGACTATCGTATAGGGACCTGTAAACAGACTATCGTATAGGGACCTGTAAACAGACTATCGTATAGGGACCTGTAAACAGACTATCGTATAGGGACCTGTAAACAGACTATCGTATAGGGACTTGTAAACAGACTATCGTATAGGGACCTGTAAACAGACTATCGTATAGGGACCTGTAAACAGACTATCGTATAGGGACCTGTAAACAGACTATCGTATAGGGACTTGTAAACAGACTATCGTATAGGGACCTGTAAACAGACTATCGTATAGGGACCTGTAAACAGACTATCGTATAGGGACCTGTAAACAGACTATCGTATAGGGACCTGTAAACAGACTATCGTATAGGGACTTGTAAACAGACTATCGTATAGGGACTTGTAAACAGACTATCGTATAGGGACCTGTAAACAGACTATCGTATAGGGACCTGTAAACAGACTATCGTATAGGGACCTGTAAACAGACTATCGTATAGGGACCTGTAAACAGACTATCGTATAGGGACCTGTAAACAGACTATCGTATAGGGACCTGTAAACAGACTATCGTATAGGGACCTGTAAACAGACTATCGTATAGGGACCTGTAAACAGACTATCGTATAGGGACTTGTAAACAGACTATCGTATAGGGACCTGTAAACAGACTATCGTATAGGGACTTGTAAACAGACTATCGTATAGGGACCTGTAAACAGACTATCGTATAGGGACCTGTAAACAGACTATCGTATAGGGACTTGTAAACAGACTATCGTATAGGGACCTGTAAACAGACTATCGTATAGGGACTTGTAAACAGACTATCGTATAGGGACCTGTAAACAGACTATCGTATAGGGACCTGTAAACAGACTATCGTATAGGGACCTGTAAACAGACTATCGTATAGGGACCTGTAAACAGACTATCGGTATAGGGACCTGTAAACAGACTATCGTATAGGGACCTGTAAACAGACTATCGTATAGGGACCTGTAAACAGACTATCGTATAGGGACCTGTAAACAGACTATCGTATAGGGACCTGTAAACAGACTATCGTATAGGGACCTGTAAACAGACTATCGTATAGGGACCTGTAAACAGACTATCGTATAGGGACCTGTTTAACAGACTATCGTATAGGGACCTGTAAACAGACTATCGTATAGGGACTTGTAAACAGACTATCGTATAGGGACCTGTAAACAGACTATCGTATAGGGACCTGTAAACAGACTATCGTATAGGGACCTGTAAACAGACTATCGTATAGGGACCTGTAAACAGACTATCGTATAGGGACCTGTAAACAGACTATCGTATAGGGACCTGTAAACAGACTATCGTATAGGGACCTGTAAACAGACTATCGTATAGGGACCTGTAAACAGACTATCGTATAGGGACCTGTAAACAGACTATCGTATAGGGACCTGTAAACAGACTATCGTATAGGGACCTGTAAACAGACTATCGTATAGGGACCTGTAAACAGACTATCGTATAGGGACTTGTAAACAGACTATCGTATAGGGACCTGTAAACAGACTATCGTATAGGGACCTGTAAACAGACTATCGTATAGGGACCTGTAAACAGACTATCGTATAGGGACTTGTAAACAGACTATCGTATAGGGACCTGTAAACAGACTATCGTATAGGGACCTGTAAACAGACTATCGTATAGGGACCTGTAAACAGACTATCGTATAGGGACCTGTAAACAGACTATCGTATAGGGACTTGTGTAAACAGACTATCGTATAGGGACCTGTAAACAGACTATCGTATAGGGACCTGTAAACAGACTATCGTATAGGGACTTGTAAACAGACTATCGTATAGGGACCTGTAAACAGACTATCGTATAGGGACCTGTAAACAGACTATCGTATAGGGACCTGTAAACAGACTATCGTATAGGGACTTGTAAACAGACTATCGTATAGGGACCTGTAAACAGACTATCGTATAGGGACCTGTAAACAGACTATCGTATAGGGACCTGTAAACAGACTATCGTATAGGGACCTGTAAACAGACTATCGTATAGGGACCTGTAAACAGACTATCGTATAGGGACCTGTAAACAGACTATCGTATAGGGACCTGTAAACAGACTATCGTATAGGGACTTGTAAACAGACTATCGTATAGGGACCTCGTAAACAGACTATCGTATAGGGGCTTGTAAACAGACTATCGTATAGGGACCTGTAAACAGACTATCGTATAGGGACCTGTAAACAGACTATCGTATAGGGACCTGTAAACAGACTATCGTATAGGGACCTGTAAACAGACTATCGTATAGGGACCTGTAAACAGACTATCGTATAGGGACCTGTAAACAGACTATCGTATAGGGACCTGTAAACAGACTATCGTATAGGGACCTGTAAACAGACTATCGTATAGGGACCTGTAAACAGACTATAATATATAGGGACCTGTAAACAGACTATCGTATAGGGACCTGTAAACAGACTATCGTATAGGGACCTGTAAACAGACTATCGTATAGGGACCTGTAAACAGACTATCGTATAGGGACCTGTAAACAGACTATCGTATAGGGACCTGTAAACAGACTATCGTATAGGGACTTGTAAACAGACTATCGTATAGGGACCTGTAAACAGACTATCGTATCGTATAGGGACCTGTAAACAGACTATCGTATAGGGACCTGTAAACAGACTATCGTATAGGGACTTGTAAACAGACTATCGTATAGGGACCTGTAAACAGACTATCGTATAGGGACCTGTAAACAGACTATCGTATAGGGACCTGTAAACAGACTATCGTATAGGGACCTGTAAACAGACTATCGTATAGGGACCTATAAACAGACTATCGTATAGGGACCTGTAAACAGACTATCGTATAGGGACCTGTAAACAGACTATCGTATAGGGACCTGTAAACAGACTATCGTATAGGGACCTGTAAACAGACTATCGTATAGGGACCTGTAAACAGACTATCGTATAGGGACCTGTAAACAGACTATCGTATAGGGACCTGTAAACAGACTATCGTATAGGGACCTGTAAACAGACTATCGTATAGGGACCTGTAAACAGACTATCGTATAGGGACTTGTAAACAGACTATCGTATAGGGACCTGTAAACAGACTATCGTATAGACTATTGTAACAGATACTATCGTATAGGGACCTGTAAACAGACTATCGTATAGGGACCTGTAAACAGACTATCGTATAGGGACCTGTAAACAGACTATCGTATAGGGACCTGTAAACAGACTATCGTATAGGGACTTGTAAACAGACTATCGTATAGGGACCTGTAAACAGACTATCGTATAGGGACCTGTAAACAGACTATCGTATAGGGACCTGTAAACAGACTATCGTATAGGGACCTGTAAACAGACTATCGTATAGGGACTTGTAAACAGACTATCGTATAGGGACCTGTAAACAGACTATCGTATAGGGACCTGTAAACAGACTATCGTATAGGGACCTGTAAACAGACTATCGTATAGGGACCTGTAAACAGACTATCGTATAGGGACCTGTAAACAGACTATCGTATAGGGACCTGTAAACAGACTATCGTATAGGGACCTGTAAACAGACTATCGTATAGGGACCTGTAAACAGACTATCGTATAGGGACCTGTAAACAGACTATCGTATAGGGACCTGTAAACAGACTATCGTATAGGGACCTGTAAACAGACTATCGTATAGGGACTTGTATAACAGACTATCGTATAGGGACCTGTAAACAGACTATCGTATAGGGACCTGTAAACAGACTATCGTATAGGGACCTGTAAACAGACTATCGTATAGGGACCTGTAAACAGACTATCGTATAGGGACCTGTAAACAGACTATCGTATAGGGACTTGTAAACAGACTATCGTATAGGGACCTGTAAACAGACTATCGTATAGGGACCTGTAAACAGACTATCGTATAGGGACCTGTAAACAGACTATCGTATAGGGACCTGTAAACAGACTATCGTATAGGGACTTGTAAACAGACTATCGTATAGGGACCTGTAAACAGACTATCGTATAGGGACTTGTAAACAGACTATCGTATAGGGACCTGTAAACAGACTATCGTATAGGGACTTGTAAACAGACTATCGTATAGGGACCTGTAAACAGACTATCGTATAGGGACTTGTAAACAGACTATCGTATAGGGACTTGTAAACAGACTATCGTATAGGGACCTGTAAACAGACTATCGTATAGGGACCTGTAAACAGACTATCGTATAGGGACCTGTAAACAGACTATCGTATAGGGACCTGTAAACAGACTATCGTATAGGGACCTGTAAACAGACTATCGTATAGGGACCTGTAAACAGACTATCATATAGGGACCTGTAAACAGACTATCGTATAGGGACCTGTAAACAGACTATCGTATAGGGACCTGTAAACAGACTATCGTATAGGGACCTGTAAACAGACTATCGTATAGGGACCTGTAAACAGACTATCGTATAGGGACCTGTTAAACAGACTATCGTATAGGGACCTGTAAACAGACTATCGTATAGGGACCTGTAAACAGACTATCGTATAGGGACCTGTAAACAGACTATCGTATAGGGACCTGTAAACAGACTATCGTATAGGGACTTGTAAACAGACTATCGTATAGGGACCTGTAAACAGACTATCGTATAGGGACCTGTAAACAGACTATCGTATAGGGACCTGTAAACAGACTATCGTATAGGGACCTGTAAACAGACTATCGTATAGGGACCTGTAAACAGACTATCGTATAGGGACCTGTAAACAGACTATCGTATATGGGGCTTGTAAACAGACTATCGTATAGGGACCTGTAAACAGACTATCGTATAGGGACTTGTAAACAGACTATCGTATAGGTCCCTCGTAAACAGACTATCGTATATGGGGCTTGTAAACAGACTATCGTATAGGGACCTGTAAACAGACTATCGTATAGGGACCTGTAAACAGACTATCGTATAGGGACCTGTAAACAGACTATCGTATAGGGACCTGTAAACAGACTATCGTATAGGGACCTGTAAACAGACTATCGTATAGGGACCTGTAAACAGACTATCGTATAGGGACCTGTAAACAGACTATCGTATAGGGACCTGTAAACAGACTATCGTATAGGGACCTGTAAACAGACTATCGTATAGGGACCTGTTAAACAGACTATCGTATAGGGACCTGTAAACAGACTATCGTATAGGGACCTGTAAACAGACTATCGTATAGGGACCTGTAAACAGACTATCGTATAGGGACCTGTAAACAGACTATCGTATAGGGACTTGTAAACAGACTATCGTATAGGGACCTGTAAACAGACTATCGTATAGGGACCTGTAAACAGACTATCGTATAGGGACCTGTAAACAGACTATCGTATAGGGACCTGTAAACAGACTATCGTATAGGGACCTGTAAACAGACTATCGTATAGGGACCTGTAAACAGACTATCGTATAGGGACTTGTAAACAGACTATCGTATAGGGACCTTGTAAACAGACTATCGTATAGGGACCTGTAAACAGACTATCGTATAGGGACCTGTAAACAGACTATCGTATAGGGACCTGTAAACAGACTATCGTATAGGGACCTGTAAACAGACTATCGTATAGGGACCTGTAAACAGACTATCGTATAGGGACCTGTAAACAGACTATCGTATAGGGACTTGTAAACAGACTATCGTATAGGGACCTGTATACAGACTATCGTATAGGGACCTGTAAACAGACTATCGTATAGGGACCTGTAAACAGACTATCGTATAGGGACCTGTAAACAGACTATCGTATAGGGACCTGTAAACAGACTATCGTATAGGGACCTGTAAACAGACTATCGTATAGGGACCTGTAAACAGACTATCGTATAGGGACCTGTAAACAGACTATCGTATAGGGACTTGTAAACAGACTATCGTATAGGGACCTGTAAACAGACTATCGTATAGGGACCTGTAAACAGACTATCGTATAGGGACCTGTAAACAGACTATCGTATAGGGACCTGTAAACAGACTATCGTATAGGGACCTGTAAACAGACTATCGTATAGGGACCTGTAAACAGACTATCGTATAGGGACTTGTAAACAGACTATCGTATAGGGACCTGTAAACAGACTATCGTATAGGGACCTGTAAACAGACTATCGTATAGGGACCTGTAAACAGACTATCGTATAGGGACCTGTAAACAGACTATCGTATAGGGACTTGTAAACAGACTATCGTATAGGGACCTGTAAACAGACTATCGTATAGGGACCTGTAAACAGACTATCGTATAGGGACCTGTAAACAGACTATCGTATAGGGACCTGTAAACAGACTATCGTATAGGGACCTGTAAACAGACTATCGTATAGGGACCTGTAAACAGACTATCGTATAGGGACCTGAAAACAGACTATCGTATAGTGGCTTGTAAACAGACTATCGTATGGGGGCTTGTATATTTACAGACTATCGTATAGGGACCTGTAAACAGACTATCGTATAGGGACCTGTAAACAGACTATCGTATAGGGACTTGTAAACAGACTATCGTATAGGGACCTGTAAACAGACTATCGTATAGGGACCTGTAAACAGACTATCGTATAGGGACCTGTAAACAGACTATCGTATAGGGACCTGTAAACAGACTATCGTATAGGGACCTGTAAACAGACTATCGTATAGGGACCTGTAAACAGACTATCGTATAGGGACCTGTAAACAGACTATCGTATAGGGACCTGTAAACAGACTATCGTATAGGGACCTGTAAACAGACTATCGTATAGGGACCTGTAAACAGACTATCGTATAGGGACTTGTAAACAGACTATCGTATAGGGACCTGTAAACAGACTATCGTATAGGGACCTGTAAACAGACTATCGTATAGGGACTTGTAAACAGACTATCGTATAGGGACCTGTAAACAGACTATCGTATAGGGACCTGTAAACAGACTATCGTATAGGGACTTGTAAACAGACTATCGTATAGGGACCTGTAAACAGACTATCGTATAGGGACCTGTAAACAGACTATCGTATATGGGGCTTGTAAACAGACTATCGTATAGGGACTTGTAAACAGACTATCGTATAGGGACTTGTAAACAGACTATCGTATAGGGACCTGTAAACAGACTATCGTATAGGGACCTGTAAACAGACTATCGTATAGGGACTTGTAAACAGACTATCGTATAGGGACCTGTAAACAGACTATCGTATAGGGACTTGTAAACAGACTATCGTATAGGGACCTGTAAACAGACTATCGTATAGGGACCTGTAAACAGACTATCGTATAGGGACCTGTAAACAGACTATCGTATAGGGACCTGTAAACAGACTATCGTATAGGGACCTGTAAACAGACTATCGTATAGGGACCTGTAAACAGACTATCGTATAGGGACCTGTAAACAGACTATCGTATAGGGACCTGTAAACAGACTATCGTATAGGGACCTGTAAACAGACTATCGTATAGGGACCTGTAAACAGACTATCGTATAGGGACCTGTAAACAGACTATCGTATAGGGACCTGTAAACAGACTATCGTATAGGGACCTGTAAACAGACTATCGTATAGGGACCTGTAAACAGACTATCGTATAGGGACCTGTAAACAGACTATCGTATAGGGACCTGTAAACAGACTATCGTATAGGGACTTGTAAACAGACTATCGTATAGGGACCTGTAAACAGACTATCGTATAGGGACCTGTAAACAGACTATCGTATAGGGACCTGTAAACAGACTATCGTATAGGGACCTGTAAACAGACTATCGTATAGGGACCTGTAAACAGACTATCGTATAGGGACCTGTAAACAGACTATCGTATAGGGACCTGTAAACAGACTATCGTATAGGGACCTGTAAACAGACTATCGTATAGGGACCTGTAAACAGACTATCGTATAGGGACTTGTAAACAGACTATCGTATAGGGACCTGTAAACAGACTATCGTATAGGGACCTGTAAACAGACTATCGTATAGGGACCTGTAAACAGACTATCGTATAGGGACCTGTAAACAGACTATCGTATAGGGACCTGTAAACAGACTATCGTATAGGGACCTGTAAACAGACTATCGTATAGGGACCTGTAAACAGACTATCGTATAGGGACTTGTAAACAGACTATCGTATAGGGACCTGTAAACAGACTATCGTATAGGGACCTGTAAACAGACTATCGTATAGGGACCTGTAAACAGACTATCGTATAGGGACCTGTAAACAGACTATCGTATAGGGACTTGTAAACAGACTATCGTATAGGGACCTGTAAACAGACTATCGTATAGGGACCTGTAAACAGACTATCGTATAGGGACCTGTAAACAGACTATCGTATAGGGACCTGTAAACAGACTATCGTATAGGGACTTGTAAACAGACAATCGTATAGGGACCTGTAAACAGACTATCGTATAGGGACCTGTAAACAGACTATCGTATAGGGACCTGTAAACAGACTATCGTATAGGGACCTGTAAACAGACTATCGTATAGGGACTTGTAAACAGACTATCGTATAGGGACCTGTAAACAGACTATCGTATAGGGACCTGTAAACAGACTATCGTATAGGGACCTGTAAACAGACTATCGTATAGGGACCTGTAAACAGACTATCGTATAGGGACCTGTAAACAGACTATCGTATAGGGACCTGTAAACAGACTATCGTATAGGGACTTGTAAACAGACTATCGTATAGGGACCTGTAAACAGACTATCGTATAGGGACTTGTAAACAGACTATCGTATAGGGACCTGTAAACAGACTATCGTATAGGGACCTGTAAACAGACTATCGTATAGGGACCTGTAAACAGACTATCGTATAGGGACCTGTAAACAGACTATCGTATAGGGACCTGTAAACAGACTATCGTATAGGGACCTGTAAACAGACTATCGTATAGGGACCTGTAAACAGACTATCGTATAGGGACCTGTAAACAGACTATCGTATAGGGACCTGTTAAACAGACTATCGTATAGGGACCTGTAAACAGACTATCGTATAGGGACCTGTAAACAGACTATCGTATATGGGGCTTGTAAACAGACTATCGTATAGGTCCCTTGTAAACAGACTATCGTATATGGGGCTTGTAAACAGACTATCGTATAGGGACCTGTAAACAGACTATCGTATAGGGACCTGTAAACAGACTATCGTATAGGGACCTGTAAACAGACTATCGTATAGGGACTGTAAACAGACTATCGTATAGGGACCTGTAAACAGACTATCGTATAGAGACCTGTAAACAGATCTAACAGACTATCGTATAGGGACCTGTAAACAGACTATCGTATAGGGACCTGTAAACAGACTATCGTATAGGGACCTGTAAACAGACTATCGTATAGGGACCTGTAAACAGACTATCGTATAGGGACCTGTAAACAGACTATCGTATAGGGACTTGTAAACAGACTATCGTATAGGGACTTGTAAACAGACTATCGTATAGGGACCTGTAAACAGACTATCGTATAGGGACCTGTAAACAGACTATCGTATAGGGACCTGTAAACAGACTATCGTATAGGGACCTGTAAACAGACTATCGTATAGGTCCCTCGTAAACAGACTATCGTATAGGGACCTGTAAACAGACTATCGTATAGGGACCTGTAAACAGACTATCGTATAGGGACCTGTAAACAGACTATCGTATAGGGACCTGTAAACAGACTATCGTATGGGGGCTTGTATATTTACAGACTATCGTATAGGGACTTGTAAACAGACTATCGTATAGGGACCTGTAAACAGACTATCGTATAGGGACCTGTAAACAGACTATCGTATAGGGACTTGTAAACAGACTATCGTATAGGGACCTGTAAACAGACTATCGTATAGGGACCTGTAAACAGACTATCGTATAGGGACCTGTAAACAGACTATCGTATAGGGACCTGTAAACAGACTATCGTATAGGGACCTGTAAACAGACTATCGTATAGGGACCTGTAAACAGGTTATCGTATAGGGACCTTAAAACAGACTATCGTATAGGGACCTGTAAACAGACTATCGTATAGGGACCTGTAAACAGACTATCGTATAGGTCCCTTGTAAACAGACTATCGTATAGGGACCTGTAAACAGACTATCGTATAGGGACCTGTAAACAGACTATCGTATAGGGACTTGTAAACAGACTATCGTATAGGGACCTGTAAACAGACTATCGTATAGGGACCTGTAAACAGACTATCGTATAGGGACCTGTAAACAGACTATCGTATAGGGACCTGTAAACAGACTATCGTATAGGGACCTGTAAACAGACTATCGTATAGGGACCTGTAAACAGACTATCGTATAGGGACCTGTAAACAGACTATCGTATAGGGACCTGTAAACAGACTATCGTATAGGGACCTGTAAACAGACTATCGTATAGGGACTTGTAAACAGACTATCGTATAGGGACCTGTAAACAGACTATCGTATAGGGACTTGTAAACAGACTATCGTATAGGGACCTGTAAACAGACTATCGTATAGGGACCTGTTTAACAGACTATCGTATAGGGACCTGTAAACACACTATCGTATAGGGACCTGTAAACAGACTATCGTATAGGGACCTGTAAACAGACTATCGTATAGGGACCTGTAAACAGACTATCGTATAGGGACCTGTAAACAGACTATCGTATAGGGACCTGTAAACAGACTATCGTATAGGGACCTGTAAACAGACTATCGTATAGGGACCTGTAAACAGACTATCGTATAGGGACCTGTAAACAGACTATCGTATAGGGACTTGTAAACAGACTATCGTATAGGGACCTGTAAACAGACTATCGTATAGGGACTTGTAAACAGACTATCGTATAGGGACCTGTAAACAGACTATCGTATAGGGACCTGTAAACAGACTATCGTATAGGGACCTGTAAACAGACTATCGTATAGGGACCTGTAAACAGACTATCGTATAGGGACCTGTAAACAGACTATCGTATAGGGACCTGTAAACAGACTATCGTATAGGGACCTGTAAACAGACTATCGTATAGGGACCTGTAAACAGACTATCGTATAGGGACCTGTAAACAGACTATCGTATAGGGACCTGTAAACAGACTATCGTATAGGGACCTGTAAACAGACTATCGTATAGGGACCTGTAAACAGACTATCGTATAGGGACCTGTAAACAGACTATCGTATAGGGACCTGTAAACAGACTATCGTATAGGGACCTGTAAACAGACTATCGTATAGTGGACCTGTAAACAGACTATCGTATAGGGACCTGTAAACAGACTATCGTATAGGGACCTGTAAACAGACTATCGTATAGGGACCTGTAAACAGACTATCGTATAGGGACCTGTAAACAGACTATCGTATAGGGACCTGTAAACAGACTATCGTATAGGGACCTGTAAACAGACTATCGTATAGGGACCTGTAAACAGACTATCGTATAGGGACTTGTAAACAGACTATCGTATAGGGACCTGTAAACAGACTATCGTATAGGGACCTGTAAACAGACTATCGTATAGGGACCTATAAACAGACTATCGTATAGGGACCTGTAAACAGACTATCGTATAGGGACCTGTAAACAGACTATCGTATAGGGACTTGTAAACAGACTATCGTATAGGGACCTGTAAACAGACTATCGTATAGGGACCTGTAAACAGACTATCGTATAGGGACCTGTAAACAGACTATCGTATAGGGACCTGTAAACAGACTATCGTATAGGGACCTGTAAACAGACTATCGTATAGGGACCTGTAAACAGACTATCGTATAGGGACTGTAAACAGACTATCGTATAGGGACCTGTAAACAGACTATCGTATAGGGACCTGTAAACAGACTATCGTATAGGGACCTGTAAACAGACTATCGTATAGGGACCTGTAAACAGACTATCGTATAGGGACCTGTAAACAGACTATCGTATAGGGACCTGTAAACAGACTATCGTATAGGGACCTGTAAACAGACTATCGTATAGGGACCTGTAAACAGACTATCGTATAGGGACCTGTAAACAGACTATCGTATAGGGACCTGTAAACAGACTATCGTATAGGGACAAAAACTTGTAAACAGACTATCGTATAGGGACCTGTAAACAGACTATCGTATAGGGACTGTAAACAACTATCGTATAGGGACCGTAAACAGACTATCGTATAGGGACCTGTAAACAGACTATCGTATAGGGACCTGTAAACAGACTATCGTATAGGGACCTGTAAACAGACTATCGTATAGGGACCTGTAAACAGACTATCGTATAGGGACCTGTAAACAGACTATCGTATAGGGACTTGTAAACAGACTATCGTATAGGTCCCTTGTAAACAGACTATCGTATAGGGACCTGTAAACAGACTATCGTATAGGGACCTGTAAACAGACTATCGTATAGGGACCTGTAAACAGACTATCGTATAGGGACCTGTAAACAGACTATCGTATAGGGACCTGTAAACAGACTATCGTATAGGGACCTGTAAAACAGACTATCGTATAGGGACCTGTAAACAGACTATCGTATAGGGACCTGTAAACAGACTATCGTATAGGGACCTGTAAACAGACTATCGTATAGGGACCTGTAAACAGACTATCGTATAGGGACCTGTAAACAGACTATCGTATAGGGACCTGTAAACAGACTATCGTATAGGGACCTTGTAAACAGACTATCGTATAGGGACCTGTAAACAGACTATCGTATAGGGACCCTGTAAACAGACTATCGTATAGGGACCTCGTAAACAGACTATCGTATAGGGACTTGTAAACAGACTATCGTATAGGGACCTGTAAACAGACTATCGTATAGGGACCTGTAAACAGACTATCGTATAGGGACCTGTAAACAGACTATCGTATAGGGACCTGTAAACAGACTATCGTATAGGGACCTGTAAACAGACTATCGTATAGGGACCTGTAAACAGACTATCGTATAGGGACTTGTAAACAGACTATCGTATAGGGACCTGTAAACAGACTATCGTATTGGGACCTGTAAACAGACTATCGTATAGGGACCTGTAAACAGACTATCGTATAGGGACCTGTAAACAGACTATCGTATAGGGACCTGTAAACAGACTATCGTATAGGGACCTGTAAACAGACTATCGTATAGGGACCTGTAAACAGACTATCGTATAGGGACCTGTAAACAGACTATCGTATAGGGACCTGTAAACAGACTATCGTATAGGGACCTGTAAACAGACTATCGTATAGGGACCTGTAAACAGACTATCGTATAGGGACCTGTAAACAGACTATCGTATAGGGACTTGTAAACAGACTATCGTATAGGGACCTGTAAACAGACTATCGTATAGGGACCTGTAAACAGACTATCGTATAGGGACTTGTAAACAGACTATCGTATAGGGACCTGTAAACAGACTATCGTATAGGGACCTTGTAAACAGACTATCGTATAGGGACCTGTAAACAGACTATCGTATAGGGACCTGTAAACAGACTATCGTATAGGGACCTGTAAACAGACTATCGTATAGGGACCTGTAAACAGACTATCGTATAGGGACCTGTAAACAGACTATCGTATAGGGACCTGTAAACAGACTATCGTATAGGGACCTGTAAACAGACTATCGTATAGGGACTTAAACAGACTATCGTATAGGGACCTGTAAACAGACTATCGTATAGGGACTTGTAAACAGACTATCGTATAGGGACCTGTAAACAGACTATCGTATAGGGACCTGTAAACAGACTATCGTATAGGGACCTGTAAACAGACTATCGTATAGGGACCTGTAAACAGACTATCGTATAGGGACCTGTAAACAGACTATCGTATAGGGACCTGTAAACAGACTATCGTATAGGGACCTGTAAACAGACTATCGTATAGGGACCTGTAAACAGACTATCGTATAGGGACCTGTAAACAGACTATCGTATAGGGACCTGTAAACAGACTATCGTATAGGGACCTGTAAACAGACTATCGTATAGGGACCTGTAAACAGACTATCGTATAGGGACCTGTAAACAGACTATCGTATAGGGACCTGTAAACAGACTATCGTATAGGGACCTGTAAACAGACTATCGTATAGGGACCTGTAAACAGACTATCGTATAGGGACCTGTAAACAGACTATCGTATAGGGACCTGTAAACAGACTATCGTATAGGGACTTGTAAACAGACTATCGTATAGGGACCTGTAAACAGACTATCGTATAGGGACCTGTAAACAGACTATCGTATAGGGACCTGTAAACAGACTATCGTATAGGGACCTGTAAACAGACTATCGTATAGGGACCTGTAAACAGACTATCGTATAGGGACCTGTAAACAGACTATCCTCACACCCAATATACAACCACTCAACAATATACAACCCTCACACCCAATATACAACCATCTCACACCCAATATATCACCCTCACACTTCACACCCAATATACAACCACTCTCACACCGAATATACAACCACCCTCACACCCAATATACAACACACCCTCACACCCAATATACAATCACTCTCACACCCAATATACAACCACCCTCACACCCAATATAAAACCACTCTCACACCCAATATACAATCACCTCATATCCAATATACACCCAATATACAACAATCACCCTCACAACCCAATATACAACAACACTCACACCCAATATACAAAATCACCCTCACACACCCAATATAAACAACCCTCATTCGCCAATATACAACCACCCTCACACCCAATATACAATCACCCTCACACCCAATATACAATCACCCTCACACCAATATACAACCACACTCACACCCAATATACAACACCCTCACACCCAATATACAACACCCCTCACACCAATATACAACCACCTCACACCCAATATACAATCACCCTCACACCCAATATACAACACCCTCACACCCAATATACAATCACCCTCACACCCAATATACAATCACCACTCACAAATATACAACCACCCTCACACCCAATATACACCCTAACCATATACACACCTCACACCCAATATACAACCACCCTCACACCCAATATACAATCACCTCACACCCAATATACAATCACCCTCACACCCAAATATACAACCACCCTCACACCCAATATACAACACCCTCACACCCAATATACAACCACCCTCACACCCAATATAAACCACCCTCACTCCCAATATACAACAACACCCTCACACCCAATATACAACCACCCTCACCACCAATATACAACCACCCTCACACCCAATATACAATCACCCTCACACCCAATATACAATCACCCTCACACCCAAATATACAATTACACCCTCACACCAATATACAACCACCCTCACACCCAATATACAACCACCCTCACATCCAATATACAACCACCCTCACACCCAATATACAACCACCCTCACACCCAATATACAATCACACCCTCACACCCAATATACAATCACCCTCACACCCAATATACAACCACCCTCACACCCAATATACAACCACCCTCACACCAATATACAACCACCCTCACACCCAATATACAACCACCCTCACATCCAATATACAACCACCCTCACACCCAATATACAACCACCCTCACACCGAATATACAACCACCCTCACACCAATATACAACCACCCTCACATTCCCAATATACAATCACCCTCACACCGAATATACAATCACCCAACACCAATATACAATCACCCTCACACCGAATATACAATCACACCCTCACACACCGAATATACAACCACCCTCACACCCAATATACAACCACCCTCACATCCAATATACAACCACCCTCACACCCAATATACAATCACCCTCACACCCAATATACAATCACCCTCATCCGATATACAATCACCCTCACAACAAATAAACAATCACACTCACATCCAATATACAATCACCCTCATTCCCAATATACAATCACCCTCACACCCAATATACAATCACCCTCACACCCAATATACAACACCCTCATACCCAATATACAACACACCTCACACCCAATATACAACTACCCTCACACCGAATATACAATCACCCTCACAACCAATATACAATCACCTCCACAATATACACCTCATCCAATATAACCACCCTCACACCCAATATACAATCACTCTCACACGAATATACAACACCCTCACACCGAATATACAATCACACTCACATCCAAATATACAACCATCATTCACACCCAATATACAACCACCCTCACACCCAATATACATCACACCTCACCAATATACAACACCCTCACACCCAATATACAATCACACTCACCCAATATACAACCACCTCATACCCAATATACAACCACCCTCACACCCAATATACAACCACCCTCACACCCAATATACAACCACCCTCACACCGAATATACAAATACACTCACACCCAATATACAACCACCCATTCACACCCAATATACAACCACCCTCATGCCCAATATATTCAACTCACACTGAATATACAACTACTCCTCACACCGAATATACAAATACACACTCACATCCAATATACAACCATCCTCATACCCAATATGCAACCACCCTCACACCCAATATACAATCACCTTCACACCCAATATACAATCACCCTCACACCCAATATACAACCACCCTCACATCCAATATACAACCACCCTCACACCCAATATACAACCACCCTCACACCGAATATACAACCACCCTCACACCGAATATACAATCACCCTCACACCCAATATACAATCACCCTCACACCCAATATACAATCACCCTCACACCCAATATACAATCACCCTCACACCCAATATACAACCACCCTCACACACCAATATACAACCACCCTCACACCGAATATACAACACACCCTCACACCCAATATACAACCACCCTCACACCCAATATACAATCACCTCACACCCAATATACAATCACTCACACCCAATATACAATCACCCTCACACCCAATATACAATCACCTCACACCAATATACAATCACCCTCACACCCAATATACAACCACCCTCACACCGAATACACGACCACCCTCACACCCAATATACAACCACCCTCACACCCAATATACAATCACCCTCACACCCAATATACAATCACCCTCACACTCAATATACAATCACCCTCACACCCAATATACAACCAACCTCACACCGAATACACGACCACCCTCACACCGAATATACAACCACCCTTACACACCGAATATACAATCACCCTCACACCCAATATACAATCACCCTCACATCCAATATACAATCACCCTCACACATCCAATATACAATCACCTCACAAATATACAACCACCCTCACACAGATTATATATACACTACATGTAATATACAATCACCCTCACACCCAATATACAATCACCCTCACACCCAATATACAACCACCCTCACACCGAACACACGACCACCCTCACACCCAATATACAATCACCCTCACACCCAATATACAATCACCCTCATACCGAATATATAATCACCCTCACACTTAATATACAAACACCCTCACACTGAATATACAACCACCTTCACACTTAATATGCAATCACCCTTCCACTGAATATTCAATCAGACTCACACCCAATATACAATCACCCTCACACTGAATATACAATCACCCTCACACCCAATATACAATCACCCTCACACCCAATATACAATCACCCTCATACCGAATATATAATCACCCTCACACTTAATATACAAACACCCTCACACTGAATATACAACCACCTTCACACTTAATATGCAATCACCCTTCCACTGAATATTCAATCAGACTCACACTGAATATACAATCACTCTTTCACCGAAATTACAATCACAATCACACCAAATATACAAACACCCCCACACCGAATATATCATCACCCTCACACCGTATATACCACTATTCTCACACCCAATCTACAACAACCCTCACACCCATACAGTCACCCTAAAAACCGAATACAACAATCTAAAACTCGAATATTTATACAATCATCCTCAATCCTAATAACCACTCTTAAGGTTTGTAACAAGTGTATTTCGACACGTGTAGGACACGGGCACGTGTGCCCTCTTGAAAGAGGTTATAGTTATATTATCGCGATACGCTATATTTAGAAGTTGAAGGACTTTTCTAAAGGTAACGTTAACCTCACTTGAGACTTAAATAAATGGACATTCAAAGGGATTAAAATTAACGAGGCATGGTATACGTTTGTATACGTCCTTGAACACTTAACCTATCGCTAAGTAAACATGATAAAAAAGGCTATTTGTCAAAAGGAAAGAATCAAGGAGAAAGATGGAGGCATTCTTCAGTATCGCAGTTTATTTCATACGACATGGGCAATATAAGTTCATCTGGAACTGATATTTATCGTCATACATGACGTTTTAGCAGTTATGTTATTCACGTGATTGCCACGCCAGGTATAGTGTACTAGATATAATTGTACAAATGGTATTTTCTGAATATTACTGATATACATACATATATGTAACCATAATTATGAATACAGGGATTCATCAATAAGTGCACTACCTTAGCTTCTTCATAATCGAATTGCATTTAAAATCTGATTAATCCTGATTAAGGTCGTAATCATGTACGCTGAGAGTATACATGTATGACATCATCTTTTGACAAGCAAATTTTGTTATTTAGAGTCTAGGTTTAATGCATATAAAAGAGTGATGATGAATTCAGATTATGTCATAATACAGTAGACATGATTCAAACACAAATGCAATGCACTGCATTTAGGATAACCGATGGTTGTATAAATTCAAAGTTGAAGAAGTCTTGTCTGAAGCAAAGATTTTGGGATCCAACTGCTAGAGGCACGGCTGTAGCATCCAGCGGCATGAAGCTAGTTTTGTCTAAAGCAAAGCTTTGGGATCCAAACTGCCAGAGACGAAACTGTAGAATCGTATCCAAACTTGATCAAGTCTTGTTTGAAATCCAAACTGCCTGAGGCGATGCTGTAGACACTTGAGAGCCATTCTAGGCTGAGACAAAGTAGTGGAATCCAAACTTGAGCCAGTCTTGTCTGAGACGAAGTTGCAGAATCCAGGCTCGTATATAGCACCATGTAGAGTATGGTTTTTAATCGTGTGTCAAAATGGTTATTTTTTCTTATGGATTAGCTCATCGTTAAAAAACGCTTTTCTTTGTCAAGATGGCTTGATGCTTAACTGTAGAACAACTTTATCTGTCCGAAACGGCTTTTCATTTTTAATTGGGAAAATAAAACGAGATCGATATATTTGGAGAGCCGCGAAGTGCAATAGCTGAACGTTTTTGTTTTGTTTCGGAATGGTATAAGTGGGTCTTTAAATAGCGTACATTTGATATTTTCTTATTTTGAACGAGAAAATCCAGAACATACGTTTCCGACTGCATCTCATTTAAATTTTTAGTTTGGCCTTTTGTTGATGTTAATCTGTCACATTTGTTAAATTATGTAAATATGTTGTTTTAATTTCGCTTTACAGCACTTCCGTACCATTTATGACGTCATTGCCACTTCCGGTTGTCAATCAACAATATCGGGGTAGTAAGCGTGTTTATTTGTATAGAATCCCTGAAAACGTTTTATCCACGGGTATGACTGTATCAAAACAATCTGTTATGATAGAGGATAGTGAAGTAAACAAGTTCCGAAACTTTTGACCAAATCTTGATAACAACAGCTATCCCGTCGTTTGATGGCAATCGTTAATGGGCTTCAAATATCGACAGTAAAAGGGTTTCCATTATTTCGTACATCAGTTCATGACGCATAACAATCGCTCGTACAAATAAACAAAGAGTCTCTATCTTCTACTGGTAGTACTGTTCCAACTGTGCGGACTACACTATTGTATATCAGTGCATATGTAATGCAAACATGTCTAGACCAGGAACGTGGGGAACGTGTAGACGTGGGGAACGTGTAGACGTGGGGAACGTGTAGACGTGTAGACGTGGGGAACGTGTAGACGTGAGGAACGTGGGGAACGTGTAGACGTGTAGACGTGGGGAACGTGTAGACGTGTAGACGTGGGGAACGTGTAGACGTGAGGAACGTGGGGAACGTGTAGACGTGTAGACGTGGGGAACGTGTAGACGTGTAGACGTGGGGAACGTGTAGACGTGAGGAACGTGTAGACGTGTAGACGTGGGGAACGTGTAGACGTGGGGAACGTGGGGAACGTGTAGACGTGGGGAACGTGGGGAACGTGTAGACGTGTAGACGTGTAGACGTGGGGAACGTGTAGACGTGGGGAACGTGTAGACGTGTAGACGTGGGGAACGTGTAGACGTGTAGACGTGGGGAACGTGTAGACGTGGGGAACGTGTAGACGTGTAGACGTGGGGAACGTGGGGAATGTGTAGACGTGGGGAACGTATAGACGTGTAGACGTGGGGAACGTGTAGACGTGAGGAACGTGGGGAACGTGTAGACGTGTAGACGTGGGGAACGTGTAGACGTGTAGACGTGGGGAACGTGTAGACGTGAGGAACGTGTAGACGTGTAGACGTGGGGAACGTGTAGACGTGGGGAACGTGTAGACGTGTAGACGTGGGGAACGTGTAGACGTGAGGAACGTGTAGACGTGGGGAACGTGTAGACGTGTAGACGTGGGGAACGTGGGGAACGTGTAGACGTGTTTTATTGTCTTTTGTCTTTTTTGTAAAGTGTATTGTCCAACTTCTATTTTATAAATGAAAATATTCTTATGGAAATCCGGGTATAATAAACATGCGTGATAATTTTATAACGTAGCTAGCTTGCCCGTATAGCAATGTCGTCATGGCATAATAAAGTGTTATTATTGTAAAAGTCTATTGTGACAAATAACATAAGACGACCTGCGTTATGAAAATTAACATTTTATCTATTTTCATCAAATTGTTCAGAAGTTGATGATACGTGTAGTATTTAACAGTAAGTTAATTACTTTTGCGACTCTTCAAAATTATCAATTCATGTTTGGCTAAAAATAAAATTGTTGCGCCAAATTTACTTATGACGTTATTATCAATATGTAACGTCATATGATAATCTCAGTTCGCAAGTGGCATCCGAGCAGAATTTCGTCTGCCTTATAAAAAGAATGGAATTGAAAGTTTTAACTGCATCATCAGTTATGTGATCTTACATTTATGGCTATGTCTGAAATATCAAACTCGCTAAAACTTGCCTTTAAAAGTATTGTTATACATCAATTTTACACCTAATGATATGATTTTTGTAGACGCATTGCTATATAACTCGGGAGATTCAGTCCGTTTTTGTCGTACATCAATGCCGCGTCAGAAGCGGTATCATACATTATATGCTGTTTGATCATAGCTATTACTTCGCTTTACCGCCAAGAACAATGATATTTCATACCACATTACAGTAACGCATTCAAAAGCTGCCCAGCTCTGTGCCGTAATCTCACTCGGCTTTGTACATCCAGTCACAAAAATAACGGTATCGCCATCTTACCATGATAAATCCATTGAAATATCTCCGAGAGTTCTTATCATTAAGACTATTATATAACTATGGTGTATCTATCTGTCTACCCACGAGAAAGCTCGCCAAACATTTTATGTTGTGTGTTTTTATTAAACTACCGTTAGAATGGGGAGCGTGTCGGAGTGTTCCTGTTATTAAAACGAGGCAGAGTTTACATGTAATTACAGCGGCGTTTTTTCTCGCTCTTCCTCCACAAACTTTGTAAGATACAGCCCGAGCAGTAATTTAAAGCTAGCCCTGTAATAACCGGGGGTGCAGCGTCAGGCAGTAAGCGGATTAGTAATGGAGGAGAGGGCAGCTGGTGTCCAGAAGCCAAGTCCCGAGTGACCGTTGATACATGAGAAAGGGGTCTATGACTTAGTGAGGCCGGCCATGCTCTGACCTCGGGCCAAGAGCAGCGAGCAACACTAAATTACTCAACACTACACGTACATTGGTAGGTATCATTGCGCGTGACGTCACACACCATTAGTTCTATCCCTCGCGCTTTTGCGCGTGCGAAGCATTGATAGGACCAGGTTTCAGCACGCGCATTCCAGTCTGGTAGTGGACTGGTGGGCGATATGGTAACTAGTGGTAAAGGTGTGCCCGTTCAAACCACACTGGAATTTCTTTATTATAGTCATTTCCAACATATGTGTTCAGGTTTTATAACTTTACGGCCGATATAGGACCAAGTGTTACGTTTATTGGGTTGTGTTCTATTCATGACATCGTGGATATCATTACGAACGGCGTTCAGGAGATGGGACCCCTTAACACTGAGCAGGTCTGCTACTATAAATTAAAGTAAGTACAAAATGCTAGTAGTACAATTCCAATATACCACCTTTATTTTTGTCTGATGGGTAAACCGATACCTAAATGTCTGATAGACTTACCACAATAACTCTATGTCTGACGGACTTACCACTATATCTTAATGTCTGACAGGACTAACCACTAGGCCCTATATCTCTGACCGGACTTACCACTGAATCCCTATGTCTGACTGGACTTTCCACTGTATCTCTATGTCAGACGGACTTACCACTATATCTCTATGACTGACGGGACTAACCACTAGGTCCTATATATATATATATGACAGGACTTACCACTGTATCTCTATGTCAGACGGGACATGTCAGACGGGACTTACCACTGTATCTCTTTGTATGACAGGACTTACCACTGTATCTCTAAGTCTGACGGGACTCACCACTGTATCTCTATGTATGACGGGACTTACCACTGTATCTCTATGTCTGACGGGACTAACCACTGTATCTCTATGTGACAGGCTGACAGGACTTATCACTGTATCTCAATGTATGACGGGACTTACCACTGTATCTCTATGTCTGACGGGACTTACCACTGTATCTCTATGTCAGACGGGACTTACCACTAAATCTCAATGTCTGACAGGACTTACCACTAGGGCCTATATCTCTGACGGGACTAACCACTGTATCTCTATGTCTGACGGGATTTTTCACTTTATCTCTATGTCTGACGGGACTAACCACTGTATCTCTATGTCTGACGGGATTTTTCACTTTTTATCTCTCTGTCTGACGGGACTAACCACTGTATCTCTATGTCTGACGGGACTAACCACTGTATCTCTATGTCTGACGAGACTTACCACTGTATCTCTATGTCTGACGGGACTAACCACTGTATCTCTATGTCTGACAGGACTTACCGCTGTATCTCTATGTCTGACGGGACATACCACTGTATCACTATGTCTGACAGGACTTACAACTGTATATCTATGTCTGACAGGACTTACCACTGTATATCTATGTCTGACGGGACTTACCACTATATCCCTATGTATGACAGGACTTACCACTATATCTCTATGTCTGACCGGACATACCACTGTATCTCTATGTCAGACAGGACTTACAACTGTATCTCTATGTCTGACTGGACTTACCACTATATCCCAATGTATGACAGGACTTACCACTGTATCCCTATGTCTGACGGGACTTACCACTGTATATTTATGTCAGACGGGACTTACCAGTGTATCCCTATGTCTGACAGGACTTTCCATTGTTTCTCTATGTCTGACGGGACTTGCCACTGTATCTCTATGGCTGACGGGACTAACCACTAGGACCTATATATATGACAGGACTTACCACTGTATCTCTATGTCTGACGGGACTTACCACTGTATCTCTATGTCTGACGGGACTTACCACTGTATCTCTATGTCTGACGGGACTTACCACTGTATCTCTATGTCTGACGGGACTTCTTACCGGACTTACCACTGTATCTCTATGTCTCTATGTCTGACGGGACTTACCACTGTATCTCTATGTCTGACGGGACTTACCACTGTATCTCTATGTCTGACGGGACTTACCACTGTATCTCTATGTCTGACGGGACTTACCACTGTATCTCTATGTCTGACTGTAGGACCACTGTATCTCTATGTTTGACTGTATGACCACTGTATCTCTATGTCTGACGAGACTTACCACTATATCACTATGTCTGACGGGACTTACCACTGTATCTCTATGTCTAACGGGACTTACCAATGTATCTCTATGTCTGACGGGACTTACCACTGTATCTCTATGTCTGACGGGACTTACCACTGTATCTCTAAGTCTAACGGGACTTACCTCTGTTTCTCTATGTCTGACGGGACTTACCACTGTATCTCTATGTCTAACGGGACTTACCACTGTTTCTCTATGTCTGACGGGACTTACCACTGTATCTCTATGTCTTACCGGACTTACCACTGTATCTCTATGTCTGACGGGACTTACCACTGTATCTCTATGTCTGACGGGACTTACCACTGTATCTCTATGTCTGACGGAACTTAACACTGTATCTCTATGTCTGACTGTAGGACCACTGTATCTCTATGTTTGACTGTATGACCACTGTATCTCTATGTCTGACGAGACTTACCACTATTTCACTATGTCTGACGGGACTTACCACTGTATCTCTATGTCTAACGGGACTTACCAATGTATCTCTATGTCTGACGGGATCTCTATGTCTGACGGGACTTACCACTGTATCTCTATGTCTGACGGGACTTACCACTGTATCTCTATGTCTAACGGGACTTACCACTGTTTCTCTATGTCTGACGGGACTTACCACTGTATCTCTATGTCTAACGGGACTTACCACTGTTTCTCTATGTCTGACGGGACTTACCACTGTATCTCTATGTCTGACGGGACTTACCACTGTATCTCTATGTCTGACTGTAAGACCACTGTATCTCTATGTCTGACGGGACTTACCACTGTATCTCTATGTCTGACGGGACTTATTACTGTATCTCTATGTCTGACGGGACTTACCACTGTATCTCTATGTCTGACTGTATGACCACTGTATCTCTATGTCTAACGGGACTAACCACTGTATCTTTATGTCTGACGAGACTTACCACTGTATCTCTTTGTCTGACGGGACTTACCACTGTATCTCTATGTCTGACTGGACTTACCACTGTATCTCTATGTCTGACTGGACTTACCACTGTATCCCTATGTATGACTGGACTTAAGAGTGTATCTCTATGTCTGACGGGACTTACCGCTGTATCTCTATGTCTGACTGAACTTACCACTGTTTCTCTATGTCTGACGGGAATTACCACTGTATCTCTATGTGTGACGGGCTTGCCACTGTTTCTCTATGTCTGACGGGACTTACCACTGTATCTCTATGCCTGACGAGACTTCCCACTGTATCTCTATGTCTGACGGGCTTGCCACTGTTTCTCTATGTCTGACGGGACTTACCACTGTATCTCTATGCCTGACGAGACTTCCCACTATATGTCTATGTCTGACGAGACTTACCACTATATCTCTATGTCTGACGGGACGTACCACTATATCTCTATGTCTGAATGGACTTACCAGTGTATCTCTTTGTCTGACGGGACTTACCAGTGTATCTCTATGTCTGACGGGACTTACCACTATATCTCTATGTCTGAATGGACTTACCAGTGTATCTCTATGTCTGACTGGACCTATCACTATATCGCTATGTCCGGCGGGATTTACCACTGTATCTCTATGTCACTCTAGGTAGCAGGACCCTGTGGTATTATGTTGACATCATACCTAGGTAGCAGGATAAGTGTGATATTATGTTGATATCAGACCTATGTATTAGGACCCTGTGTCAATGTTGATATCGGACCTAGGTAGCAGGACCCTGTGTTATTATGTTGACTTCATGCTTACGAAGAGAGGAACTTGGTGTTCTAGATTATTTATTAAGGTTAGAAAACCCTATATATTTACATACGAAGAGTCAGGCCCCTGTGATGTTATAATGATTACAAACTAAGCTTCAGGAAGTTGTATAGCCTTAATGTCTAGGTAGCGAGTCTTGTAGACTATAAAGTATCGATGGTAGTTTGCTGATTTCATATCTGTGAATCAAGTCTGTTTTATATTCCACGCAAGAAGCACACAATGTAATGTTTTACACCTTTGTATTTTGCATAATATCAGGTATCAAATCCCTGTGGTATATGGATATATATTATCTTGTATTTAGACACACAGGGGTCTGAATCTTAGGGGTAAACCCATAAGAATCAGACCCCTGAGTGTTTTATGTAGAGTGGGCGCCGATGTGATAGGTCTGGTGCACACAGGTTTCAGGACCCTGTGTTACTAAAGCCTAAGTATCAGGTTCCTGTGTGTTTATAGACTGGTGGCATTTCCTGGCTAATAACAGTGAACACAGTTATCGGTCTCTGTGTTATTATGTAGATTATACGCATTTGTGTAGAATCTCATGATGCAACTAAAACCCAACGTAACAGGCCCCTGTGTTTTAGGTCTGATGGTACAAGCATCTGAGCCGTTTTCGTTGGCAAAAGTATTTTTCCAATTATAAATTCTGACGAACCTGCACATTGTGATAGCAGCCTATGATGGCTTAGTCAATGCTCGTCTGAAAACAATATGTAATCACCAGATCTATGAATACTTCACGTACAAACGACTTGTTCCAACCACAGGCGCACAGATTTTGTTTTTATTAAAGATATTTTAAGATATGTCTTGGTAGTATTTTCTGAAGTGATTATTACCAAGACATGCTGTCAGATTATTTTTTATGTCCGCAAATGTCTATGGTCCAGCCAATCAATCTAGGTGTCGTGTAAATGTACTGATACTAAGTAAAATTGCACGGTATTGTAGTGAGTTGCATGCTGTATACACAGGGACCTGAGTTACAGCATAAGTAGGTCTGGTGGGATTTCGATGGCTAAATAACGTGTTCCAAGTCCCTGTGGTATATAATGTTTGTAAATAATTGGTGTCATATGCCTTTGCAGACACAGGGATCTGGGAATTAGTTACAGATTATATAATCATGGACCAACCAGAGTGCCCTAAGACCATTTTTAGACGTTTAAGAGGTCTAGATTAAAAAACGATCAAAAGCATACGCTACATGGTACTATATATGGTCTTAGGGCACTCTGGTGGGTCCATGATTATATAACCTATAACTAATTCTCAGATCCCTGTGTTTGCAGAATACACTGTTATTTATTCTAAAACTCTAGGTATCAGACGTATCAGGCCTAGGTGTTAGATCTGATCGTATTTTACTGGTTAATACCCTGGTTTCAGAACACAAGTTTTAGGTCCCTATAAAATATGTACATACTAGGTGTCGGGTTCCTGTGTGTGTTTGATGATATTTGACAGGTTTCAAGTCCCTGTGCTATATGTA
This sequence comes from Argopecten irradians, assembly GCF_041381155.1. Lineage (NCBI taxonomy): Eukaryota > Metazoa > Mollusca > Bivalvia > Pectinida > Pectinidae > Argopecten > Argopecten irradians. The sequence goes on from NC_091141.1 coordinate 26,348,737, forward strand.
TATAGTAGGTGCCGGGTTCCTGTGTGTGTTTGATGGTATTTGACAGGTTTCAAGTCCATGTGCTATATGTACATACTAGGTGTCGGGTTCCTGTGTGTGTTTGACGGTATTTGAAAGGTTTCAAGTCCCTGTGCTATATGTACAATCTAGGTGTCGGGTTCCTGTGTGTGTTTGATGGTATTTGACAGGTTTTGAGTCCCTGTGCTATATGTACAATCTAGGTGTCGGGTTCCTGTGTGTGTTTGATGGTATTTGACAGGTTTTGAGTCCCTGTGCTATATGTACATACTAGGTGTCGGGTCCCTGTGTGTGTTTATGTAGCACAGGTTTCGAGTCCCTGTGCTATATGTACATACTAGGTGTCGGGTCCCTGTGCTATTATGTAGCATACCTACTCCAGTACTTATAATTATGTATAGATCAGGACTTATTAAGAAACCCAGTGTGTTTGCTGGTTGGTGATGACCTTACTTCCTCTGTGTAATTACTGCCATACTGCTGAGATACACTAACCATGCCTGGTCCGGTCATGTTTACGCAGTTAATGAATGGCGTGTCTCTAATTACTTCACACTCAAACCACGGTACAGTTGTGTCTAGCATGTAGTCAGAGAAAATGGTCGGGACTCTGCAAATATAGACGGGTACCCGGTCTAAGGCGTTAAATTGCGAGGTGTAGTCGGGAAGTCGGGTAAATGAGAAATATAATCGGGTAGTCGGATCAATGGGAGATGTAGTTGAGTAAATGTGATATATAGTCGAGTAAATGGGATATATAATCGGGTAAATCAAGAGATATAATAGGGTAAATGAGATATTTAAATGGGTAAATAAGAGATATAATCGGGTAAATAAGAGATATAATCGGATAAATAAGAGATATAATCGGGTAGTTGGATAAATGGGAGATAAAGGCAGGTAAATGGGAGATAAAGGCAGGTAAATGGGAGATAGAGTCAGGTAAATGGGAGATATAATCGGTAGTCGGGTAAATGGGAGATATAACCGGTAGTCGGGTGAATGGGAGATATAATCGGGTAGTCGGGTAATTGGCAGATTTATAGTCGGTCGGGTAGCGAGTGAAGTTGTCGTGATGGGAGTTTTATAATCGAAGGCCACGGTCACAGGTGTTAATCTTGAAAGGTGTAGTCAAGTAGCCGGATGGACGGGGGTATATTGCGGTAGTCAGGTAAATTGGAGATCTTGACGGGCAGCGAGTGCATTCTATTTTAGGAGACGTAGTCGGATAGCAATATTTCCGGAGGTATAGTCGGGCAGAGATACTTTTTCTAGAGATAAGTCGGGTACCCGTGTTGAAGTATCATTTCGGGAGTTTTTATTGGGTAGGCGGGTAATGGCGTTATTTCGTGATTTATCGTCGGATAGGCGGGTAATGACGTTATTTCAGGAGACATTTTCGGGTAGTCGGGTGATAACGTCATTTCGTGAGTTATCATCGGGTAACCTGGTGATAGCGTTAATTCGGGAGTAATTATCGTCGGGTTGCCGGTTGAATGTATCATTTCAGACAATTATTTTAGAGACATTACTCTTTACCGTAAGTGTTCTGATGTCATTCATCGTAGGAGGAAGGAATGATTGCTTTGTTACATAGGATACATTTTGTAGTTCCGTGATTCTACGAAGTACACGGGATGTACCCAATCTCGGATCAATCATTCAAAATTGTGGTTGCAGCCCAAAGGTGGTGTGACTAGAACCAATCCCTGAATAATGTATGTGTAGGTTTTGCCTGCACGCGCGTGGGAGTCGCGTGAGCCAAAGCGAACTGTAAGAAAACCACAAATATTTCGAGTTTGTATTTAGAGCGGAAATGTACCAGTGGTATCTTCGTCTAAAACACGCCTATTTAAGGATTTCACGGGTTATATATAGAAAAATGCCGCAGTAAAGGTTTAAGAAACTGATAAGTTATATTTTTGATTTATATATATACCTATATCACTATCCACTCATTCTTTGTTGATCGTGTATAAAATCTGTTAGATAGAGATGTCGAGTTTGCCAAATACTGATATGGTGTAGGTACAGAGTCTATGTACAGAACTGTATATTTTTTGTATGACATGTATATAGATAAAATGGCAATGTTTTAATTGATAAGCACACGAAAACAAGATACCCATACATGACTTTTGAGATATTTTGAGATTCAATTCAATATACGCTGCAGCTTATTATATTATTACAGAAATAAAAAAATAAAAATACAAAAGAGAAGAAACTATATAGCGGCCAGACCGGGGTTCAAACCGATTTTTAATGGGTCTTTCTAACGTTCTTGAAGACACACGATACCATTGTACCACCACCGTGGGTATTTAGCTGGACGCCATTCATTGATTCTGACGACCGTGCCAAAACTGCAACAGTAGGCAATAGCAGTTTGATATAATAAACTTTTATAGTATCAATTCAATTCAATTCATTTTATTCACTCCAGACACACGATCTGTGTGTAACAGGAGGTCAATCAAACAAATACATAGAGATGACAGAACAGAGATACATCAATTACATAATAATGTTCTACAAGTTTAGAAATAATACATACATTACATATATACATACCCTACATTCTTACATTAATATGTAATATATTTTTTGTACATACTTTACATAATACATTACATTACATATATTATACACATTACATACATACATTGTTCTACGTAACTACATAAATACTATCAAGCAGACTAAAACTGCATTGCTAACAAAAGTGTGAATTTCATGAAGCTGGAATTTATCGGAGTATTTTCATAGCGTGTCACGTTTACGAGATATGAAGAAAAGCTATGGACCCCAGAGAAAAAAGTCATCGACTTACGTCCAGCATCTAGCAACTGATTAATGTAGGTTTTGAACTCGTTATCCTAAGGTGAATAGTAGTACTTAATTTGGGCACATAAAGGGGTAGAACGAATTATCATAGCCTGTCCCTCCGTTCCTGGGGAACGGTGACCGCCTTATATCCCTAAGACCCAATGCTCCTAAGGCCCGTTAGTCCGAAGGCCCAATAGCCCGAAGGCCCGATAGTCCGACACAAGATAATGTAACTGGAATTTAAATGCAAACAGTACCCAAAATTAAAACAAATACTTATAACAGTTTTCCATACAAAAGACAAAATTGTAAACTTGCTAAGATAGACTTGTCTGACTATTTAGATTTGACGCTGAAAATGATAACAAACAACGAAATGTAACGAATTTAAAAAGAGCATAATTTTGAAATACGTATTTGATGTTGAAGTATATACATTTCATATTCTAACTCTGCAATCCTGTTTAACATATTCCCTAACAATTAACATTATGCGAACAATTTCCATCATTTAAGGGGAAAATATGTCAAAGAAAGGAGTAACGAAACGCAAAAATAAGTCTTTAAGTACATACGTGTATTTTTCAGTTATGGACTTTTGTTCAGGTTCATATGGTGCTGTAACGTCTTGGTATTATTAAACATTCGATTCTTTTGGTGAACATGAAATGGTTAAATTATATGTCTCATCTATTGACGCACAGAGCCTTCAGTTTTACTATGACATAGACTACAGGGCCTGGGTAAAGTAACTAGGCTTAGTATCTCATCTGCTTCCATATGTATGATCACGTGTGTGAAGTATTTGGTATGAGTTCATATTTTGAACACTCCCCCCCCCCTCCCAAGATTTTTATAAAAAAATTGGCTTTGATTCACCAACTGTAGGGGTTCAGACGATAGACTTCGGAACATTGGTAAGTGTCAAGTACAATGTAAGTGGGTTCAAATCTCGCCGAGAGTAAGGTAACACCAATTTAAAAGAGTATTTCTGTTTGTTATATCTTGTGCATTACCAAAGTTAACAATATGTATGAGTGTTGTATCTATACGACAAAGGAAAGAAGGTACCAGGAAATAGTTTTCATATATATTTTTCTGGATTTTTTTCATTAAAAAATAACCCCCAAAAGACCATGTCCCAAATTTTATTGGTATCCTTTACATCCGTTACATGTGAATATCCTTCACTGAATTGTCCCTTGTGGCCGAGTGCATCCTGTAATATTCTATGTAATGTATTGCTTTTTCACTGGCTGAAAAGAATGTTTGTTTATATCTCTTGCATTGCCGGGGTAAGATGTGGCGTGATTTTGAGAATTCCTGAAATATTTAGACATCAGTTTTCGAAGTTTGTCGAGTTTTTGTTTGGTGTTTACCCGACATGTTCTATCGCTGAACTGGTATCATCATGTGTTACGGTTTTATTGAAGTGCCTTATTTTTCAGTCGCGGATGTCTTCAGTGCTATATATGTTTGTGCCAATATAATTAAGCTGAGACATATACATGTAGTTTCCTTCCTACATGTAATACTAATGAGGATATGATCACAGGCGTTTGGCTCTATAGATATTTTCTCTCTCTATGTATTTGTAATACTGACACAGTAAACTTTACACATATATAGAGAAAATGTCTAAAGAGCCAAACGCCTACGGTACCGTGAAAAGACGACTAATTCTTTTTGCCGAATACCGAGTTTCGAGTTGACATTTTCGAGTTTCGAGTTAACTTTTTCGGATTTCGAGTGAATTTTTCAAATTTCGAATAAAACTTCGAGTTTCGAGTCAACATTTACGAGTTTCGAGTGAACTATTTCTCGAGTCAATTTTTCAAGTTTCGAGTAAACTTTTTCGAGTTGTTGTATAACCAGTACCAACGAGGTGATTAGAAACTGTTGTACATGAATATATCTTAATAGGAAATAGTGCTATGTTAAAGTCGACAAATCTAAGTCCATATATCTTTTTCTACATTTTCATATTTCATTATTGATACATAGTTACATATCGATTCTCACAAGTCAAAATTGTCTTTTAATTCACAAAAATATATTAAAAATATTAAAACTTATTAATTAATGATAGTATCATAATATTATCTACCCGAATAAAGCCTTTTAAGCAAAATAAAATGAAATGGTGGATGAAAATAACCTTAATTAAGGTTTATTATTCCATTCAATATATTCATATGTATGTATCGTAATGCTTTAAAACGAAGGAATAATGAAAAATGTATTTTCGTTGAGAAAGTTTTTCGCAGTCGAGTTTTTGCCAAAGAAAATTAATATTTCCGCGAAATCTGATCGCCCTTGGAAAAAAAAATAATCGCACGCGGAAATATATTTGTTCTATAGAATAGAATTCAAAGATCCTCAAAAGAAATCGCAAAGACTTTATTTCCTCGTGCATATAAAGTTAAAAAGTTAAAATTGTTGATGTTTCATTAGCCATGAAGAACCTAAGACGATATTGGAGTAAAACGACGGGAACTGTACCACCTGATAATGTGTAGCGCGCTTCAAACAGGAGGATATTTGTACGGCGCCTGGGAAATTACCTAGGATGAAATGAAATCGCATCATGTGTATGTTGTTGCGCCAAAAATAGTGCGCAATGCCATCTTCAAACGCTCATCCAACCATAGTAAATGTGTTTAATGTTCTAAATGTAGTAAAAAGACATCGACTCGCCAGCAGTCATAAGCGAGTCTAACGTTGAAAGTATGCGTGATAGAACACAGTTCATAATTGTGTTATGAAAAACTAAGTGGCAAGTCTCGATGTTCTTTTAATAAATGAATTTTGAATTTCATAAATATCTAAACGTATAGACGGCTGTAGTCGTGTGCCAAATATTGCGCAATTTTCACAAAGAAATAGAAAATAAAATGTTTAATGAATTGAAACTTACCGATTAAGCATACAGGAGAGATAGTAGAACTAATACGATCACAGGCCTATGGTACGATAAAGGTGATAGTATACACATCGTGCTATTCATTGAATATTCACTGATTGTGTAACAGCAGGGACGGGTTAGGGTTAATTAGGATTTTGCCCCCAACCCCCCCCCCCCTCCCCATTACGTTTCATCTTCCTACGCCACTGTAACAGTGTAATAACATAACCATTTCTAGTCCGCTAAACCTGCCTATATTATTAGGTTTTTTTATTTTTATTTTTTGCCTAATATATAATCAGCTCGCGGTATATATTAGGCAAAAAAAAAAAAAAAAAAAAAAAAAATAAAAAAAAAGCCTAATAATATAGGCAGGTTTAGCGGACTAAATCATTTCCAATAACACGACAAAAATATCTAGAAAGGTCACATTTCTTGAATGTCTTAACTTCTATTTCTATATAGTAATGCTAATGATATTTATCCTGGTTGATGCGATTATCAATATTGTACAGGAATGCGTTTGCCAAATGCTGAGTTGTAAAAATCAGTTTTTTGGACTTTTTGAAATGTGTCAGACTCTTGTCACTGACCAAACGGTCCATGTATCTTTTGTGTAACAAATCCGAATGAAGCCTCCCGATCAACTGGCCTAGATGAACTTTAATATGATTGTTTCTTCTTTTAGGTGTATGGTCCTGGACTCAACAAAGATGCAGAAGTACACCAAAGTGCATGTTGACGAGAGTGAACCAACTGGAGGTAAGTTAAACCCTTAAACCTCAGGCATCAGCTCGACATAAGCCATTCAGAAAGTATTTTACTTTAGCCCGACATCAGCCAATCAAAAATAATTTGACTCAAGCCCGACATCAGCCAATCAGAAAAAATCAACCACCTCAGTTTACCACAGTTTAGCACTACCATTCAGTATTTGTGTCACACTAGTCCATTATCAGCCAATCATGGGCAGAATTTGTGTCACACTAGTCCAGTATCAGCCAATTAGAATTTGTGTCACACTAGTCCAGTATCAGCCAATTAGAATTTGTGTCACACTAGTCCAGTATCAGCCAATTAGAATTTGTGTCACACTAGTCCAGAATCAGCCAATCAGAATTGTGTCACACTAGTCCAGTATTAGCCAATCAGAATTTGTGTCACACTAGTTCAGTAATAGCCAATTAGAATTTGTGTCACACTGTCCAGTATCAGCCAATCAGAATTGTGTCACACTAGTCCAGTATCAGCCAATTAGAATTTGTGTCACACTTGTCCAATATCAGCCAATCAGAATTGTGTCACACTAGTCCAGTATCAGCCAATTAGAATTTGTGTCACACTAGTCCAGTATCAGCCAATCAAAATTTAGGCTATTAATCCTCATCCACCAATTAAAATCTGTTTCATCTCACTAAAGGGGACAGTTTAGAGAAAAAGTGCAATCACTAAAATAGGCAATACAATAAAGTTTAAATGAAAATTCACTTCATATAATGTAAATTTGGTTGGTTTGTTTAGCAATCTGTTTGATGCTAAGTAAAGCTAACGTTAAAATAGCTCACGGTAAAGTTGTGTAACTAGTTTATCATCGTCTGAACCTATAATTAGAGTAATGTTTTCTATGATATAGCTCTTACAATTTGTGGAACGCCCTCTAAGGTAAGACATTTTCCAGAAGGTTATAAGTTTTATTTGTGAACGTGACTTATACACTTTGTGTCAAATATATGTTTATTTCCCCTATTTTAAAACTCTCAGTTGTTGTCATGTTTCAGACTTAGTCTTTGTTATCAATAACTATTTTCGTAGACGAAACTTAAAACAACAGTTAATTCGTATGATTATATTCGATTTCACGCGTTTGTGAGTGTTAAATATATTTCTTTGTCGTAATCAACTTGACGCCAGACTTACAAAGCATATGATTAGTATTTAATCAAGAGAGTAAAACTTTTAAGACGCTATAAGGATTAGGGTCATACAAACGTAGAATTAGAGCTACAAAAGTCACTTTTGCTATTACGGAGTGTGCATACACCACTATTTTACTTCCAGTGGCGCATGTTTTATCTTAGAACGTGTCCATGGTAATATTAATTAACATAGCTGGCATGGTATCTCTCCTGGCCTCCGGTATTTTGTCGAGGTGTTAATGGACCGTCAATCATAGCAAGCTATGAAGACGTGTAAAACACGCTCCGGTTCACAGCGGCCAGTCCCTCCGACTAATACCTCTGACCATTCCTAGTTTACCCCCCGCCATTATTTTCTGTTATCCCATCGTGTCTTTTCACTGTTATTTCCCCGTATTCCCCTGTTATTCACATTACCTTCCCTCGTTATATCCCCTCAGCCTTCCCTCATATTATTCTCCCATCCTTCCCTCATGTTATTCCCTCGTTCTGCCCTCGTGCTATTCCACCGTCCTTTCCTCGTGGTATTCCCCGCCCTTTCCTCATGTTTTTCTCCCATCCTTCCCTCATGTTATTCCCTCGTCCTTCCCTCGTGTTATCCCCTCGTCCTTCCCTTCTGCTATTCCACCGTCCTTCCCCGTGCTATTCCACCGTCATTTCCTCGTGGTATTCCACCGTCCTTCCCCGTGCTATTCCACCGTCCTTCCCTCATGTTATTCTCCCATCCTTCCCTCGTGGTATTCCCCGTCCTTTCCTCGTGGTATTCCCCGTCCTTCCCTCATGTTATTCTCCCATCCTTCCCTCGTGGTATTCCCCGTCCTTTCCTCGTGGTATTCCCCGTCCTTCCCTCATGTTATTCTCCCATCCTTCCCTCATGTTATTCTCCCCTCATGTTATTCTCCCATCCTTCCCTCATGTTATTCTCCCATCCTTCCCTCATGTTATTCTCCCATCCTTCCCTCATGTTATTCTCCCATCCTTCCCTCATGTTATTCTCCCATCCTTCCCTCATGTTATTCTCCCATCCTTCCCTCATGTTATTCTCCCATCCTTCCCTCATGTTATTCCCCCATCCTTCCCTCATGTTATTCTCCTCATCCCTCCTTCCCTCATGTTATTCTCCCATCCTTCCCTCATGTTATTCTCCCATCCTTCCCTCTTATTGTCCTCCTCTGTATTCCCATCCTTCCCTCATGTTATTCCCCTCCTTCCCTCATGTTATTCTCCCATCCTTCCCTCATGTTATTCCCCGTCCTTCCTTAGTTATTCATTCCCCGTCCCTTCCCGTGTTATTCCCCGTCCTTTCCTCGTGGTATTCCCCGTCCTTTCCTCGTGGTATTCCCCGTCCTTCCCTCGTGTTATTCCCCGTCCTTTCCTCGTGGTATTCCCCGTCCTTTCCTCGTGGTATTCCCCGTCCTCCTTCCCTCATGTTATTCCCTAGTGGTATTCCCCGTCCTTCTCGTCGTGGTATCCCGTCTTCCTCGTGGTATTCCCCGTCCTTTCCTCGTGGTATTCCCGTCCGCTCTCCCGTTTCCCAGTGTATTCCCGTTCCTCGTGGTATTCCCGTCCTTCTCTCGTGGTATTCCCCGTCCTTTCCTCGTCCCGTTGTGTTATTCCCCGTCCTTTCCTCGTGGTATTCCCCGTCCTTTCCTCGTGGTATTCCCCGTCCTCCTTCCCTCATGTTATTCCCTAGTGGTATTCCCCGTCCTTTCCTCGTGGTATTCCCCGTCCTTCCCTCGTGTTATTCCCCGTCCTTTCCTCGTGCTATTCCCCGTACTTTCCTCGTGGTATTCCCCGTCCTCTTCCCTCATGTTTATTCCCCTCGTCCTTCCCTCAAACTATTCCACAGTCCCTTTCCTCGTGGTATTCCCCGTCCTTGTTCCTGTGGTTCCTCTCCGTGGTATTCCCCGTCCTTCCCTCATGTTATTCCCTAGTGGTATTTCCCCGTCCTTTCCTCGTGGTATTCCCCGTCCTTTCCTCGTGGTATTCCCCGTCCTTCCTTCGTGTTATCCTCTCGTCTTTCCCGCTTGTTATTTCTCCCGATCGTCGCTCGTGTTATTCCCTCGCCTTTCCCTCCTCGTGTTATCCCCTCACATTTTCCCCTCCTGCCAGTACACCGCGGCATGTTATGATCTGACCAGAGTATGGTATATGGACACTCATTTATTATCACTTTGGCCCCACGTGCAAACTATAACAAACACATCCCAATTAGAAGGTTCAGTGGTACAGCCATACTGGTGCGGATCAGTCACTTTATAGTGCAATTACGGAGCCACTGAAGGAAGTTTATGTCCTGGTGTTAACGGAAACCATCTGGTGCTTTACCGATAAATTGTTATGTAAGATAAAACTTTCACGATACCACTTCTTGATGATATGGTGTGACCGGGGTATACTAGTTCAGCCGACTGTTACTTCGATTGACCCCTGGTTGATCCCAGCGTCTGTTAACATCGACCTCGAGCGGCCTTGATGTTGCAAGTCAGCAATCAGAGGTAGAAGGCTACCATCAACACGGGTGTTGGCTGCATCGCAGCTACAGTGTACATGTAACAGCGCAACTATCGTGGTTAGAAGTAACAGGCATTGTATTGGTATCCACAAAATAAACACATACACTTACCATAAGTCGCAAGAATATTAAAGATGCTCCAACGCCGACAGAGCATAAATGATATTCATCATTTGAACAATAATTGGTGTTTTATCGTGTATATATATGTCTAATCAACACAAAAAAAAAATAACAAATAATTTATTTTCCTTTGGTGCATGCGCAATCAGTACATCATATCATATAGAATATAGTGCCACGGAATTTTTTCGGGATGCAGTTAATTATTTTTCATATTTTTAACTTGAAGTAAAATTAGAAGCTCAAACTTTTCAACCGTGGTAATGGTGTAAAGTAAGTAACTTTTGCAACTGAAGAAAAATGATAAATCGTCTGCTCCTGTTTTTGATAGTGAAAAAATACCATTTGTCAGCGATGGAGCATCTTTAAAAAGTTTTGCTGGAAATGTAGAAATGTATCCATCCACGTTTACGAACTAACTGCTTTAATGTCCCTTCACCAGAAGTCTGAACTGGGTTTCTACGATACAACTCATTGATTGATTGATTGAGCGATAAAATTTTTTTATCTTTAAACAAGGGGAACTAATCTAGATGTGATGTTAAGAGTCTTACCAATAACTTTAGGTCAGGTGGACATTTGGCACTCTGAAACCATTTCCATTGTTCTATTACATACATATTTATTGTCAAGTAAAATGTATTTTTACCGAAAAAAATAAACATTGCATCTTTGTAAAATTCAACTAAAAAGTACGTGTTCATGTCAGATAACAATAAATTAACGTTCGAATTACAGTGTATTTGTCTTGACATGAAAACACCATCTGAACACCATCTGAACGTTGTGAGGGAGTTTGTTGGCAAAAACTGCAGTTAGTCATCGTCAATATGAATGTGCATTAACCTTGATAGATCACGTGACAGAAAACCATTCGAAAATTCTCGAAATGAGAACATTATTTACACGGCTGGAAACACCCGGAATTCGTACTTACACAAACGTATGAATACAAGTCTTTGTTTGTTAGCCTTTTTACGCCTAGTTACGGTTCGCCGCTATATTTTTGGCAGCTGTGACCCTATTTAATTGAAACCTTGCTTTCATTAATTTCGACCATGTGGAGTTCAGCGCCAAAGCACATGATCTAATGAGAGATCACTGGCTAGAAACATTGGCCACATATTGACGCAATGTCAAGGTCGAATAGCGCACGACACTGACTTGTCTGTAACCATATGCTAACAACACGATAAAAACAAAATGTGATTGGCGATCTTTTTACATACAGACGAAGATGCATAAATTCTTAAAAACGTATTTGTAACATTTTTTTGTGATTTTTATTTCAATCTTCGGCAAAATGAGCAATCTCTGGATATAAACATTCGGCTATTTTAATATCTTTTTGCACCGGTAGTTATGAATCCGGAAAGTCCAAATATACTTCTGCATAAAATGAACTTGCAAAAAGTTGCAAAGCGAGATCTCCAAAATAGACGAAAATCTCAGTAGCTTCCTTAAACTACTGTCAATCAACTTTCTTTTATGGCTTCTAAATTTCGCGATTTCCGTTTCCAAAAGAATGCAGGAATTAACTTCTGTAAATTAAATAGATTTATTGCTCAGCGCGAGCGTTTCACTGTCAATTTGATGTAGGGATTCACTCACAGATACACTTTGGATTATCTGGTTTGATTGATGATAGCTGCATTCATAACAAGAGTGTTGTTTTCTAAAGGAATTACAGCACGAATTTGCCACAGCCTCCAAAACATCTACAAATGTTTCACATACGTAACGCAATACAAACACAGGGAGGACGTCCTTGAATGACCTTAGCTGTTGATAGGAGGTTAAGTCTAATCAATCAAGTTCAAATGTTAACTTACAATACTGAAGAGTGTCACAATATGTCTAATTTAGAACAGGGAATTGGATAGGGCCAATATGATTTTGGAAATTTCACCCGGAGCTGCAAGAATAGTGACTGTACTCGTTGAGTTGAAGAATTATTTCAGATTCATTGAATCGTAGCTACTTAATTTTTGTACACAAGTTTCGAATATTCCCGCTCTAGGTTTCTCATCATGTTTGCCCTAGAACATCCTCAATACTCAAGGGGTTACTATCACTGACGTTATATCCACCCCTGGACTATCACAAAATTGAAAGCAGTTCAGGAGACATAGGTAATTTGATTTTTGATATACATCAAAGGATTAAGTAACGATATAATGTGATTGACTGTTGCTTTGTAATTGGGCGTCGCTCTCTCTGTAATCTTCTCTACAGGTCTAAATTTGGCCAGTTTTTTCTCTCTTGAACTGCCTCCAGTTTTACTATGAGATAGTCCAGGGGTGAATATAACGTCAGTGATAGTAACCCTTGGAGTATCGAGGATGACCCTAGAATCGGTCATATGTGGGGTTGTTGAGGTAGTATAGCTGGTACTCTCAGTGTAATAGCATACTTAGTACACATGCAAGGCAATCTATTACACAGAACAATCCACTTCTCTACTACTTAAATAACAATGAGATGTAGGGCGCGGGGTCGCGTGCGCCGCACGAGTATTACACGTTAGGTTGTGTCCCAATTTACGTTGATAAGCCGATAATGTGTACCACTACAATATAGTTCCCCAGTGCGGAGCGATCTGCTATCTGGGTTCATTATCATACCACAATCGTTAATACCCTTTATACGTATCCCAACAAAATTGTTTGTGCTTCGACAAAATTCTGAAAATAACCCAGTAAATAATCCTGGAGAAGTTGCAAAGTGTCAAGGAATTTCTCATTATCTCGGAAAGACTATTCTAAAGAAATACAGCAAAATAATCAAGTTTATGCGATGAAAAATAAAATAGTGTCGAGATGAAAAAGATGAAAAAGGAATTGGCGGCCATTTTTGCTAACGGCTATTTAGCTAGTTACCAGTATTGGAATCGGTGGTTATAAAGGGCACATTACGTGTCAAACCGGTTTTCATGTTAACACAAGAGGCCTATGTTTACATTGCTACACGAATCCCGACAACTCAACCCCAAATAACCAGGACCTAAGAACGTGTTATTAACGTGAACACTGATACTGTCAGTATTCATCACCGACATCCCCCATCGGAACACCTCACCTGATTCGAAACCTCGTCAAATTCAATGACGTCAGGAATCAGCTAAGGTGTTTCGATTGGCTATATATCCCACCAATGCTAACGGTAACCAGGTGGTCTTTAACAAAAAAGGCCATCACTTCATTAGAGACAATGCCTGATATCTCAGAAGATGGATTTTGCAAATTATTTGAGAGGTTCCTTTAAATATCAACACGAAAGTGTTTTTAATTGCATTGTCAGCTTTAATTATCAATCGCAACACCTCGGGGAAAATTTCCGGCAATCTATGATTTCCTCGACATTCAAAAGGTCGCATGATCGCATCACACTCGTTGAGCACCAAAAGCACCAAAGCAGGGACCTATCAATGACGTTGTTCGTAACCTATAACCATCTGGATATATATATGTAATAACTTTCAAGGATTTTCTCGCTGAAATGTTTGCTGGGCAGCTAGAATTGAAGACACTTTGTCGAGAGTCACTCCCTCCTCCTTATTCAGCACGGAGACCGGCTATGGCGGAGTTGCTTTTTTGGGGGAGAGATTGCTCACATATCAAACCTCAGCATGTACCCCTTCCCCGGAGTGGTCACACGTGCAATACTTATGAATGAGTGATAAACGTTTGTGTGGAAATGATTAGCGCGTGCTGTATCTAGGACCTTACCGTAATTAGTGCAGTATGTCACGTATTTACATACTGACATAACTGGGACAGCGTACCTCGACCTAATTACTTAATAACGAAAAAGACAGCACGTAAATCACGCGCATGATTATAGATCATGACGTATAGAGGCTATAGGCGATAGGACATTAGGATATCGGCAAGTCATTAATTATCCGACCTTCCCCGAGAGAGGTGAAGACGCAATATAAATACATACATGTTTTGATGACACGGTGATATTCATAATGATGGTCAAAGAATCGGAAAAGTCAACCATATTGTGATAATTTGTCGGAGTCGAATTTTGGATCAGCCGAAATCTTGCATTTCGAGATAACCACTAAATCGGTAAAGTCAGCCTTATTGTGAACTTGCTTGAGTCGAATTTGGGATCAGTCGAAATCTTTCGTTTCGAGATAACCACTTTCGACTGAGGGGATCAGCATTTCTGCGAGAGGCTTCCCTGAAAAGGTTTCATCAGTAAATACTCATCTTCCCTTATAAAAATAGTTCTAAGATAATGAATACTCAAACCTTTTTCCTTGGAGGGTTTCACTGAAGCATTGTCTGAACTGCATTCAGGTGGCAATTATATGAGTATGAATGCCAATTGGACAACAAAATTTAATGAAGCTCGCTATGCTTAGATTTACATTTCACATGTGATTGGATAATAAAATCTGGAGAGATCGTGCATCCATATATGTAATGACCATGCAATTAATTATCGTCAAAAACAGAGCAGACATTTCAAAAGTCATCTTCCGTGATCACTGGAACGAAAATTGTGACGTCACATGATAATGACGTGAAAAATAAGCGGATGCAAGTTTATGCGCTGAACAACGCCAAGTGCGTTTGGTGAGTTACGTAGTCTGGTTGCAGAGAAAATGTAAATAAAGGTGAATGGCCGCTGCATCCCATCCCGTTCTCGTGACGTTAAAAAGGTAATGACTGTCCCATTAATGTCCGGGGTATACTACTTCTCTCCCCAATATACTTAGGTAGTACCAATGGGTCATACCCATACTAAATGTTACGAATGGCGCTATTATTTTTCTTTTAACATTTAATTTACTGGCGTCTGCACCCTGTTGTAAATATATAACAAATGTGCAAGCATAGATCTCACATGACCTTGATTTTCTAGTAACTTAAACATTCCTGGAGATGTTGCCAGGATCCTTTAGGTGAGCTTTAGGTGAGCTTAAAAGGTGAGCTTTAGATGAGCTTTAGGTGAGCTTTAGGTGAGTTTAAAAGTTGAGCTTTAGGTGAGCTTTAGGCAGGCTGACGGCATTGTCTGTGGTGGGTGTAAGCCTGATACAACGTAAACTTACCATGGCAAACCCCAACCTGTTTTGATTGTAGAGTGAGGCTCTGAGATCCACTGCATATCTATTATTATCAGCGTTTTGAGTCACAGGGATCTGAGAATAAGTTACAAATTATATAATTATGGACCCACCAGAGTGTCCTTACGAGTATAGTACTATATAGAGTTTGATTTTTAGCGATTTTTAATCTAGACCCCTTAAATGCCTGAAATGGTCTTACGGCACTCTGTTTGGTCCTTAATTATATCATCTGTAACTAATTTTCCAATCTCTGTGTTTTAAGTATATTGAGTTCACTCTGGTAAATAAGTCTTAATATATTTTTATTGTATATAACACGAAACAAAAGAAAAAACTACTACTGCACAGGATCGTTATATTTTTAATGATAAAGAGAACGCCCGCGTTTTGATGAGGACTATCATGTTCGACTAAACCGTTTCTTAATAAACTACGTCATACAGCCGAGTGTACGATAATGTTTTATCTACAGGATCAAAAGACATCGTGTTTGGTTGTGTGATTCTGAATCACGAAGCAGGAACGCTTTAATCGATGCCATCCGAACCGCCGCCCCTTCATTCTGTAGGTCTCTGACCTTTACCTATAAACACAAGGAATTGTACATTATTTGGGGATTCGTGCATAATACTGACACAATGCAGTGATAAATAGGAATAGCAAAATATAGGAATTCGTACAATTGATTTTTGCATATGGATTTAAGTATTATTTACATCAAAAATATTAAACACATTACTTTTTCAAAGTAAATTTTCCTTTCAACGCAAAATTGTTACGTGAATTCGTGACCAGCATATTGGTTCCAATCTTACTTGAAATGATGTTGATTATCTCTTCATTATGCATAATTAAGAAATATTCAGAAAAATTTGCAGTAAGAATAGGACCAAAATGTGGGTCGCAAATTCATTCAGCAATTTTACTTTGAAAGGATAATTTACTAAGAAAAAATAATGGATTATTTATATAAACATGGATTTCTATATCAATTAACATAATTATTGGGTGTCATTTACTTAACACTTGTTTTCAGGTATTGTTTATAAAATAATACATTGATTAAAACATTATACTGATGTGAGTTTAGTTACAAACTATGATTTACAAATGTACATCGACAGACGAACGAGGTGATGCTATGTGGTTTGATGACTGGAGAGGCGTCCTTGTCATCTAGTCCTTGTAATACATAATGTAGGGTAGCTCAATGATAAACTCGCTCTGAGAGATTTTTTTAGACAGTCGTACTATGTATTATATTAAAAATATCTAATATTTCTGATTATATGGTGCTAGGTGGCTCGATGAAAAATCGCTCTCGAGAAGGATTTCTTTTCTCGATAGCTCAACAGTCAAAAGGAAATTAAAAATGTTATGCAGTTTGATGTCATATTATGTTTTTGTGTCAGCAGTGAAAGGGAATGTTTTTTTATGGCAGTTTGAAATGAAGTTTAAACAATGACGGTACTCTAGATTTTGCCAATATTCATAAAATGTTTTTACTCTGCTTCAGTGGATGAGTCCCCGTTTGAAAAACGTGATGTTCACGTGAAGACCTCGCGCTGGGTGACTCAAGATTACGACATCACAGACCTGTTATTGGGAAGGTAAGTTCTGATACATTTATACTACAGGTAAAAACCTTATAACCTTACATTTGAAAAAAAAGTATTTTCAGTTTTTATGGAGCGATCTCGTTTAACCTAGATTTCTATCACATTAAAACTCAATTTTAAGTTTAAATGATTTGTGTAAACCAACCAAAATGCGTTAATTGAATATTATTAAATGGTTGTAATGTTTATTCCATATACCGAGAGTTGCATAACATCCACAAAGAGTCTCTGTGTTAGAAAAAAAATGTCAGAAATCAATCAACCACAAAATTTATCTCCTTGGAATATTATTATAAGCGGCCATCAAATTCTACAGTTAATGTGTTCACATAATATCATACTAACCTGTATATCATTAAGCTAGTGAGGCCACGTACATACAACAGGTCTTGTACAATGTAAAATCGAAAGGGAAATAGATTCATCGTTTCGATTGAACCTGTTCTGCTAATTGAAAACAGGTTATCAATTAAGATTTTCGTACTGATAACTCGAATTGATACGTGTATAATTTATCTCGGATGGTTGTGAACAAGGAAACATATAGATGAAATATACATGAAATAAAAAATATTCTTTGAAATCCTGAGAAATAAAACACCGTATATCGTATCTTGCCATTAAACTAAATGGTTTCATAAAAAAGTGAAAGTTAAAAGTACATTATGAAGAAAGGGTTGGGTGTTATTGAGAATGAAAAGTGATCGTTGTTGAAAAGTTGACATCATCAAGCTATGATAATTAAGAGTCCGGACAGCAGACTTTAGATATTTCATTGTCATTGCCCCCTATACCATGAACAATATAAAGTAATATGCATTAATGATGGTTTTACTTTCCCTGTTTTGTTCAAGAAGAAATGTTCTGTTTGCCAGGCCATGTTCAGCCTATGTTTGTACAAGACACTGGGTCACAACATCCTCGATATTCCAGGGGTTCCGATCACTTACGATCTTTACACCCCTAGACTATCTCATAGTGAAATTGAAGGTAACTCAGCGGAAAACATCTGACCAATCACAGGCTAGCAAAGTTTTCCATTGAAGACTACAGAGAGAGCGACGCTTAACATCAAAGCCACACAGTCAACCACAGTGTACCGTTATACGGCTCTTTTGATGTACATCAAAGGACTACATTACCTGTTCTGTTCTGTTGCCTCCAGTTTTATCACGAGATAGTCCAGGGGTGTAGAGATCGTAAGTGATCGGAACCCCTGGAGTATCGAGGATGGGGTCACAACTGCATTATTAGAATTAGCATTCTATTACAACAGAGTTTAACTTTGTGTAAACGTTTCAAATAAATATGACAAATATCTATCATGGTGCGCCACTGAATATGCTAGAACATCCAATGCATGTTACACACCAATGTATGTCAAAATATGGCAACCAATGCTTAAATGATTTGCACTATATGATTTTTCAATAGAATCTTATAACAGAAATGTTAGGTTTCATTTCGTTAGGATCACAGAAATCTGCATCATCGAACCGAACTAATACCATAATTTGTCTTTGGTTTAGGGGCAAATTTGGCGAAGTGAAGAAATGTCGAGAAAAACGAACGGGACGAAATCTAGCAGCAAAATTCATTGAGATAGAGGGTCCACAAGAGCGGAAGGATGTGATGAACGAATTCGATATAATGAAGTCCTTACAACATCCAAGACTATTACAACTGTATGACGCATTCGAGAACAAAAACAAATTCTGCCTCGTGACCGAATTGTAAGTTGTTATAAATTATTTCAACCAATGTTCTTATTTTATTTAGTCATGGTGATCTATAGCCATCAGGTTTCGTCTGTCGTCGAGCGCCGTGTGCCGTGCGTAAACTCTTCAAATTTTGAACTTCTTCTCAAGTTCTACCAATGCGAGTTTGCTGAAACTTGTCTGAAATGATCCTGACATGGTCCCAACCAAGTATTGTTATTTTTCGGGTCGATCCAAAATCCAAGAAGGCCGCCATATACGCCATCTTGAAAATCTACTTTGAATTTCTTCTCAAGTTTTACCAGTGCGATTTGGTTGAAACTTGTCTGAAATGTTCCTTCGACAGTTCCCAAGGTTGTCAGATATCCCTTAAGGCTCCTGCGCCTCTTGTTCTATTTTCTTGACTTCCCCGACCATTGCCTTCGTCGTGAAATTTTGATACGCAAAATATTAAGAATATGTTGTATCATACTGTTTGTAGTTTTTATATCATACTGTTATATAGTAGTGATATCACACTGTTTTAGTTGGGATATCATTACTCACCATAACTCACAATGTACCATTATAGCAATGGTATCATATAGTAGTAATGGCTCCATATGCTTGTGTTCTGATCGCCCGAAGAACCTGGCAAGGTTTACAAAGTGGAAGTTGGTAAAGCCGTGTGATTCACGGACAGACAATGTCGACTATATGTTTGTGTGGTATGTTATTTGAAAAGTACAGAATATCAGTTCTAACTATCACATCTAAAGCATCTTTAGTATTGTTCTCTTTGGCCTAAATATTTTTGCTGTTATGAATAGTCGTGTTTTTGTTTATATGTACGAAGAAGCATAAATAATTATTATATTTATGTTGTATTGTCTATTGTATAGTCATCTTAATAAGGTTTCTTTTGTGCCTTACATTGCGTCGTGTAGATGTTTCGCAATATTGTTATACTTATTCGTTAAATATCTCGCTATATATTTAGGTAGTTTCAAAATGAAAAATATGTAACTTGGATATAAATATTGTTATCATGACAAATGTATTAATCTACTAATAGAGCATCAGTATTAAATTATTAAATAAGATAGGCATGCCGTTGTACTGGCAAAATGTTCACTTAATATACAGATTCATGAATGTAAAAAATCCATTTAATTTTCCTGTTAAAATTTTCATGAACTGAATTGAGCGATGAATGGAATCTTTGTTAAACCACAAAAGTGTGTCGACTTGATATGCTGAATAACGAATTAGATATTCTTCTCGTTCAGTTGACTGCCATTTTTCCCAATACATATATTATGTAATAAATCTAACATTTATCTCGTTGAACTGATAAAATATGCGAAGTAAAAATGTTGAATAGTAAAATAGGTGTTCATCTCGTGATCAGCCAAAATGCCCCATTGAATTTTGAGTGGAAATGATCGCCTTTTTCGGCATGGTGGAATGTTATGTTGAGAATGTGTTAGTACAATCCCGACTTTATGTCTGAATGCCAAAAATGTTTAGAGGAGGCGATTAGAAAAATTATTTCTAAAAAATTTATATTAAGAAAAAAAAACTACAACAAAAAACAATAGCGTTGATGTCATATACGTCTTAGACGAAATATAGTGTAATATTCTAAAACAGTTCAATTTATCAAACATTAAAGATGCTCCATCGCTGAAGTATTGTTTCTCTATAAAAAACAGGAGCAGACGATTTAGTGTTTTTCTTATGTTACAAAAGTTACTTACTTTACACTATAACCACCACTGGAAAGTTTGAGCTTCTAATTTTACTTCAAGATAAAACTATAAGAAATAATAAATTGCATCCTGAAAAAAATCCCGTGGCACCATATCCTATATGGAATGCAGTAATGATTGCGCATGCACCGACAGCAAAATAAAGTATTTTAGATTATTTTGTGTTAAATAGACATTTATATACGAATAAATTAAATATATAGATATATCAAACCCTAATTATTGTTAAAATGATGGGTATCATTTCTGCTCTGTCGGCGGTGGAGCATCTTTTTTTAAGTAAGGTTTGATTTTAATCTTCCAATATATTTATACTTTAGCTTTATTGGCGTGCTCATACAGGACAAAACGCATGTAACTTGTGTTTCTTTGTGAAATTATTCGATATTATTATTTTTTCTACAAACGCATTTTCTCGCATTTATAATGGCATTATAGTTGGTTGACATTGCTGCCAGAAGCATATTATCTGTCTGGAAGCGAAGCCACATTCTTGGGTTACATGTATGATCCACGACAGTTGTATGGCAGTACTTCCTAGGACCTTTGATTTATCATGGATAGCATTAAGACAGATAATTATTATCCCGTTTAGGTCAGAATATCGACCGAACAAATATGCATTATGTTTTTTTTCTTTCTAATTTTCCTTTCTTGTTCATGTTTTCGGGTTTGATTTCAGAATCAGAATATCATGTGAATCATCTTATTTTTTCTTAATTTCTTTTAATTTCTTAAGTTCATGTGGATTATTCTATTTGATTTTCTTCTTCTTTAAGGAATATTATGTTAATAATGTTGTTTTTTCCTTTATTTCATTTTATTTCAGACTGATTTCTTATTTTTGCTTTACATGTATTTTCTTTACATGTACTTTCGGAATATCATGAAAATTTGTTTAATTTTTATTAAATTCATTAATTTCAGAATATCAGATGAATTTCTTCTTTTTTCCTTTATTTCCTTAAATTTCAGAATATCAGGTAAATTCTCTAATTTTCAATTTATTTCCTTTAATTTCAGAATATCAGGTGGAGAACTCTTCGAACGGGTTATAAACGACGATTTCATATTGACTGAAAAAGCTTGTGTTATGTTTATGAGACAAATATGTGAAGGCGTAGAATTTATGCACGCGCGGAACGTCCTTCACTTAGACATGAAGGTAGGTGCTGTTTACTCAAGATATGAATATTTCGTCGATTGATTTATTATGAATGCGTCAGAAGTTGCTATATGTTAGTCAACAAGTGTAAAGAAAACCTCGCTAGAAATATTGGTCGATGGGGCTCCTATCTTTCCTCTTAATACAGCGTTAGATACCTTCTTTACATTAGGGATGTGCACACTTCCATCCTTACCAATTTACTACATATATTTTTTATGTACTTAACATCAACTATAAAATTCTAGAGAGGTGATTTATCTGTTTCTATTGCTGATAAATCCGCCTTAAAAGCTAGCCAAATCCTTGTTTTCGTGGTGTTTGTATTACTGGTAGGCTAACGAGAATACCCAAACCACACGTTTGTAAACCACACACTCCTGGCTGTGAGAAGGCGAAAAGATAACACCTATTTCACGCGTGTAAAATATAGTCTTGTACATCCCGAGTACAACCGCCCGAGGCTTTTATGTCCGTGACGGAGTCAGGTTTCCCTGCTCGTGCAATGACCTTGAGCAATATTAGTCAAGGTCATGTGTGCAATTTGTACATAAATACGGAGATAAAAGAAATAGTGACGTAAGATAAATAATGTAAGTTTATGCAAAACACATGTATTTGTTTTAAATGCATGTTTTAACCTCCCTATTTTCACAAGAACCACGTTGAATCCAATAAGCCATTCTCTCCCCTCCAGATTCGTTATCAGCGTTGCTATGTAAATCTCTGTACATATGGTACGTATAACGTCTGTCAGTTATATCGAGTATACGCGGGGGTGAAACGATAGGCTAACCTGACCGACAGGAGCTAGGTAACCTAATAATACCCTCAATCACCAAAACGTTTTGTTTATGGCAACCCCTATAATGTCTTGCCATGCAATTAAATGGAATGTAATTGAGCGTTTGATGATAAACTATTCCAGAATGTGTTGAATGAAAAAGTCATGTAGCCAAAACTTGTTAACTCGATGTCGATGGAACCGTGATTGCACGTATAACTCGAAATATATATCGAGTTAAACTTACTGTCAAACCTGTCTATAATGACAAAAGAACAAGATGTCTCTGTAGCAAAAAAAATGGTCTTTAAGCACAAGTGATATTGTGTTATGAATGGTTCCTAACTAAGTGGTCTTCATAAGCAGGTGGTCTTTATACAGAGGTGGTCGCTAAGACATGTTTGACTGTATAGCATAAAACTTCAATCGTGACTAACAACATACCGTTAATTAATTAAGCAGGGTCTTCGATTTACGAATTAGAGCTTAATATGCTGCGCTATAAATTGTATGATATTTCTTTTTCATAGAATACCATAAAATGTCATAAAATATTCAATATATTGATACAAAGTATATCAAATCTGATATTGTCAGCTAGTTTTACTGGATTGATCATCGTTGTATATTTGGTCAGGTTTTATGACGATTTCAAATGAATGTGAGAGCCCACATTCTTCTATTTACAAAACATCTAGGGCTTAATGTCAAGGAAGTTTCAGTATTATTACCGACCAGTCTAAGATTGGTTTCACTACGTATATTATTTATGCATGTTTATTATGTTGCATTGCAGCCGGAAAATATTCTATGTCTAACACGAGAGGGCAACCGAATAAAGATAATAGACTTTGGTCTAGCTCGAGCTTTCACTCCGAAAGATGAGCTGCGGATTCTGTTTGGGACCCCGGAATTCATGGCTCCAGAGGTGGTGAACTATGACCCCGTGTCCCCGGCAACAGACATGTGGAGTGTTGGGGTTATATGTTATGTGTTGTAAGTAATATTCATTAGAACTGTTTTCTTCTGAATTTACATGAAGACATTCGAAAGAATCGCAAACCAAACAAGACAACTATAATAATAAAATATGCATTTCAAGAGATGATATATATATGCTTATTACATATATAAACAAATACTTTCCAATACAATCACCCAAAGAAATTTATAAATTTACAGAAATAGAATTGATATAAAATAGATTTAAAGGTAAAATTTAGTTGTTGGGTATTCATGTTAGATGAGTTGAAAGTTGTATTGCTGTTCTCGATTGTATCAACACTTCGCACAATCTGACATTTTCTATGAACACGTTTGGCAATGTATTCGTTGAAATAAAATATTACTATAGACCAGAAATATTTATATGTAACGGGAAGCGCGTGCCAATGCACGTGATGTAAGTACAGCTTACCCTGACAGTTCCGGTCGTTACAGCAGTGATAACGCACTAACTGATAACGCACACCTGCTGTACACATATTCATTAGCTTCATGTTTGGTAATACATATTCATTAGCTTCATGTTTGGTAATACATATTCATTAGCCTCATGCTTTGTTATAAATATTCATTAGCTTCATGTTTTGTTATACATATTCATTAGCCTCATGTATTGTTCTACACATATATGTAGAACACATATTCTCCAGTAAAGCGGACACATTCTTTTTTAGCTGTCGTCAGGCTGTAAATTAAATTTTGGTGTAAAAGCTGTGCGATGTTATTTAACGATTATAGTTTTGTATGTTACCGGAATCGAAGGATAAATTCTGAATTTTGTTAGTAAATATTATGTTGCTCCTGTTGTAGACTGTCCGGTCTATCACCTTTCATGGGGGAAGCGGAAGCGGAAACGCTTGTCAATGTAACGTATGCTAAATGGGACTTCACGGCTGAAGAGTTCGAAAGTATCTCCATGGACGCCAAAGACTTCATCACTCATCTTCTAGTTAAGGACCCAAAGTGAGTACTTGTATTATTATATATCAAATTATCAAATAAATGTCGAATAATATTCACTTCATTATTGGCATGATTTGTCTGACATTTGACCAGGCCAATACTTGATCACGTGGTTCAATGCATATTTTATTTGGCTTACTCTTACAGACCTCTTAACATACTCGCTTAACCGAGAACACACAATGATAAAACAAAGTCCAAATAATGTAAAATGCACATAAGAAAATAATATAATATTATAACAATATACCACGAGCATAATGTAATAAAGGATTTTTGTTTGATCCAACAGAAAACGTATGTCTTCTAAGGAATGTATGGAACATCGATGGCTTCGGGTAAGTCTTAAGAAAAAATGTTAACGTTTTCTTCAAG
This sequence comes from Argopecten irradians, assembly GCF_041381155.1. NCBI lineage: Eukaryota > Metazoa > Mollusca > Bivalvia > Pectinida > Pectinidae > Argopecten > Argopecten irradians. The sequence continues at coordinate 26,373,509 of NC_091141.1, forward strand.
ATAAATATTAATTAGTCTTAAAGTCATATCTTCAAGGTTATTTTTAATTGGATTTATTTCTTGGGATTAGTCGCAACTTTATTGTTTTCTTAGTCAAGTATGATGAAGATTGGTCAAAGTGTTTATCGACCATTGTCATATTTGTACAGTGTGATGATATAAGATAAAAAATAAAAAAAGATATGCAAAGATGAATTTATATTATCTTAATTTGCTGTTAGAATTACCCTTGCACTATCAAAGGGATAGACGAACATGTGACTATAACCTGAATATTCATCATTTCAGCGATCAGTAAAACGAGAAGCCACTGTTGAAAGATCTCTGTCGAAAAAACGTTTGAGAAAGTTTGTGTTCCGACGGAAGTGGCAGGTAAGGACTATTTCATTGGAAAATATCACGACTATACCCATGCCACCTGTTAATTCGTAAAGATTTGATCACCTGGAGAACATGGTATTTTGCTTATTTCATAAAGCCTATAGTTCTATCATCCCGAGAAGTTGTTCCATTATTCGGAGAACCTTGTACTTTTTGCTTGTTTCATAAAGTCTATAGTTCTATTATCCCGAGAAATTGTTTCATTGCTTATTTCGCAGAGTCGTACTGGTATTCGAACATTTTCTTTTGCTTATTTCATAAAATATAAAGTTCTATCATCCCGAGAAGATGATCCATTTACTCATTTCACAGAGTCGTACAATTATTCGGAAAACATTGTACCTTTTGCTTATTTCATAAAGCCTATAGTTCTGTCATTTTGAGAAATTGTTGCATATTCGGAGAACATTGTACCTTATGCTTATTTCTCAAAGTCTGAATCGTTTATCCAGAGAACAGTATACACCTTTAACTTATTTCTCAAAAATGACTTAATCATATCGGGAACATAACACTTATATCTGGTGATTATTTCGATTATCCAGCGATCATTGTGAGTTTTGCTTATATCGATCATACAAAGAGCATTAAAGAAAATTATTATTTTTTCTCAAAATCTGTGGGAGCATTGTACTCTTTACTTATTTCGAAATGTACATGACTCGATCATACCGAAAAAATTGCACCTAAACCTTTTGCTTATTTCGGTTATCCAGATATCATTATACTTAAGATTTTTGACTGAAAGAAGGCCTTATAGTGGCTGAATATATATTCCATAGAATTGATTTTTAATTTTACTTTAAATTTATTTTGGCCTTTTATTTCGGATTATGGATGATGAATATACTAGCTTTTTACCGTTTTTACCTCATTATGATTGTACTTCCTGCTTGCTTATTTCGAAGGGTTTATGACTTGATGATCTAGACAACATGTGCCTTTTGTTCATCCAGAGAAGTTTTCATACTGTATGTTATTGGAAATCATTCACGATTGTCACGCTACTGTGTTATACACTTCCATCTTACATTGCTTTAAGTTTTAAAGCAATTGGGGGAAGGGGCATTCGGTGAAGCATTATAATTAAAATTATACCTATTTCAATCACAAGGGATTTCTGATGATTAAATTAGATATTAGTTACACATCAAACGAAATCCCCATCGTTCTGTATCCATTGTAAGGTCATGTCTACTTTGATCTAGATAGTTAACAATAACTGTTATCGTTATATAAAAAAACCTGTCCAAATCTGATAAATATTCACTGACAAAACATATAGTATTTAGTGAAGATCAAAATAATAGCTATTCCTTTTGTTTACTTATTTGTTGTTTGAAGGGGTTGAAGGCCACAGCTAAAGTCAATTCTAAAATCGGTCAAATGTTTTTCAAGTTTGATACATGGCAACCAACTATGAAAGTTTTATCAAACACAAATATTAGATTTTGTGCTTTTTAAAGTTGGATTTTTGATATATATATAAACATGACATAATCTAACACTTAGGCAACATATTAACATGTTTATGAATATTCTTAAATATTGTTTATCATAATAAAACACTGCACAAGGTTGACCCCGACCTCTCAAATTATCGTTGCGTGTTTATATCGATATATTATTATCAGTAACGTTATTTTCAAAAACTACCAAGTATCAATATTTGATACTACTGTTGTAGCGTAATAACAATCGAGGAAAGTTGCGTTACTAATTTATCATGATAAAAAGGTTACTAACGAGCGTCTTGTTACAAAGCAATATCATTAGCAATCTGATAACATATCACAATGAATTAAAGCAAAACCAATAAGTCCTTCACTTCGTTTAGGGAGCTCAATTGACGTCAAAGCTTTGAATTGAAGAGTAGGTTTAACCAATCATAGCATATGACAACATTCGCCAAATACATTTATATCGTTACTAAGATGTTCTCGCCATTTAGATTGGTTTTAATTCTTTCCAGCCAAATTGTAACACAGGTGAGCGTAAATCACGGTCTGTGCCGTGTTTAGTAGTTGCTATTTCTCGTGTTTTCTTTTAGAATTAAACATGTATATTTGTAGCATTAGTTGATCGAAGGTAAGACATGGTGCCATCAGTTACCTCCCCTGGCATAATCACCAAACACAAACCATTCCAAATTGATTGTTTACATATGATATTTCCCTTGATTAATGTGTCCTCATATTCAGCCTACAGATATATCATTTTAAACTTATACACTGATATATAATAACCGTGTGGTGTATGTATACGATTTCCCCCCTCCTGATCTATAACATACTATACTGGTAATACCATCTCAACCATTACATGGTAATACAGATTACTGTACATCGGTCATTATTGTAAGATTTTATATAAGTTTACCTGACGCGTTTACCAACATTAAGTATCTTAGGAGAATTACCTTTTTCATAACAAGCCAATAAATAAACGTTGATTTGATTTGAAGTGTCAGAAAAAAAAAAACCTCAAATAATAGTTTGCCCATAAGATGTGTATTTCTTAAAGTTAGTGCTAAGACATTTTATAGTGCAACTTCGGTAATGTTTTGAATTAATAAACAGATTATATATTGAATAATTATAATGAAAGTAAACTGTTTGAATTGTAGAAAAAAAATCTCAAATTACAGTTTGCTCATAATATGTGATATATGAGTTAGTACTGTAACATTTTATAGTGCAACTTCGGTAATGTTAATTAATAAACATATTATGTCTTGAATATTGTAAATTAGTATAATGAAAGTCAACTCTACTAAAGTTTTAAAGGAACAAATAAAATTTGAATCTTGAAAAATTTACAAAAGCAAAACCTAAGTAATTAGAAAGTATTTTTCTCTTGCATGTGTTAGATTTGGTTATATTGTTTTTAGAGATACGTAGTAATAATTTCAGTTTTAGAAATAAATAGAATTCAATCTATTTTTATTTTAGAAAAATAGCAGAAGTAATTCTGGTTTAGAAATTATGTTAGATTTACGGCGTAATACTTAATTGAATCTCAATTTCATTAACGTAAAATTATTTACAGAAACCAATTGTTAAAAAATGTAATGGTGTCTATGACCAACTCTCCACATTTCTTGAACTGTTCTTACTGTCTTTTCTCTTTTCTGATACAAATCTTCCACTTGGCATGATTATTATAACGTGTTTATTAACGCCTAACTTATAGATACTGATTTTCGAGTTTCATTCAATCTAACTGAAGACTTGAGTTAGCTTCAAACATTAGAAACGAAAGCAATTTGCATTTTGAACATTTTGACGTTTGATGTATAGTAGGGAAACCTATTTTTGAATGAATATCAAATTAATATCAAGGTGGATAAGATTTTCCTTTGGAATATTTAAAGTTGGTTCACTAATGACTTCAGTAATTTTTTCAGTTCAGCATTCGAATATCTCAGTCAATATTTTCATATGTATCATTGAATTGTTAGCCAAGATAAATATTAAAGATGTTATTCGATGCATTTCTGCTTTTTGAATCGTGTTTTACGCGTGCTTCAACAAGAAAATTGATTTATCAATTTATATTAGCAATGGGAATATATAGCTGAAAATTAGACAAAACAAAGAAAATATTAAAAAAAACACTCCAAAACACATGCGTATATAATTACCATAAAGCCGGTAATTTTCGTGGAGATATTTTTTTCGTGATTTCGTAGAACATGAACGAGATTGCGAAAATTCAAGCCATGAAAAGTAATAAATCTTTAATTATTTGAACGCATGTCGCGATTTCTTTAATTACGAATTCTATATGATACCATCTTATACTTGCTTTCCTGATTTAAACACATGGTTGATGTAGAATAAAGTCCCACGTGTTATGTCTCCAATCAACGTACCTAGGATAGCACACAATCCTTATCAATGTATTCCCTTTTTTGTTGTAGAAAGCGGTGAATGCGATGTTAGCTTTGAAGAGAATGGGTGTCAATCTAACCTAGAATCTCCATGGTAATACAACTTTTATCAGGGCGTCACTAGGCACTCGCCGGTGTGTTGATATTATGTTTCTTAGTACTCCAGGGAAGACGTTCCAAAATATGATGAAATATCCTTGGAAATGTGCCTAATGGACACATAATTTTATATCTTGTGTGAAAAAAAACTTACCATGTATTTTACTCTCGGTAAAGTTGATTTTGTGATCGTTTAGATTAAGCGAGGAATAACTAACAGGTTTTCGTGTTCAGTCTTCACAATTTGATAGCCTTTTGTACGGTTATATAAATATCTATTTTTAGACTTTTACTATGAATTTCAAATCCGCTGCATATGAATTTTAAGATATAGTAAACTTAACAGTTATTTATATTTTAGGAAATGTTTTTCTATTATAAATATTTTTTGTATAATTAGTTACCACTGTTGACGGTATGTATATAAGAGAGCGTGTTTTGTAGAACCGTATAATCATTCACATGGGGCCGCGGTGGCCGAGTGGTTAAGATGTCTCGACATATTACCACAAGCCCTCAACCTCTGGGTCGCGAGTTCGAATTCCAAGTGGGCAGTTACCAGCTTTTCGGTAGTTTTTCTCCGGATACTCCAGCTTTTCTCCGCCAACAAACCTAGCACGTCCGTAGATGACCATGGCTGTTAATAGAACGTTAAACTAATAAAAACACCAAACCCGTAATCATGCACAACAGTATATGCTTTATAAGTGTTTTAATAAAGTTAACCATATAACCGAGGGCGTCATAAATAATTTTATCAAGGTTAAAATATCTACTATTTACTCTTGGATAAAGATTTTAACTGACTATGCATTAAATTACAAAGGCTAGATTATCATTACTTGTGCTGAAAATAAGTTGTCTGTCATAATTATGTTTAAAACCCGATTCGTTAATGATATGCAATATGCTTTTGTTTTTATTTTACAGAGGATCCTAACTATTTTGTGCTGTTTAGCTACTGACGTTTGGGTATTTGGACTTTCACACACATTCACTGGTTTAGGAAGATACCTAGTCTTCCTTAGATACTATGCCACTCGCTTGCATACCGATGACCGTGATAGCGTGTGCGAGGAATGGGAGCCACTCACATCGCAGAAATCTGACCATTCATCTTACTCTGCACTGTAATAGATGAACTGCGACCTTCAATGTAGCTGACATCACATTTGATACATTTGTTAGATTCATTATATGACTTCGTGTTCTCATGCCGTATATATTGTATAGTGGTTTATTGTCATCTGTGTGTACTTCCCAAATAGCAATTTGTTTCAGTGTTTACACAGTCGAAGTGGTATTTCATTATGTTTGTAATGTGGACATGCTTCACCGGACATGTCATTTTCTATTGTTTATATACGTTCTACCTGACAGGAAAATATGTGTCCACATTCCGTTCGTTCTGCGTTGTACCGGAATGTAACACAATCACAAGGATCAAGGACAAAAAGAAATATCAAACCTGAAAATTCATAATGAACTAGTCCAGGATTTGGAAAGTTAAAACGTATCTTCAGTGGTGAATGAATTAATCCTGACGGAAACTTGGTACAGAAATCCGTTGTAATCTCACTCAACTCGAATGGAATTTTATGTCTGACTGGTATTCAAAATTATGTTCACAAATATCTGCAATATTCACTATCCCATGTCCATAATACTAATATTCTGTATTTGTGTATTACAGGGTTATCTGCACTTGTGGGCAGGTATTGGTTATGATGTCATGTGCTTGAGAGCGTATCGTCAGTTTTCCTCAAAAAATGATGACGTCACAATCGGTACCTACCCGCTTTGGCAGTTAAAACTAATATGCAAAGCGGAAAAAAATCTATGGCCCGGGTCACCTTCCCCAAATTGTCCCAGATTACCGGTGTGACTGGATTACTAATATGTCTTGTAGTTATCTCCCTTTTCTCTACCATTAATTGTTTATCCGCAATATAGCAGAATTGTGAACGTTGCAAGATTTCTTTTTATTATTAATATCTGAAAATAATGCTTTAGAAAAAATATGAAGAGATATAACCATTGAATATATGGATTATTTTCATGTATATTATTAATTTTTTTCAAATTGGCTCGAATTCGCACAAGTTTCCTCAAGAGTAAGTGTGGCGAGAAAAAAGGTGTGTTTGGGATGTGTTATACTTATATTTGAACAATTTATTTGTAATTCATATATTTATATCTATATTATATCTGTGTGGCTATTGTCATTGATGGATAGTAACGATATCTAGGTCACGATATCTAGGTCATATCATGCCACTGATCTACCTGTACATTGTACTGGTAAACTATTCGCATAACTAGTTTCATATTTAATATTTTGTCATTAAATACTATTTTGTGTACAGTACTTGCCGCAGCAAGTTGTTACTATTCATGTATTTGGGATAAATTAAATATCGATTGATAATCGATCTGGAACAGGCTTGCAGTATATGACGGATTAACGCCCGCATAATACTTGCTTTATTAGCAATTAAGACGTATATAGATCATGTTTATAGGTAAATCAGTTTAGCTAAACAACAACTAAACATTAAAAGATCATTTTTATGGGGAATTCAATTTTGCTAAACAATCACATTTTGTGAGAATTATTACTAACTTTTAATGTTTTGATGAAAACGTGATAATTTATTATGATATATGTATATTACAAAACGTTGTGCGTTTGAAATTTAACATCATCCGCTTTATTAGAATTTTTAGACACATCTAAATAATATATATTTTGAATATTATGATCAGCATTTTGTGAGCTGGATATTACGCAACCATTAAGCTATTTTGACATGACATGTGATAAAATCATCTTTAGAGGAATGCTTTTTTCGTCTTATAAAGTTTATCGTTTGTCGCAAATCGTTCAATACAATGGAAACATAGGAATAATAGTTTTTATCTCATACCTACGGGTGTAATACTGCCGCAATACAGTCGTTGTACGTTGCTGTTGTCTCGGTAAAATTTGAATGCCATTTTCAGAATTGAGAAAGCAGACTTTAATGGTGACGAACAGTGAGATTTGTTTCTAAATTTCACGAAATTTTCACATAAAGAAAACTGATTTGTTGTCTCGGTTTTCGTTGAACTTCGTACTGCAGATTTTTTTAAATTGCGGAATATCTAAACTTTATATTAAAAATGTCGAGGTATGAGAAACAAATATCCTTTCTTATGTGGACATGAAGGAAAGGGGTATTCTACCATCGGGATTACAAAATGTTGAAATACCTTCGGCAAGCCTCGGGTTTTACTACATTTTGTGACCCTCGGGTAGAATATCCCTATCCTGCATATCGCCATAATATAAAAGACTCGTATAGTAATATCTTTGCTGTTGTGGTTAACGTAACGACATTATTTAATTGTAATTTGCTTTATTATCATTTTGATAATTTCTAAAGTTTGTAGTCAAATAAAAAACGAACTATTTATGATATTCATTGTAATGGACCTTAAAATCAATGTAATTTCATTTCTAATTTCATCAATATGTCAGCAAATGTCAGCAAACTTTAATTAAGATAAGGAAAGCTTTCTAAGTAAATGAATAGAGTTGAAACTAGCATGTAGTTTAAAGTTGATGTGTGGTCTAGAATAGAGGAAAAGATTTTTAAAAAATAAATTCTATCAATAAACAGTTTTGTTGTCTTTACTGTTGCATAACTTGATTAAAGAGAAAATATACAAGAAATCTTCTTTCAGTATACAGTCAAACGTCATGTCTTTAAAGACCACCCAATGGACAGAGGTAAAATGGTCTTTACAGCCAGGTGCCCTTTATACACAGGTCAAATTGTGGTGAAATCGACCATTGGAGACACTGAAATTGGTCTTATTAAGCAGGTGGTCTTTTTACAGAGATGGTCGCTTAGGTAGCTTTTCCCCATATTACTCGTTAGGTAGTCGTTATATACAGGGCTAATTTTGGTGAAATGGACCATATGGAACCATGTAAAAATTGGTCTTATTTAACAAGTGGTATTTTTACAAAGGTGGTCGGTAAGGCACAATTTATTGTCACTGAACCGTGCAGCGTCTTTATTTTTCAGGTGCAGATTTGTTTATTGCCATGTTTTTTTTATCAATGTATGACTCCACACCATACAACTGATTATCTTTCTTGGACACGTCGGTTGTTTTGACGTACGCTATACAGTTGTTTCTTCATGATAAAACTCGTCACGTTTTAAGACCCTGTTTAAACTAGTGATTATATCACTTCTTAGGTGTAGTTGAACATAACTTAGTTGATACAAGTATAAGCTTCCCAAAAATGTAAGTAGGCTACGCGGAAGCTTAGCTCTTTGATTGGAAAGAATATGGAAACCATAGCATGATGGTATTTCTTAAAGTGAACAGTCGGGCAAGGATGGCTAAAGTCGGTAAAAATGGTGTGAATGTATCCAGTATAATTTCTTATGGAATAGAAAAATAAACTTTCTCGTCAAAATCTGTCTGCGTACGTAGAAATTAATTTAAAGTATACGAATGCTAAAACGTCCTCCCGGCTGACTATGTCCGTGGTTACATTTCCACGCAGCCTCGCTTTCAATGCTTTCAGCTTTTCTTTATTTCAATGGTCAGAACTGGGAAACGTAAGCAGAACTTGATCGTTGTATTAATATGTGAGAACTTCTGGAATGCCAATGAACGCATTTAGACTGGTTTTCTTTGCCCGACTATTCACTTTAACATTTTCAATTATTCTGTTGGAAGCCATTTTATAATTTGTGAGCTTGTGTTAGTGCAAGGTACATGTAGCCAGGTCTAGTACAGATGAACAGTTTTGATTATACTTTTGTTACCAACAAATGAAAAGTTTTGCTAAAATCAGTTCAAGTAAGGAGAGTTGTCTTGTAGTTTTCTTCGTACTCTTTTTTTTCAAAATGGTAGGATATCATAAATGTAAAATTGTGATAAACGTCGAGGCATGAACGATCACAAAATGTCTTGGATTTGACTATTTTATTACCCTCGGGTAGAATATCCCAATCCTTCATAGTATCGTAATGTTGTTATACCCTAACGGTGGGTATGGTGGGGATCAGTATAACATGGGGAACCATTGTGACGAGGTCAAGGCTACTGACACGGTAAGTTAACCTCATGATTTCTTTTTACATAATGTGGAATGTGGCTCATATACACAATGACAGATTGGTCGAGCGTATTTTGATTTTTTTTGGGTCACACTTAATTACGTCAGGTATTCCAGTTCTATAGGTAATTTATAGGTAAAAAATATCTAAATAAGGAACGTCTCGTCTGTTACTAAATCTGCGAGAATTTCTATATTTAAAATGACTTCTTCTAATTATCATTTCGTATTGATGTGGCTGTCATAATCATTTTATTGCAAAAAAAAACCCCAAAAAGGCAGAAATAAATACATGACTAACAATTTATTTTTAACAAAATAAAGCTAAATAACAGTTAAACCTTTGTATTACAACAAGGTTATTTAATTTACATGCTTAACCAATTCCAATAGATGCATCCTCGATATTTCACACGTTACACTGTCCTCATATCCACCCCTGGGCTATGTTATAGTAAAGCTGAAGACTCCGTGTGTAACATCAGATAAGGCAGGTATTGTTGCCAGTTGATTTATTTTGTATTTGCATATTACAGAGTTATCTGCCCTTGCGAGTAGGTATTGATTGTGACGCCATGTGCTTGCGAGCGTAACGTCATACTTTTATGAGAAAACGACGTAAATTGCGCCCATAAATAATGACGTCACAATGGATACCTACCCGCAAGGGAGCTTACTCCGTAATATGCAAAGACGGAATACCAAAACAATCAAATAACGTTACACAGAGACTTTCAAAGCCACACAGACTTTGACAGAATTCTGTAGACATCTGTGGACATTTAAATGGTTAGTTTTGTTTTCTCCAGAAATATCTTCCGTGTTGCTATGACATATGACGTAGTACAGGGATTGTGATATGATGGCAGTTATATGAACCTTGAGCCTCGAGGATGAGGCAGATGCTAAATTATAGCTGTCTCGTTATGTCAATATTGTTAGGCATATGCCATAATTTGATTCCGTGAACAAGAACGTTGAAACACGCAATGCAACGCTACTCCTGCAGAGCAAGTCTTCGCTGCATAGTTTGAATCCGATAGTAGTACATGTGTAAAAAGAGTTATTTCCCCTTTATGGTTCAAAAAGTGATCGATCGACTCTACGTACATGTTATCATATTTATAACGAGGTTAGACAAAAGCAAAAATGAGTCCGAGAATTATTGGAACAATAAATAATAGAGTACAGAGGAGCGAAAATATGATGATGGTGAAAGTAACGTGTGGACGTGGTTTGACGGAGATCGGGGGTCCTCCAGTCACGACCTGTAACATATAATACACAATCCAACTTAACTTATTGCTTCAAATGATCTTACTTCAACATGTGTTTACCTATTTATAATGTTTGTACTTACTGTGAAAATTGAATTATTTGCGGAGTTGAAAATTATTCTCTTTCTTTAGTGATTTCATTCCAAAATATTTTATGGGTCAATAAACAATATAAATACATTAAGTTACTTTCTTTAAATCCACCCGAATGCTTTCAAAAGACAACACATCAACAAGTGCAGATTTTACGAATGCTTTCATTAAGATGCACAGTGTACAAATTAGCACACTGTAATTATTAACTCACGAAACTATCCACGTCTACAGATAATCTATGACCGATATCCTTTTCTGGTGGTTTTATTCATGAGTAGCAACTCTAAGTCGCGCAGCTTTGAGAGTAGCTGCAATATTGTAGCTCAAAAGACTTTTAGATAGAAAATGGTGTCGTCTTCACAGCTACAATTGGTGCCTATTACTGCTAATGGAGCAAAGTATGCAAACCATTACAAAACGTTTGCTTGTATTTTATCATACTTGTTCGATATCGCTAACGTACTAGGCAATAAAATTGAGCAACAACAAATTCTCATCGAGACATTAATTTTTTACATAAAACATATAAAGGTCTTTCTGACGGCAAGTCCAGAAATTATGAATTTGACGTCGTGTGAGCGGTACGGTATAAATCAAGAATGGTAGTTATGTTTGTTTGAACAAAATAATATCTAAATGCATGTATACGCATACAATAATTGGAAACCTACAACAAAGTATAGAAAATTGTGCCAGAGTGATTTTCGGAGGCAGTGCTCCACTACGACACATAGGAACCAATTCGTACCCGGCCGAAAGGTATAGTAGGCTGGGTACGTATACTCGTTCTACTTTGAGAGAGGTTGGTGCTTGAACTCCTATAAAAGCCAGAGTCATCTAAGGTTCTTCCATATTTGAATTATGTGTTTCTTATTATATGCTTTGTATAGAGGCAAACATTCTTCTTTTTCACTTAATTCGCTATTGCGAGCACATTTTAGCTATATTTGCTATAGATTATCCCTGCTGTACAATAAATATTTAGCATCTAAAAGTGATGTGACCTATTATTTTACGGAACAAATTCAAGCACATTGACAAGCAAAGTAATAGAATAATTAAATAATAATGCTAATGATAGAAGCCTTAAATATGTCAAAAACCTTTTAGGGGTTGACGTAACATAATGCATGGCGGTATTCAGAGCAATTAAAATGGATTGACTGTATATTACTATAATTTATGTAAAGGAAAGGCCGGTTTGTCAATTGTGCAAATAATTACACTTATCAGACAACTAATTTGGAAAATATTACTTTAGCTTGTCGTGTGTATGATCTAAATATTCAAATTCCGGTAAAATCTCACATAGTGTCAAATAACTATCACAGGAGTTCAAAATAAAGCATCCTACCATATAATTTCATTCAATTTTTAACAAAAGTATGGACTCCTATTTCCAAAAATCATTATTGAAAAAACGTACGTAATAGAGAATTTTGTCCGTAGAGAAGATTCTATGGACGGTCGTTCTTGTATACAATGTATTATACCACATACGGCGTTGTGTATCCATGTTATAGTGGAAACATTTTCCTATTTTGGCTGAGTATATTTGTACAATGCATATGAAAATTTCTAATTTTGATTTTTCTTTGTTAGTAGTAGCAAGAAAGAAAACAACTGCACCAAAAACGAAATAAACAAAAGAAAAATAATATTAGACATTCTTTATATATCTACATTAATAATCTTATGACTAACATGTACTCACTCTGAAATCTTTTTTTATTGGAAATACTAGTTTTACACTCCCAACAGCTGAAATCATTGGGTTTTATTTTATTTATTTTTCTTTTTTTTCTTTGGCTGTGTTTCGACTGATATATGGGAATGGCAAGACACCGAGATGCTCAGAATTGTTTCCATCCAATACTTCGTTCTGTGAAAGTAAACTTGATGGTACAAATACAGAATTGTATTAAAATTTATGATTTAGAACGACATTATCGTTTCTCTCTGTAGGTGGTTCTTAAAAACACTACTATACATCTAGCAATCTCAATTCTGATTTATTTCGCGATCATTTAATAGATTCTCCAACTTGTCCTTGTGGCCTTGGTGATGAAACATCAGAACACTATCTTTTCATATGTCCATTATTTAATGAATCAAGATTATTACTCAGAATCAAAGTACACAACTCTAATATTCCCCACTCGCATTTTAACACAAAAATCCACTACATGGCTGTGACAATTGTGATGAAGAAAAAGAATACATATTTATTGCAATGTATATCAGAATATATATCTGAAACTAAAAGACTTTTTTTTAGATTTTTCTACGGTGATAGGTTAGTGACATTCACTAATAATATTCATTCAAGATGTTATGTTATTTTAAAATATTTTGTTGATACTTGTACTATACCGGGTTTGTTTGGAGATGGCTAATATAGGCTTTGACTGTTGCCAAATTCATTTACATCTTAATGCAATAAAATTTGTTGAAATGAAATACCCTACTAATAATTGATACGTACCGTGGACCCTTGAATCTGTATCACTTGGGAGCCAGGCGGGTATCGGAGGTTCCTTGTCGGATAATTTGGCGGAAGTTGTACCATATATGGTCCTGCCCCAGAGCCCGAGGCGTAAGGTTGATAGGGCGGGGGGTCGGCATAATAGCCCGGGAGGTTAGGAGAGACATCTGGGGGAGTTTCCTTCTGTGGTTCCGATTGTGTATCCATTGGTATCAATCTTAAATACGTGTACACTTTCGTGTTACTTAACATATATGAAATCAGAAATACGTGCACAATTGAACTTTTGGAATACGATCACAATGAAATATGTGTACCGATTCCAACATATAAAAACACGAAATCAGAAATACGTTCACAATTCAACATTTGGAATAGGTCAACTATGAAATATGTATACATTATCACATATAAAACACACGAAATCTAAACTACGTGCAAAATTCAACATTTTGAATACTTAAACTATGAAATATGTGTACATTTTAACAAATAAAATACACGAAATCTGAACTGCGTGCATAATTTCAACACTTGGAATACATACAATGAAATATGTGTACATTTCAATATATACAGTACACGAAACTGAACTACGTTCATGATTCAGCATTTGGAATAAATAAACTATGAAATATGACATTTCCACATATAAAATACACGGAATCTGAACTACGTGCATAATTTAACATTAGGAATAGGGGAATATGTGTACACTTCCATATAAACAATGATTGAAGTTTCAAATGCATGCGCATTTCGACACAAGTGTACATTTCGATATCTGAATTATCAAAAACTATTAAACTAGATTCATAAGCCTTCATTAGGAAAGCTAGGCAAAATTCAGCCACTATTTGTCCTGATAGAAAGGCTACTTAGCGTACATGATTTGTTACATAATCTATCCAGCTTAATAATATAAAGGTTGTTTCGAGACTTTTGACTTATCATATAGAATATGATTAATTCTAGTAATTTGGCATAGGACAGGAGGTTAAAGGCCCACTGAGTTTCCGAAACAAAAAATTAGATACTTATTACAAACAACTTACAAGCTTTAGAACAACAATGACCTAAAATGAGATAGGAACACTAAACAAATGCAGGTTTACCTATGTAAGTCTATGCCTGACGCAGTGATAGTCAACTACTGAACGGTAACTAGGGCGATGTCGGGATACATATAAGACCACATGCGTTGTGAAAATGATATTTGATGTATTTTTATAAGATTGTTAAGGAAGTAATAATACACATATTAATAACTTTTGATACTCTACAAAATTATTAATCTTGTAATACATTCACATTTAAAAAAAATGCTGTTTCGGTAATGCATATATCTACCTTTAACGCTTACCATACACATTGAGTACATGACACAGTTTATATAATTTTTTGTGCCCACGGTTTAATTTTGAAACTACCATCGGTATGATTTTCCCATATTCAAGAAAAAAACCCTCTTTAAAATCTTAAGCAATGTAAAAAGAAGAATTCCTACAGTGCTATAGACATAGTTTGATTAAATGACTTACCACTACTACTGGTGCTATTAAGAATTCGAAATCAATGTCAATTAACAGTTCCAATATACATGGTGGTGGTCGGCGTTCCACACTGATAAACAGTAACACAATAGTTTAAGGAGGCTATAGTGAGAAAGGATTATGGCCCGATCAGGACTTAGAACTTTAAATCGTTTATTTATGGCAGTGTTGACCATTGGCGGTAGTGTTTACATTTATAGACTGGTCAGTTTATGTACTGACCACTACACTGTTATAACTTACACAGTACTGTATATTTCTAATAGCAGCATGGTTTTTTAAAGACATTTATATTAGGTTATACTTTCTTTATTTAATGCTTTATCGACAATGAAAATAGAAGCAAGTGTCGGCTAGTAAATATTACTCAACCTTATTAAGATGAAAGGACCTCTTTCACGAACTATAGAAATTTGCCCACAAACCGATTTTATTAAATTTAAATGTTATATGTAGCAACATATGCAAACACTATTTTGATACCTTTTTAGATAAAAAAAAGGAACTCTGTCATACACCTTTGCTGGGCAACTTTAATTTGGCAACAGCACAGGCCCTGGGACCTTTTGAATTTTTCAAACGTATTTCAAGGGTGTGCATTAATGTTTTTTCACGTAACAATTAGTTTTAATAAAATTGGTTCGTTAAAGAGGTCCTTTGCTATATCACTCTCCCTAGACCGTCTGCTCATAGAAGCGAACGGTCTAAAGGGAGGGACAACGATTTTATTTTAATAATAATGGTATACATGGATCATCTTAACATTAATTTGCAAAAAGGCAGATCATTTTGATAAGTTACGCAATAATATCAAACACATCAAGAATGCGCTGCACGGTAGAAAGAAGACTAATAGATGATCATGAGTAAGTGAAAAGTTGGAATGAAAAAGAGTTTCATACTGGCGAATCAACAACATAGACTTTAATTTGTTATTCCCCACCAAAAGTTAGCAACATTTGGAGAATTGCAGTACTTGAAACGCATAGGTTTTTAATTTACATGTGTGAATGAGAGCTAAAAGTGATTTTTGGCAGTACAGTACTGCCAAAAATCATTATATTGATTAAATCTTCAGTGCAGTGAAATGAATACATACAGCCAGACCATGAAACCAAGTTGTGCTATACAGTTTTATTTCACATTTTTAAAGTGGTATTTATAAAAGTAATTTTCTGCAGTTATATTTCCATCACCTAAACATACATAAAAAGCAAGAATTTTACATGACATAAAGTATGTGTTGTAACTAATGTTTATAAGGCGCCATACATATTTGTCTGGCCATTTCAATGATATTCATAATTTAAAGATGCTCCACCGCTGACAAAGGGTATTTTTACACCATCAAAAACAGGAGCAGACGATTTTGTATGTTTCTTCAGTTAAAAAAGTTACTTAATTTACACCATTACCACCATTGAAAAGTTTGAGCTTCTAATTTTACTTCAAGTTAAAAATATGAAAAATAATTAATTGCATCCCGAAAATATTCCGTGGCACTATATCTTATATAGAATGGAGTTATGATTGCGCATGCACCAAAGGCAAAACAATTTATTTTATGTTAGTTTTTGTGTTAATTAGGCATATATATACACGATTGAACACCAATTTTTGTTCAAATGATGAATATCATTTATGCTCTGTCGGCGGTGGAGCATCTTTAAGTCATCAAACCGGTTGGTTTCAATAGATTACAGAAGAAAAAATACCATGTCAAAATCTTTCGCCTAGTTAGGGCGCATTTAAACTTTAATAAAATATATGATAATTTGTATATGTACAAACAGGATTTAGTCCGTTTTACTTCGATAAACAATTAATAAATATAGGATCTTACATGAGTGTTACATAATTTAAGATACTTTTTATCACATATCTACAAATACCTACATAACAAAGGATTTCACGTCGAAATGTATTTTGGATATCAGGAATTATTATGTGATAAAATAGTACAGTATATGTTAATTTTGTTACTCATATTTCTGTGCGAGCGGATTAAATGTTATCTTATCTAAAAAGTTAATTATCATGTGAATTTCATATAAATTTCAGGTCAAAAAAGTTATTATAAACTTACTGTTAATACTACACTTACAATCACATTATGAACAATTTAATTAATTAATTAATTTAATGCTAATTTTCATAACACGGGTCGTCTTTTGTTTCCCGCCGTCGTCCTATCTACCGCGAGACGGTTGATTATCACTGCGCCAGACGGCAAACCAGCGACATGAATCTTCACTGTTAACATGGTTTACGCAGGGAATCCTGCGTTTGGTTTGTGTTGTTACATCCTTTTAGGCCATTGATATACATTTTCATTTATCATTACTGTTTTTAAGAAACTTTAATTTTTGTTTCACAAAGGTATTGGGCCTTTAAATGAGTTTTTAACGGTACAAATAGTTTATTCCAACAACTGGAAAGGAATGTATTTATATTTATCATGCAACTACATGTAGCATTTCCATTGTCGGAATGCAGCTACCTCATACATTTTTGCTGTATTCGGCACTGACGGAAAACATATGCATTTTTTCACGTGCGCCGATTCCATTGACCTTCTATTGGTTGATCTATTTGTGAAAGTCTGACATGTTTGTTGAACATTGTAATACGAAAATGTTGATAAGTATAACACAGCAGACATAAAAAAATCATATTCATTTTTGAAGATGCTTCAGGATAAAAAGAATACTTGATTAGTGTCTTAAAATATAAAGTATATTTTGGCGAGGGTTAGGAAGACAAAAGTATTTATGGCATCGCAACAAATATACAGGGTGTCTCATAAAATATGTTACGCTTTCAAATTTTAATTATTTGTTTAATACAGAACGTAAAGCACCAATATTTAATTTGCAAAAAGCCTGCAATTATAAATTTTGTTTTGTATGTATAAAAACAGTTTAACAAAATAATATATGTAATATTAGCAACGATTATGTTAAAAGACACATTTTTGCAAAATGCGGTCAAAACGACGTTATCACTGACATTTGAGCTTCTTAAGAACACTGATATCAAAGATTTTTTTCTTATTTTCTAATGCCTAATTGATGGATTGGACAACGTCGGTGTTGGTGTTTACTTTAAATGAGGTTTTTTTCTCATTGACATGAACATTTTTACATGGAATTGACATGAATTCACATAAAGATTATTTTTGCCTGTGTACATGTCAAATCCATTTGTATTTGTTAAAGGCCCACTACCTTTCCGAAACGGCTTTTAATTCTTAAAATAGGAATGTAAAACAAGATCGATAATTTTGTAGAGTCGCAAAAATTATTAACTTACCGTTAAGGGTGTACACCTCTGAGAAGTCAAAATTTTCTTGTATAAAACTTTTTTTCTCATATGGATTTTTGGAAAAGGAGTTTTACCATAAAAGAAAATGGAAGAAAAAACATATGTCCGTGTGCTCGTTTTTGAGCTTTTGTCACTCGAAGACACCTAGTTGACAAAATGTTGGATTTTATGGGAATTTTGCCGTTTTGACCATATGAGATAGCGATTAAAGCCATAATTTCCTAATGAGATGTTTGATATGAATAAATGTTTGTAGAATTCATTTTCTAGTAGTCTACTTTAAAAATATACCAGTTTTGATCAATTAGACTAATATTTTTTCTCAGAATAACAACATATGCTACCCCTACCCCTTAATTTTGAGCTACAAAATGCACCATTTTCAGCCATTTTTGCCAAATTTAACGCTTTATAGAAAAAGTTCTGGTATTAAACTTTTGTTATTATTTTGCATATCAATAGGGAAACGGTAGTTCTTTCTAAATCAGGAAGAAAAATTGGGGGTCCGTGTGCTTACTTTTTTGCCCCATTTGAATTTTTTGTTATTTTTTAGTATTTTAGGGTAAAAAATAAAAGTGCCCAAATTACCATTAAATGTAAAAATAAACTCACAAAAGTGTATCGTTTCACATATTCATGCCCAATATTTTAATAACTACGAACCTAGTAACGATTTGCAGCTAAAATTAGCTAAATACAGCTAAAAATGCTGGCGCAGTGATGATTTTAGTAAAAACAATTTCAGTAAATAATGGAAAAACTGTGGCTCTACTTGAAGCGAAAAAAGACACAATTTCAAAATGGCCGCTAAATGGGCTATTTCTTAAAATCCCTGTATAAAAAAATCTACTAAAAATAGAAATGTAATTTTTTGCCAAATTTTGCATCTGGCAACTTGCTACAGATACTGATAAATTATATTTGAAAATCTCATAACTTCTTTGATCTATGTTGAAACGAGACTTCAACGGGACTGAAACCTCAGAAGAATACATCCTTAATACTACATATTCATCACCGTCGTCCTAAATAACGCGCGGTAGTTGACACTGCGCCAGACGGCAAAACAGCGAATTTACTCTCCACTGTTTTCATATATTACGCTGGAAATCTTGCATATGTTTGGTGTCGTAACCTTATTTTAGGTCATCGGTATGCATTTTCTGATGTTATTTATGTTTTTTAAGAAACCTTTATATTTTGCTCCGGAAAGGTAATGGGCCTTTAATAATTGGAATATCTTCCATAATATGTGAAATAAGAACCTAACATATAGAATGGGAGGTAACTCCTGTAGCGTTGTGTTATATTAAGAATAATAAAGTATTTTCTCACCTATAAGACGTGGAGATCATCAATTACAGAAATCTATAGCTTACGAATATGACCATTTTTTTCGTTTCTAATAAGATATCATATCTAATCTATAAATCGATTATGAACCTGAATGAATGTTGCATAGGTTTTAAGAAACATTAATCCTGTTATTTATTTATTTGGTGAGGGTGTTGTTTTTTGCAGTAGTGCGTCTTTTTCTCTAATTTCGTTTGTTATCTGGACAACAATTGTTACATGCTATTTTTCCTTCATGCAGAAATAACTTTACAATTACTACTAACACTGTAAAAATATGAAATGAAGTTGTAGACCACATCTTGGCTTCATGGTCGAACGTCATGTACCCATTTCACTGCACTGTATATGCAAATATATCTGAAGAGCTCCCTTGAATGGGGCGAAAGCGCTCACTAGTCAGTCGTTATTGTTTTTATTTCATGTAAATATATATATATATATATATACTGCCAAAAATCATATTCAACTCTTATTTGTACTTGTAGATTTAAAACATATGCATTGTAAGTATTGTAATTATCAAATATTGGTAGTTTTCGATGACGAATGAAATATCAAAATGTCTTCTTGATTCGTGATTATGAAAATTACGGCACATATAACTTTAACAAGATACCACGTAACTATGTAAACAAATCACATGTTCATAGAATTTAACTTTCGAAACATACGTTAAGAAAGATGGGACAATGACCACATGTTTGCTAAAATGCCTAAGTATTATTTATCATTTTTTGAATATTTATTTTTCTATACCAAAAGGACGTTAAGATAATCAATCAAACAAAAAACCAATCTATACAAAAAAGAGAAATCCAACTATTTATATACTTTTATTGTTATTTGATAAATATGTTCTTATAAGGATGTTCTGTTCATATCCTGAATTTTATCCCCAGTTACCGATGAAAGGGGCTGTGGGCTGAGAACTTTAAAAACAAATCTGTATTCAAGTTTTATTTCTTTTCTCATTTCAGTACATGCACAAGTTTACAATGCCGAATATGAAAACATATTGTAGCAGAAACTTGCTTTCATTAGTATTTCTCTTTTCTAATTAAAAAGAAAATTAACATACTGTAACCATTGTTTAATCATAGTCGTTAACCAAGAGTTAAGACACGCCTAGGTACTGTTGTAGCGCAAAATACATCACCTTCTGATGGTAAGTCAGTCAGAAAAGATATCACCTTCTGATGGTAAGTCAGTCAGAAAACATATCACCTTCTGTTGGTAAGTCAGTCAGAAAAGATAACACCTTCTGATGGTAAGTCAGTCAGAAATCATATCACCTTTTGATGGTAAGTCAGTCAGAAAAGATATCACCTTCTGATGGTAAGTCAGTCAGAAAAGATATCACCTTCTGATGGTAAGTCAGTCAGAAAAGATATCACCTTCTGATGGTAAGTCAGTCAGAAAAGATATCACCTTCTGATGGTAAGTCAGTCAGAAAAGATATCACCTTCTGATGGTAAGTCAGTCAAGAAACATATCACCTTCTGATAGTAAGTCAGTCAGAAAACATATCACAGAAAAGATATACCTCTGATGGTAAGTCAGTCAGAAAGATATCACCTTCTGATGGTAAGTCAGTCAGAAAAGATATCACCTTCTGATGGTAAGTCAGTCAGAAAAATATCACCTTCTGATAGTAAGTCAGTCAGAAAACATATCACAGAAAAGATATCACCTTCTGATGGTAAGTCAGTCAGAAAGGATATGACCTTCTGATGGTAAGTCAGTCAGAAAAGATATCACCTTCTGATGGTAAGTCAGTCAGAAAAGATATCACCTTCTGATGGTAAGTCAGTCAGAAAAGATATCACCTTCTGATGGTAAGTCAGTCAGAAAACATATCACCTTCTGATAGTAAGTCAGTCAGAAAACATATCACAGAAAAGAAATCATCTTCTGATGGTAGGTCAGTCAGAAAAGATATCACCTTCTGATGGTAAGTCACTCAGAAAGGATATCACAGAAAAGATATCACCTTATGATTGTAAGTCAGTCAGAAAAGATATCACCTTCTGATGGTAAGTCAGTCAGAAAAACATATCACCTTCTGATAGTAAGTCAGTCAGAAACATATCACCTTATGATGGTAAGTCAGTCAGAAAAGATAACACCTTCTGAAGGTAAGTCAGTCAGAAAAGATATCACCTTTTGATGGTAAGTCAGTCAGAAAAATATCACCTTCTGATAGTAAGTAAGTCAGAAAAGATATCACCTTATGATGGTAAGTCAGTCAGAAAAGATATCACCATCTGATGGTAAGTCAGTCAGAAACATATCACCTTATGATGGTAAGTCAGTCAGAAAAGATAACACCTTCTGAAGGTAAGTCAGTCAGAAAAGATATCACCTTTTGATGGTAAGTCAGTCAGAAAAGATATCACCTTCTGATGGTAAGTCAGTCAGAAAAGATATCACCTTCTGATGGTAAGTCAGTCAGAAAAGATATCACCTTATGATGGTAAGTCAGTCAGAAAAGATATCACCTTCTGATGGTAAGTCAGTCAGAAAAGATATCACCTTATGATGGTAAGTCAGTCCGAAAACATATCACCTTCTGATGGTAGGTCAGTCAGAAAAGATATCACCTTATGATGGTAAGTCAGTCAGAAAAGATATCACCTTATGATGGTAAGTCAGTCAGAAAAGATATCACCTTTTGATGGTAAGTCAGTCAGAAAGAAAAGATATCACCTTCGGATGGTAAGTCAGTCAGAAAAGATATCACCTTCTGATAGTAAGTCAGTCAGAAAACATATCACAGAAAAGAAATCATCTTCTGATGGTAAGTCAGTCAGAAAAGATATCACCTTTGATGGTAAGTCAGTCAGAAAAAAATCACTTCTGATTGTAAGTCAGTCAGAAAAGATATCACCTTCTGATGGTAAGTCACTCAGAAAGGATATCACAGAAAAGATATCACCTTATGATGGTAAGTCAGTCGAAAAGATAAGTCAGTCCGAAAACATATCACCTTTTGATGGTAAGTCAGTCAGAAAAGATATCACCTTATGATGGTAAGTCAGTCAGAAAAGATATCACCTTATGATGGTAAGTCAGTCAGAAAAGATATCACCTTTTGATGGTAAGTCAGTCAGAAAGAAAAGATATCACCTTCTGATGGTAAGTCAGTCAGAAAAGATATCACCTTCTGATAGTAAGTCAGTCAGAAAACATATCACAGAAAAGAAATCATCTTCTGATGGTAAGTCAGTCAGAAAAGATATCACCTTTTGATGGTAAGTCAGTCAGAAAAGAAATCATCTTCTGATGGTAAGTCAGTCAGAAAAGATATCACCTTCTGATGGTAAGTCACTCAGAAAGGATATCACAGAAAAGATATCACCTTATGATTGTAAGTCAGTCAGAAAATATATCACATTCTGATGGTAAGTCAGTCAGAAAAAATACCTTCTGATGGTAAGTCAGTCAGGAAAAAATATCACCTTGGTAAGACAGTCAGAAAAGATATCACCTTGGTAAGTCAGTCAGAAGTTGAAATCCTTTCCGCTACAACAATAGCTACGATCCGACCACCCCCTCAATCTGTGGCTAGCGAAGATGTTGTTTTATAGTTGAAGTAATCTACCCATGGAATTTAAAAAGGAAAACTCGAACCACGAAATAAAGAATCTACAAATATTTTATGCAATAAAGTATCCTAAAACACATATACACATTTTTTTATCAAATATTCTTCATTACTTATCGAGCGAATGTTCTAGGATTTTCTGAAGCCAATTCTTTATATGCAATCTATTTTTATGAAATCAGCCATTCAACACAGTTTCTATTCAAAGTGCAAGATATGTCTATTCAAATAGTTTCGAACCAGTGTCTTAGTTCTTTGAATTTTAAGCTACAGACCATATATTAAATGTCGACTATCGTTTCAGGCAATAGGTATTTCTCCTTCGATATGAAAATGGCTATATGTATTGAATTTCATTTTTATCAATAGCCGAGTGTTTAAGACATATTTTCCAGCAAGCCTAAGCCTATAAGACAGCCTTCCACATCTGGGTCGCGAGTCCCATATTGTGTTGGTCGTAGATTTTTTTTCGGGTATTCCAGCTTTCCTGCACAACCTTTGTACGTCTTTAAACTACATTGGTTGTTATTAGAACGTTAAACTTATCAGAAATAGTCAATCTCCCGTAAATAATTTTAATTTCCTTTATTCCGGCGTGTGTTAATGTCACATATTTAACAATAATCCGAGCTGTCATCCATGAAAGGATTAACTATTTCGATCGTCAACATCTACGATCAACTTCTAATCTATTTTTATAGCATACACATATACCGGTCCCCAGATCAATTTTCGTTAGCAATGCATGACAGCTTTCTATTTTTGATAGAACTTTCTCGCCTTTCTGAACAATATACGCTACATCTAGGAATCCGTTGGAATCTCGGCCAGTCGTCCTATACTGAATAGAAAGTTACAACCAATAGCGGCTTGCAACTTGAAGCTACGAGAATGGCTATTATTTGAGAACGTATTGAATCTAGGGCGTCTGTTCAATGTCCGTACCTTCAACAATGCACATGTTAACAGTATGCAGCGCTAGCGCTACCGATATCTGTATGAATATGTAACTCTGATCAATCTACACAATTACATCTACCACAACAAAACGAGAGAAGCTTCTTATTTGTACCCTGCATGCATTTTAAACTACGTCTTAAATGAATATTAACACTATTGCAAACAAGAGACCCATGGGCCTTAACGGTCACCTGATTTCAGACACAGAATGAAACAAAGACATGCATATAAACACTATATATTGGCCCATCAGGCCCTTGAAGTCAGTCAGTGATTTTATAAATTTGACTTTTTAATCTATGAAAATTATTTGGTTCCATCAAATCTGTGAATTCAGAAGAAAGATGTTTGAAAAGTTATCCATTTTGACCCCTTTTGGCCCCACCCCTCTGGCCCCTGGGGGTAGGCCAGGACCAATATATATATGATGTTAAAATGCTATCTCTGGCTAATAATTGTAACCCAGATTGACTTACTTCCTATGAAAAATAGGCAAATTATGTTCATAAATGTGTTTTTCCTATATAAACTAAAGTAAACTTGACCCCCTCCCCAGGGGGCAACATGAGACCCCAGGGTAATATAATTCACATTTTATGTAAAGGACTTTAAGACCTTTCCATCTATGTAGAGTATTTGATTCTAGCAATTCCAGAATTTCAGAAGAAGATTTTTGAAGTTTTAGCCTATTTGACCTATTTTGGCCCCGCCCCTAAGGCCCCTGGGGATCAGTCATGGACAATTTGTCAATAAGATTCAATGGCCATCACATAGGGATAATTCTGACTACAATTGACTAATTTCCTATTACAATGACTAAATAATGCTCAAAAATGTGTTTTTCCTATATAAACTATAGTAATCTTGACCCCCTCCTGAGGGGGAAACCTGAGACGCAAGGGTCATATAATTCACAATTTTCATAAAACACCTTAAGACCTGTCCATCTATGAAGAGTGTTTGATTCTACCATTTCCAGTATTTAATAAGAAGATTTTTAAAGTTTTATCCTATTTGCCCCTTTTGGCCCCGCCCCTCTGCCCCGAGGGGGTTGATCAGGACCAATATGGATATGATATTAAAATGTTATCTCAGGCTAATAATTCTAACCCAGATTGACTCATTTCCTATGAAAATTGAACAAAAAATGCTCATAAATGTGTTTCCCTT